>NC_051404.1:21302047-21302855 GCF_015228065.2 Penaeus monodon
CCATTCTTAATTCCAGTATTTCAGTATAAACTTCCTTATTAAATACTTTGCTGCATTTACCTCTGGGCGCACGGTTGAACATCGAATGTATTGCATATTTCTTTCGACAGTCGTGTGTACGAACGATATATTAAGTAATACAGGGTTGTGGCTCTGCACCTCCATTACATCTAGATCTTGAATTAAAGTCAGTCTGATTGGTGTTTCCTATGACGTCACAGATTTATTCCTTTTGACGTAAATGAACTGAGATTTGTTTTCATGTTATAGCAACGACCGATTTTGACGAAAATAATATTATTTTGTCATTTTTTAAGGTGAAATTTCTCTCTCAGCGCACAATGCGTACGATCTAAAATTTTTAAAGAAGCTCCTGTTTGTTCACAAATGAAGATCTTGAAAGGATTGGATAATTCTTTCCCGGCTAAGTAAACAAACCTATAGTGTATTATGTGATAATAATTCAGTATCATATTACTGGTTACAGTCATACCGAAGTATGTCAGAATTCCAGTAACTAAAACGCTCTTATTACACGTGAAAATGATAAATTGATAAATTGATGCGGGTTTTTGTTAGAGCGCAGGTAACTGTTGAAACACATACGAGTTTCAGACAGGCTGAGCGAGAGTAGTACGTGTGACCAGTGCTGTTTCTCATAGACTTTATGTACTGTCGAAAGTTTCAAGTTAATATACTCTTTTGGGTATATTATATCTTGTTTTTTTTTTAAGGACCTTGAGCGTTTCTTTTTAGTTTGCGAAAAAAAAAATCTGAAATTGAAAGTCATATAATCTATTCGCACCAA
>NC_051404.1:21303645-21303744 GCF_015228065.2 Penaeus monodon
ATTTAAACTATAATGAATTGTAAAACTACATGGAAAACTGGTATCGTGACCCTCGACGGCAACATCCGGAAAAAGCTGCCCTATCTGTGCCCCTCGATC
>NC_051404.1:21304789-21305007 GCF_015228065.2 Penaeus monodon
GGCTAAACCCCTCATTAGCGACCTCATCTACGACTTCAGAATTCCGGTTGCAAAAATAAATGCGAAATGTGAACTCCCTCCTCACCAATGTGCCTACGCCATGACTCCGGATATTGTAGATATTTTTCTAGTTTTCATATTTTAAAGTGGTTGTACTATACAGTTCAGCGTTCTTGCCACGGGCTCCCCTCTGAACGCAATCCGTGCCCGCCTCGATA
>NC_051404.1:21305387-21305451 GCF_015228065.2 Penaeus monodon
ATGACAAAAATCAAATACTTACTTATTTTTTCTTAATATTACTGCCAAGAAATATTAAGACGAG
>NC_051404.1:21305594-21305668 GCF_015228065.2 Penaeus monodon
TGTAACAGCTCAGATTATACCCTCCGCCCAAAATATAACGGCTAGGTTGTTTTATACCTGGAGTATAACTTAGG
>NC_051404.1:21305812-21305931 GCF_015228065.2 Penaeus monodon
ACATTCCTTGTACATTGTGTATTGAATTCTAATAATTGTGTATTTACAGGCTGCAATGTGTAGAAAATTTTGCATGCACATTTTTGTGAGTAGGGCCTGGACCAGTATTCAATTGATGG
>NC_051404.1:21306473-21307263 GCF_015228065.2 Penaeus monodon
GTAGTATGTATCTATTCTAGTCAGTAACAAATGAAAATTCAATATAAGGCATGTATTTGTGGGTTTGTGGGATTCGTTAAAGCATCATCTTGCAAACCTTTTTTGTGTTTTATCATCTTGGACGAATTATAATTTTCTTTTTTTTTCTTTTTGTAAGTCTAAACCCGTGACGGTCTCTCTCTGCCTTGTGTTCGATGCAGTGAAAGCACTGACGGGCAGACCCCACATAGGACTTCCTTTTATTCTTTATGAGGTTTTGTTTCATTTTTGTTTTATTTACCTCCTTTTACGCCCCCCCCCCCAACAGACACACACTTAAAAATGTTATCAGCCTCTGAGCACTGTGCTGTTTCCGGAATGATAAATACCGTTTTACGACTGAACCTTTAAGTCCTCAGGATACATCAAAAAAAATATATAAACTGAAATGCTGTCTATACAATTTGTTGGATGTGTCTTCATTCAGATACCATTGTTATAAATCAATATTGTTGACGTGGGATATGAAGTCTCTAGTGTTTCAATCTTCTAAAACATGTCATAAGAAATATTTGTAAGAAAAATCACACTAACACTGAGGCATTAGACTTTCTGAAGAAGACTCAGAGTAGACAAGTCTATCAATTTCGGGCGCACCTGTGACCTGTCATTCTTTTAGCATTTCAACTGTAGTACAACCACTTTAAAATATGAAAGCTAGAAATTTGTAAATAAAGAACTTTAAGCTGTTAATATCACCCGATCAGTTCTTTATAATACCTTTATAACACTTACCAAACGTTATTTTGTA
>NC_051404.1:21307851-21308011 GCF_015228065.2 Penaeus monodon
ATTTATTGCATGAAAATCTTGCTGGGTCTCATGTTAGAAACTGATCCTTGGTGACAATTAGATTCCTAATACCAGTTCCTATTTTTAAGTCATCGGAGGGACATATTGTGGTTTGTTGACCTCATTATAGTATATACTAATTATGGTTAGGCTATGAGGC
>NC_051404.1:21308190-21308266 GCF_015228065.2 Penaeus monodon
ACCCGGATGTATAATGCAGACTGGACCTTAGTGGGTATTCTAGTTAGCCTAAACTATACCCGGGTATATTCAGGGG
>NC_051404.1:21308784-21309342 GCF_015228065.2 Penaeus monodon
CATACATACGTATATGCAAATTTCAAATTGCTAAGGCATATTCTTCATAAACAGAGAAAAGAAGAAAAAGATAAAGCGCCCCTGAAAAATTTCGGCATCTTTTAAAAATAATTTTCATGAACTTATTAAAAATTTCAGGCATATTGGTCAAATGTTTCTGATCTTACTTCACGAAAAAAAGAAAACGAAAAAATGATGCAACTGAAAATTCATGTGCACTAAGCGTAGTGTTGATGACTTCACTAAGGCTGGACCAGGAGGTGGACCGGAAGGCCACCAATAAGAGAAGAATAAAAGAATTAATTAGTGCTTCCAGTCTCAAAAACGGAAAAACTGGTCACCCAAAACGGTCTCTCTTTTTTTTCTTTTCTTTATAAATTCTTATTAGCTCACTTCTTAATACTTCAGTTTATTGCTGGTTTTCATATGCTGTTTATATTTTTCTCTTTTGCTTTCCATGTCTTGATAATCATAATATCAACGTCTGCATGGAGGCTACAATAAAGAATTCTGGATATAATGTTCCTGTGTTAGAAGAGCCACTAGATTTATTGGGAC
>NC_051404.1:21309426-21309910 GCF_015228065.2 Penaeus monodon
ATGCGTCTACAGTTGATGTTAATTGCTGTGTTCGTTACGATTTGAAATACGAAGATATTTTGAAAAATAAAGTACTCTACTAGCCATAGCGATTTGTTGAAGGATTGTTGAAGATAATCGTGCATAAGAGCAGGGGAGGTGCATAAACACAGGTTTCTACCATAGAAGTGAAGATCAGACAAAAAATCTCATAACCTATATTATTTTCGGAAAAATGGAAAACAATAGTTGTTTTGAGCAAAATTGATGTCCAAGGATAAGGAAAAGACTTAATGCCAAATGTAGACCCGTTTGATATTTAGGTTATGGCAGCTTCTGTCGAGGAAGCCAGATGTAGATCGAGTACGCTCAGATTACCAGTAACATCGCTGGCATCGATTACCTTGAATTCCTGCACACCTTAATTGCTAGGTTATCAGATCTGAAAAATAACAATCTTCAATTTAAAGTATATTTACAAGTACGATTGTGTTACTATGCTTCA
>NC_051404.1:21310207-21311066 GCF_015228065.2 Penaeus monodon
ACCATTATTAATGTATATTTTCATATAATTCGACCTTGCAAGATCCCAGATCACATTTAAACGAGAATAACCTCATTCCACCAGTTACATGGAAAGTTTCAGATGCACTTGTTGCATGTTTCCTTCCTACAAGATATGTAACCCTAAAAAAAGGGAATAATTTAAGAGTTCTTCAGCAGTAAACATTGCTCAGAAGCAGTGAATCTAAGTGAAATTAAGCATGTTTCAAGCAGCGTTTGCATAAGCCAGGGGAATGGAAAATGTAGAGGATTTATTCATAAATTGCGTTGGGAAAAGTAGAGGAAAAATATGTCAGGCCAAGGCACAGAAAACTTGTGTTATGGTGCTAGAGAAACGTGCATCTGACTAACCAGAATGTGGATAGTATAATTGGGACGAAAATGAGCTCATTGCCGAGTGTCATCGATGCCCTTCTCTTGCTGCTTCCAAGGAACTCCAAGAATTCAACTCAAATTATACTTACAAGGATAATAAGTTATAATTATACTTTTTTTTAAGACCGATGGAGTAATATGGGAGTTTTGTTAGTATGTACTGTGCAAAAGCATAGCAAGAGTCTCAAATAACAAAATCCAGTACTTCTAGGGTTTTTGTAGTTTATATTGTGAGGTCTACATGATATATATTTGACTATTGTCATATACTGACTATACTGATATATGTTGACCTTGGTTTCTTGTGGTCATATATGTGTATGTGTGTGTAAAACCCGTCCGGCTCCCCACACACCTTAGCTTCTAAAGGCACGTGATCGAGCTCAGGCCTTCCTTTTCTTGTTTCCAGATCGTCTCCGCTGATGCTCCGACCCCATGGCATTGGAGGGTTGTGAGGTCTACGA
>NC_051404.1:21311320-21311472 GCF_015228065.2 Penaeus monodon
GTTTGTTAACGGTCTTCTTAGTTCACCGTTGTCTTATTTCTAATGATCTTTTGTGAGTTCACACCCGTTTTTCCTAACCTATTTACAGTTATTTGCTGTTAACTAGCACCCTGTTCTCATAATCTAATCTAAAATAATTCTATAACGTTTTA
>NC_051404.1:21311822-21311998 GCF_015228065.2 Penaeus monodon
ATATCCACAAAGAAATAACAGAACCCAAAGAATTGCTTAATTAGCTAGAAAGAAAACTTATAATCACCAGTTGTTTCTATATTTATTCACAGATTTTACATATGCAAGTAAACACTTGTGTTGGCAGTTGTAGAGCCACATTAAGGACCTCAGGAGCGGTGTCCACGAAATGTCTC
>NC_051404.1:21312200-21312352 GCF_015228065.2 Penaeus monodon
GTAAACATGTGGCACCATTGCCACAATGTAGACGATTGTCTACATCGTACATTTTCGTTCTTCAATTTATTTGAGTTTCAAAAATGCCCTTCACATGTATGCAGATTAAAAAAAAAAAAGTGCTAGCGTTACATATATAAAACAAGAAACAA
>NC_051404.1:21314644-21315284 GCF_015228065.2 Penaeus monodon
GGGCGACGGATTCAACACAAGAACAAATGACAAGTAAGGTATGCTTAAACTCTTGCTTGGTTCGCGGAAAAAGCACACCTAACATTGCTTTCCCTCTCTTCTCTCCTCCTCTCATTTTGCCTCTCCCCCTCCCACCCCCTTCCTCTTTTCCGCCCTTCCCGCCATTCCAACCTCATCCCCCTCTTCACCTCCCTTCTCACTCCCCTTCCCCTCCCCCATCTCCCATCCATCTCCTTCCCCTCCTCCTCTCCCTTCCAATCCCCACCCTCTTCCCCTCCTTCCCTCCCATCCCTATCCCCTTTCCTCCCCTCGCTCTCACTCGCCCGAGCGGCCTTTCTGGCGTCGGCGGCGATACCCCGACGAGAAATCATTAAAAGGCGTGTAATTTGGCGGTTTCCGTGTCTCGCAGGAAGGAGGAGCCTGAGTACTCCCTTGGGCGTCTTCCAGAAGCGCGTGATCATATGCTTTGCTTGACGAATACGGCATGCACGCGTCTGCTGCTCGTGGTCGTTAGCTCTCGGGAGGGCGTGAATGTCACCATAAAGTACGTGTACAACTCTTGCTGCTGCTTCGATCAATTCTCTCCTTTTATTCCTTCTACTCTGTTGTTGAATTCTTTGATCCTTCACAGGCATTATAT
>NC_051404.1:21315405-21315697 GCF_015228065.2 Penaeus monodon
CACTCCTCAAAAGAATAATGCTAGATTACGTAAAAGGAAATGTGTTCTGTTATTCTCCTTGCGCTAAACAAGCGAGAGAAAGAGGAAGAGGGACAGGGGAATAGCAGAAAAATCACGAAAAAAACTTATCCTTTCTGTAACTACGCTGTGTCACAACCCTGAGATAGGACGACATTCGTGAGCGGAGACAATTTCAGTGTCGTGTTATCGGCCGACGCTGCCACGTCTCACAGATGGCGAAGGTGGCCGTATTTCTGAATTTCTTTTTGGAATTTCAGTGTTTGCTTCTGAT
>NC_051404.1:21316751-21317039 GCF_015228065.2 Penaeus monodon
ATTCTCTGCCTTTCTCATTCTTGGGCTTGCCTTTTAGTTTTTAGAAAATACTTCGCCTCATTTGCATGAGGCGAAGTATTTTCTCTCCCTCTGTCTCTTCCCAGTTCCAGTCTTCTCTCAGCTTTCTTTGCAATATCTGATGTCACTTGAAGCAAATTGCAAATCATCACGCAAGCCATGATTGCAGCGCGAGCTTTTCTTGCAAAGGCGCGACAACCAAACAAGGATTTACACTTGGAAGGAGGCCGCGGAGGAGGCGGAGCGAGCAAGGAAGAAAGGGCGGAAATC
>NC_051404.1:21317288-21317387 GCF_015228065.2 Penaeus monodon
AAGTCTAAGCCTTGAAAGCCAGGCCCGGAAACGTATGAATCACTTTAAAATTCCTTATGATGATTAGAGCATCTCACGTACATGATTTTGGTGCACGGC
>NC_051404.1:21317422-21317614 GCF_015228065.2 Penaeus monodon
TGGATGTTAATGCAATTACCAGAAGGAAGTTCCTTATCTTTCGACTGCGCTTAGGTCTTCCGTAATTTTCTCTTCGTCCATGATTTATTATTTTTTTCTCTTTAACTTAGTCTCGAACTTTCAACAAACATGTTCCGGGGGCATGGACAAGGAAAGGGGGTTTAAAAAAGTGATAAGTATAGTGCAGAAACA
>NC_051404.1:21318409-21318820 GCF_015228065.2 Penaeus monodon
TAAAAAAATACCAACGGCATATAGAAATCCGTAAAGTGGGGATAGAGATAAAAGATAGGTAGAACGGTGGTTAGGGGCGTTTCTTTCTCCATACGTAAAAAGGAAATGTAAAACCAAAATGATCAGTTGCTTCGATATATGCCCCAACAGAAGTCCGCTTGCCTGCTACCAGCGGCGTCACCTTCACGCTGGTCAGGTGGGTGACCGGTGCGCCACGTGGCAAAAGGGTGTCCCGTAGGCTAGCGGAGGAAAAGGCTAGCCATGTATTTCCTTTGGTTGTGGATGCTCCCTTCTCTTCCACTAATATTGCACTTCAGCTGAAAGTCTCTGAACATCCCAACAAGTTATCAAGTTAACACGGGAACGGGAACGAATGTATAGTGTAAGAGCGGACGTCAATGTACGTCAGTG
>NC_051404.1:21320044-21320223 GCF_015228065.2 Penaeus monodon
AAAATGATTCCCGGGGAAAAAGGGTTTCCTTTTTCCCAGGCCCCCAAACAGGGGCCCGGGGGCCCCCAAAAAAATTTAGAGAGAATACGTTATTCCTTTCCCCCCCCCGGGGGCTTTCGCTTTTCATCTCCGGCCCCAAAGCCGGGGGGGCATATCCCTTCTTTCGGGTGGGCCCCTGG
>NC_051404.1:21320326-21320466 GCF_015228065.2 Penaeus monodon
TGGTCGTCTTTCCCGGGTTTTTTTCCCCCTTTTTTCCCCCCCCCTTTTCCCCTTCTTTTCCTTTTCTGGGTTTCCCCCTTTTTCCCCCCCCCCCCTCTCTTCTTTTCCCCCCCCTTTTTTCCCCTCCTCCCCTTTCCCCC
>NC_051404.1:21321324-21321569 GCF_015228065.2 Penaeus monodon
TTTTTTTTTTCCCCTTCTCTTCCCCCCCCCTTCCCCTCTTCTCCTTTTCCTCTCCTTTTCCCCCTTTTTTTCCTCTTTTCCCAAATTTTTCCCCTTTTTCTTTTCTTCCTCCTTTTGTCTTCTTCTTCTTTTTTTGATTGGGCTGCTTAAAAATTTTTTTGGCATAACTCCCTTTTCGTCAAAAAAAAACATTTTAATTTCCCTTTTGTCGGCCCCCCCCCATTCCCGTTCCTGGGTCCCTTTTT
>NC_051404.1:21321600-21322115 GCF_015228065.2 Penaeus monodon
AAAATTTTTTAAAAACCCCCCCCAAACCCCCTCCCCGCACCCCTTTTTGTTCCCCCGGCCCAAACTTTTCGGGTTTCTTGGCCCCTCCCAATCCCGCTTTTTTCCCAGCCCAAAACCCCCCCCTCCCCCCCTTTCGTTTTCTTCTTTTTTTCTTTTTTTCTATTTCCCTTTTCCTTCTTTTTTTTTTTGCTTTTTTTTTTTTTCTTTTTTTTTGGTAATTTTCTCCCCTCTTTTTTTTTGTTTTAAAAAAAAAAAAATTTTTAGAAAATTTTTAAAAAAAAAAATTTTTTTAAAAAAAAAAAATTTTTCCCAAAAAAAAAAAAAAAATTTTTTTTATTTTGTAATAATTAAAAATTTTTTAAAAAAAAATTTTTTTTCAATTTTTTACAAAAAAATTTAATTTTTTTTTTTTTTTTTTAATAAAAATTTTTAAAAAATTTTTAATTTTTTTTTTTTAAGTCTTGTTTTTTTTGGCCTTTTTAAAAATTTGTAAAAAAACCCCCTCGCCTTAAAAG
>NC_051404.1:21322170-21322481 GCF_015228065.2 Penaeus monodon
AATTTCGATAAAAAAAATTTTTTTTTTTCGAAATTTTAAAAAAAAATTTTTTAAAAAACCCAAAAAACCCGCACCCCAACCCCAAACCAACCATTTTTTTTAACCCCCGAAATTTGTTCCCCTTTTAATTTTCATTTTAGGAATTCTCCTTTTTAAAAAAAAAAATTTTAAAAAATTTTAAAAAAAAGGGGATTTTTAAATTTTAGATCAGGCATCACCATACGTTTTAAAAATCATTCGTTTCTTTTTTCATGTTTTCTTCTCGTTTATTCCTTACTTTCTTCTTTGCTTTCTTTTTGTCTCATTTAAAG
>NC_051404.1:21324618-21325352 GCF_015228065.2 Penaeus monodon
CATACTAACTCATGTAAATATGTTATCTAAGTCTACGTTCCCTAAACAGCTTTCGTATCTCATGAAATAAGCAAAGGACTAATCTGTAAAGAAATCTGAATCCGGACGTTTGACATAAATGGAGCTGTGTTTTTGAGCAGGGATAAGGGTTTGCTCAGCTTATAATTTGTTTTATGTTGGTCATTATAATAAGTTTCTTTTTCTTTAAAAGCATCATTAGAGCTAAATAGTTTTTTAATAGTGTTGTGTTCATATACATTTATCATACTGAATCTTATTGTTAAATCTGAAAGAATCTGACAGTTATTAATACTGTAATGTTGCAATATAATGTTTTATGCATGTAGCTATAAAACGTATCTGGTTACAAATGTGTTATTCCCCGAACTAACTGCCTCGTATCCCTGAGTTTGTGCATATCACGGGAAATACAACTTTTATGTTTAATTCGCTCATTTGCCCCTTTGTCTCTGGTTTTATATGGATTCATTTTGTGGAAAATGCCTAAACCTATTTTCTTGCTTACAAGCTAATGAGTAGAACGGATGTAAGTGTCATTTTAAACGTAACACAGTTTTGTTTGAACGCTTGTGTGTATAACAAGAACAGCTGCAGCAAACGCGAACAGTAATAAAGATTATGGAGAGTGTGATATGTCACATTTCAAAACTGAATGCCATTAGTCAATCACAAATGGTAAACAGATGATTTCTATGTGTTTGTGTGCGTGCATA
>NC_051404.1:21325511-21325859 GCF_015228065.2 Penaeus monodon
ATGAGCGAGTGACTGTATGTGTAGACGTGAATTTGTGTGAGTTTGCGTTCGTGACTCCTACATTTTGTTTCGAAGACCCGGTCGCGCGGTGCCGCACGCAGTGCTGAAATAATTCCACATTCCGATTCATAATCCATTGCTTTTACTACGGAATATCTATTCACCAGTAATTTATTCACCCAAGTGATTTTGCCTGCCACGCCTCTCCATAAATAATCATGCAAAAAATATTTTGTGAGCGACAAGGGAGTTCATTTTATGTTCAAGCGCACTGGAAACGGGAACCTGCTCCAAACACAAATGAGATATTTAGACCCCGGTTCGCGCTGAGCTGTGTCGGAAAAGCCC
>NC_051404.1:21326483-21326811 GCF_015228065.2 Penaeus monodon
TTTAAAATGCGGAAGCATTCTGTTAACCAGGGACACGTGGCGGGTACCAGTGGATCCAAGCCCAGAAGAACCACCCATAGCAGGGATAGGAATTAAAATCCCCACCATTGAACGGAAGGGTTTAAGACCCGACGATAAGGCAGCTGCCATCCAGGAGTGGGGACCCTATACCGGGAATTATAAATTGAATGTCCAGGGCCATAGCGTGGGTAACTAGAATAAGATGAAGCAAACCAGTTCAATACCCGCCGAAGAATAGGGCTAAGAAAAAGGCCAGGGGCCGGGGGAAAAAAAAGAAAACGCCGGCGAAGGTGACAAAAAACCAAGT
>NC_051404.1:21329884-21330312 GCF_015228065.2 Penaeus monodon
GCTTCATATTTTTGGCTATAAAATATTATGTAATAACTTTATCTTGAAGTCATTATGTATGATTTATTTAAAACTGGTATTTACGGTCATTTTCAAGCACATAAATATTTTTCGTTATATTCTTCACACAAACATTTTTAGGAATCTAAGACAAACATATGAATAATATTAACATGAAATTATATAAATGACTAAAATATATTCAGAACTTTTTCGTTTTTTGTAACATAATCTGGAACGTAAAACCATTATTCGTTCACTTTTATTAATTTATGTAACAAACACAATCTCTTTCCGAAATCCTAAGTGGGTTATTATCGTGTCGTATCTAATTAACGTGTGTTCTTGTAAAGAATAAACATGAAATGTCATAGTAAGTATTTTCAATCATGGGAAATTTCTATTAACAACGATGTTGACGCTAAATT
>NC_051404.1:21330436-21330900 GCF_015228065.2 Penaeus monodon
GCTATATTGTAGGAGTGCCCATAGTAGGTAGGTGTTTTCACTCTCTGAAATAGTTAATTATGTGAGGAAATGCATAAATGATAAGTTTTCAAATAATAGATTTGCTGGTTACAAACACTGCTTTAGGCTTTTTTGTCCTGACTTATGCGTAGGAGGTGCTTATTTGAAAAATTGTTTCGCGCACGATGACTTGCACTTTCCCATCGGTGCTTGAATGGAACTTAAGGCTCGCGTATTTTTCTTTTTGCCTCGTCTGAATGTAATTTGTGTAGTGCATTGGATCTCGAATCTTTTGATAACGCTACCCCATTACCCAGACCCCATTCCTCTTCTGTGCGGTAAAGAAAAATATCAGAATGATTAATTTCATGTACATTTGATATGTAAAAAACAAAACAAAAACAGATAATATGTATGTGTTTAATCATGATGAATATTAACTTATTTCTATCTAAATTATGAAT
>NC_051404.1:21331034-21331573 GCF_015228065.2 Penaeus monodon
TTGATCACACCGGCTGCAGGAGCCGACGCGTCAGGAAGGCTGTGAGCCTGCCGGTTCGGGGCAGCACAAGTGGAGTTATAGCGTGTAATCATAATTCTGTAGGGAGCGGGGGAAGTGAAGAACGTTTTCATGAGGAGAGATGGAGAAGATTGGTAGTTGGATTGGTTATTGGGGATCAGAGGGGGAATCCGGGGTCCCCCCAACGCATTTCTACTACCATAAGTTTCCTTCTTTTGTTTAATGCAAACTACTGTTCAGAGACTTTATATTTTTCCATGAGATATTGGCTGGCAAAGAAGGGGTATTGGTGGGTTTCCTTTCCCCCCCTTTTTTGAATGAAGAATCGGATATGTTTTTTATCACGACTACGCGGGTCGTACTGGTTGTAATTGCGTTCATTATTTAGGCATTGGTCAATAATAGTGAGCAAAATGTTATTTGTCATCCTTTTAGCGTCTCGTGTTACACTGCCGATTTGTTTGTTTTTTTACCATGTTGTCACCACTATTTTCCCTGCTGATTTGATACATGGATTTTTC
>NC_051404.1:21331631-21331706 GCF_015228065.2 Penaeus monodon
GCTGAACCGAGGCGCCAAGGGCCTGTCCTATAGCGGAGGTTCCGTCCACAAGGAGGCAAAAACTTGGAAAGGTAA
>NC_051404.1:21332130-21333533 GCF_015228065.2 Penaeus monodon
TAACGCCTCCATATCTCAGAGAATACAAACAGCACAGTACCTCAGATACGTATGTGTGTATACACTCTGCCCATTCGTTTCCCAGGAATGGAACACCGAATCGAGTCCTAACGAGTTTTATTCGCGTGTTCAGCATAGAAACGGTCCAAGTTTTAATATGAATTACGGTTACGATCGCTCGCCGGCCGGATGCTGTTCCCAAAGGAGATTTCTTAAGGTGTAGCGACGCCCCATCACACATCAAGACGAAGACTCCGACTATACCGCTGAGGATCAGTGCGTGGGAGAACATGGGTAGTTCACACTCGTGTCTCTGAGGAAGCGGTTCGGAATCCTCTTAAAAGCTGGGTTGGAAACTGGTCGAGGAGATGAAGGGGCAGAGAAGGGGGACGAGAAGGTGGCGGAGGAAGAAGGATCAGAGGAAAAAGAGGAAGATGAGAAGCGAGAAGAACAAGTGATATGAGAAGAAGAAACAAAGAACATGAACTGCAAAGAGGACGAAAAAGGAGATAGAGAACATGGGCAGAAGAGAAAAAGGAGGAAAATTAAGAAGAAAAGAATGAAGAAAACATAAGAAAAGGAAAAGAAAAAACCCTGAAAGTAATGCCAAGCTGAATTAAATTTTAGGATATTAAACTGAGAAAGATGGTTGATATCACTATCAATACCACGATAGTAAAAACGTAATCTGGCGCTCATTCACGCATACGCTCAAAGCTATAGTTTTGACATTTATTTTCCATATTAGATATATTCTCTAGGTTATGCGAGATAAGATGGATAATGTGCTGGCATGTTACTTTATACACGTTTATGTAAATAGCTATTTATAATTTACCAAAATTATTACTCTTATTGAAACACACACACGTATATTGGAAACGGAGGGAGAAGAGAAGAAGAACCAGTGACAAGGTGGAAGGAGTCGAAATATAGTGATGAGTCTACAAGAAAAAACAAAAATTATATTGCGATGTTTGTAAATCACTCCCGTCTTCGCCTTTCCCTTACATTACTCGGCTGGTTACTTACGATATCCTTTTTCCCATATTTTTTCAAAATTTATCACACATAATACCAAAAAGATGCCTCTTCCGTCGCTCCTTTCCTCTCCTTCCACCGGAACGATATTTCCATTTTAATAATTAATTCAAGTCTTTCTGATTCTCACGCAGTCTGTTATTAAGAGATTCTATATTTCATTCATCTATTTGGTAATTTCTGGTAATAGATAGTTTGAATTTAAACGATATGAATAAAAATAAGAGAAATAGGGAAATCAGCAAAAACGAAATAACAGAGGCAGTACAAAGAACGAGAGAGAAAGAAAGAAAATGTGAGAGAAGTAAAATCAAATGAAAAAAAAAACGTGTCGAATAACGATGGTATAGAATATAAACCCA
>NC_051404.1:21333602-21333860 GCF_015228065.2 Penaeus monodon
ATACTTCGGGTACCGCTGGCGTGGATGTCCGTAGGGTCGGTTCCATTTAATCAGAACGGGACAAACGGTGAACCCGATCAAACGGAACTTTTTTCCCGAGGAGTGGGATATTCCTCTCTGTTTTCCTGCAGATTTTCCTGATTAAGCGATATATCCTGACAGGCCTGACCAGGACGGTGCCGGTGAAAAATTGGCGAGATGCTGGGAAATCAGGATGATGGAGACCCGGATGTGCGCTTTCCTTTCAATCAATTCCCG
>NC_051404.1:21334044-21334326 GCF_015228065.2 Penaeus monodon
CTGTCAGTGAAGAGTTTGGGCAGGAAAACCGGGACGAAATGAGGCACGCGCAGCCACAAACACCCCTACACACTAAACAGAAAAATGAACAGGGAAGGTTACTTATACTATATGACTGAGGCATTTCTTACGGACACAATCATATGATTTGGCCGAAATGAGGAAAAACGGACACGAGGTTTAAATGAATAGAAAGTCGAGGAACAGCGACAAAAATGTTATCAAACAGAAAGAAGTATAGACGCAGCAAATATGCTTTGTCGGACTGATATGGTTGTACAC
>NC_051404.1:21334567-21334814 GCF_015228065.2 Penaeus monodon
AAAAAAAGAAAGTACGATTTCGGAGCTTCGGCGAGGCTTCCTGAGCAGAGCCGGCCTCGCCATGCCTTCCACCCCCTCAAACTCACAAGGAAACATAGACTTTTCCTCTCGACTTGAGCCATTCGTCATACGCCATGTTCGCCCGGAAACTAATCAAGTTAAAACATCAAGAAATCTTATCCTAAAGCAGAAATTAATGAATCGCTTTCTAAATTAGTTTCGTTCTATCTTTTGACGACGAAATATA
>NC_051404.1:21334847-21335521 GCF_015228065.2 Penaeus monodon
ATATCTAATTTAAATAATTTCAGTTATGATGATTATTCAAATTCTCGTTATCGGGTGACGGAAGAGGGACTAAAACCTATATAAATGTATTCCTTGTAAAAAAACAAACCAAACATATTCCTCCCCTTTCAACCTCTATAAGTATTATGTTATCCAGTAAAGACTGCAACTTGTGTACAACAAACAGTAAAGACCATATTTTATTTTTTCCTTATTTTCCGTGTGTTTTGCAACCACTTACATAAACTGCCAAGCGCATGGACACAATACAGCATAATAAAGGGACAGAATATTTCCCTTCGTATCAGCCTTTAAGTTTACCAATACAATGAAAAGGCCATTCATCACATTGCTAACATTGTTCCTGTTCACTTTACAACATGGATAGACTCCGCACAGTCACATAACACATCAGTGAAATATGTTTATCAAAATAACTTCCAACGCCATTTGCCTAGTCCAGATCCACAGGCAGTTGCACAAGTAGATAATGGCCATGTGACTGGTTAGGAAATCATTTTAATTCCATATTTTCCACTTTCCCGGTATCTTTTATTATCTGTTTTGCTTAGGAATATGCACTGTCAACAATCACATGCACGTTACGGAGAGAACTGTTCACATATCAAAGGGTGCATGGAAACTTTAAACGTGTTTTTGGCATTTTCGGTCTC
>NC_051404.1:21335647-21335803 GCF_015228065.2 Penaeus monodon
CCTAAACACAAAGTGAAATACAAAACAGACAGCTGACAGCTGTATTAAGAAGATCATATATATATATAGTTCATACCCCATGAGCATTTTTATCAACTGGTGAAAATCTCAAGAAAGACAAATTCTTGAAAATATACACACTCATATCTATATGCT
>NC_051404.1:21341253-21341522 GCF_015228065.2 Penaeus monodon
TAATAAGTTATCAATTATGCTGTCATGGCTACTAGAACTATAAATAACATGTAATATTAATATAATTATCATTATATTTTCATTATTATCTATTAATTGTTAGTAGCATTGTTAATACCGTAATTATAACCACAGTTTTTACGTATTAGGAAGGCATGAAGACAAATTGATGAATAATTTCATCATCATTCTCAAAATTATTTTGACACTTATTAATTTATCATATTATTAGGATTGTTCCTTTTGTAAATATCATTGCTGATTAACAT
>NC_051404.1:21341581-21342148 GCF_015228065.2 Penaeus monodon
CCTTCTAACCCTCTCGCTTTCTCTCTCACCGGCGTCGTAAGTTTTGACGCGTGACTTTACCTGAAAATCTTTGAGGAATGAGCCTTTCTGCGAAATAAAACACGCGCCCATACAAACGTGAAGAGTAAAGAGCAACCAACAACCATCAGTTACAGGATTTGCATACGCTTTTCCGTGCATGAATACGTAAAACGTTAAATAACGAAAGGAGAAAGAGAGAAAAGAGAGAAAACCGTTTTAGCAAATGGTTAAATCTCACAGCAACTGCTCGGTCTTTCCCCGCGGTAATTGACAGTTAAAACTTTTATCAACTATTAGTGCAGTGAATATCTTTCGGCAAACTTGGTTTATGAAGCCTTGTTACTATACCCACAGCAGGTCAGGATCGAATGGAAAAGCTCGCAAACCACTAAAAAAGACATCTAGAGAAAAAAAGAAAGAAGGACTGTAAGTAGCAACTCGAGACGCCGTTGGGAAATGCTTTAGTATTGATATTCCCGTCAGGATCATAATCACAATTTTGTTGACACTAGACTAATCATATAATAAAAAGGAAATTCCGTTGGT
>NC_051404.1:21342250-21343144 GCF_015228065.2 Penaeus monodon
TTTTCTAGTGAGATCTGAGAAATTCTGACTCAAGTGTTGGGCCGTTACCCGATCTGCAGATATTTCCCAACAATGAAAGCGACATATCATCAGTCTCAGATATTTTTACCAGTGGAGATCAGTAGGTAAATGTTACACCACTATATTCTGGCGAGATAAAGGAAAAGCCATGGCAGAAAGGGAAGAATATTCGCAAGGTAGCAACGCAACGCCGATGAAAAGAGGAAATGTTAAGTTGTAATCTGTGCCTTTCACTTTAATCTTAGAACTAATCGTAGTCGAGGAAGAGTATAAAAGACCCAAATCGTCACCATTCAGGGCTTTGTTCACGTGAAACGACTCATTGGCCTGATATGTCCTGTTTGAATCTGTTAATCCTACCCTTGTAGGATTATTGCAATCAGAGACCTTTGAAGAGTTCGAGGTGAGAACCCCTTTTAACCACAGGAATCGAGAGCAGACGACCAAATATGGTTTGCAGAAGCCAGTAGGTCACAGGTGAACTTTACTTGCCAAAAGCTAGTGATGATCTGAAGGAACAAGTTATGTCATGATGATCTCAACTGTCTTTGGAAGGAAGAGTCTTGTCTCGTTTGAAGTGTTCATGAAAGGCTTGTTGAGGAGAGGAATAAATCTGGAGGCACAACTCAAGTCTAATGTATACCACAAGGGCTTTTGTATGTAGATTTGTTGAGAGTTAGTAGGCTTTACAAACATCACATGTTGACGAGTTGATTTGATCATGAGAGTGTTAGGAGGTAAATGGGATTGTGGCTGATTTCCTTGAATATCCATTTTGATTTTGCTCCCAACTATGCGAGGAAGGATTTTATACGGCTTTAGAACAGAGCGTTGAACCGTGTTGGTCATTTTCCCAAGGTTTTAAAGAGGAAG
>NC_051404.1:21344104-21344227 GCF_015228065.2 Penaeus monodon
TGCATTATTTTTAAGTAGTTCATGTTTGTAACATATCTTAATTGTAGTTTTATTTTGATGATCTGAGTGATAGTTATCATTTTTACGAATAGGTTTATTTAAGTATTATTCATATTAAACAAA
>NC_051404.1:21344653-21344898 GCF_015228065.2 Penaeus monodon
GGTTTATGTATAGACGGAACATTGTAAATTAGGTAATATTGAGTCATATCAATAAAGGATTACTTGCTACCGTTCTTTAGTATTCTCATACTCTTTTATATTCTGCCCTAAATCGGTTAATGGACCTAAAGTGTGATATTGAAAAAATCACCTTTGCATCTTGACTATTTTTAAATATTCACATTGTATTTCACACACATTTTCATTTGAATAATCGCATACCTTTTATTTAATTTCACTAATTT
>NC_051404.1:21348173-21348287 GCF_015228065.2 Penaeus monodon
TATATATTGTCAGTTATTCTGAAGCTTTTGAATAATTCACTGTATAATACACATTTTCGACCCACAGTGTAGGGAAAACTTGCGAAGCTGTTCATGTAAAGCTAACACAAAGCG
>NC_051404.1:21350618-21350709 GCF_015228065.2 Penaeus monodon
AGGTTATTTATGGAATTATGCTTTGTTTTAATGCTTATTAAGAAAGAGATTCTGGACCATTTTTAAAAATTGTTTATCAAAAGCCTTTTCA
>NC_051404.1:21350780-21350954 GCF_015228065.2 Penaeus monodon
ATGTTCAAGTTGCCTTTATTTTAACTCATATTATTTGTGCTCTTTTATGTTCACTTTTATTCAATAAATGTAAGAAAAAAAAACTCTGCCAGTTATATTTAATATTTGTTTCTGCAATTATTGAAAAGGATAAACTTGAATACAGAACGGGTATTTGTGAAACACTGCACTTCT
>NC_051404.1:21351754-21351945 GCF_015228065.2 Penaeus monodon
GCTTACTCTAGCTTCAAAACCTACAAAGAAATGGAAATAGACGAGAAGTGAAGTAATACCATTTATGGGATTTTAAGTACATCTTTTTTTACTTGAAAACAGGGAAAATGTAACATGAAAACTGAATGCAAATGTAGTATTTCGCCAAAAATATATTGCAAAATGTTCAACAAACTCCGCAGTAAACTGAC
>NC_051404.1:21352051-21352546 GCF_015228065.2 Penaeus monodon
ATGCTTTTAACGTAACTGGAAGATATATCATTTACCTACTGTTCACTTTGTACCACGAACTCTCTGTGACCATATTTTCTACATTACCGACCTGTATTCTGTTGAATTTTTGGTAAACTATTTACTAAGATTGCCCAGTAGAGTGAATTACACGAAACGCCTGTTTACATCCAGAAGGCGCTCTTCTTACTCTTTGAAAATAGGAATCCAGCTATGTTGCTAATTAGAAAGCAGAGAGAGCGAAAGGAAAACTATTATTTCCGCGACGATGTCGAGCGAAAAATGGGCTTCCGTCTGTAATTTTTCACATGAGCTGTTCTCCGTAATTAAGATTTTATTATTATTACAGTGCTACAATGACTACTACATTTTTGTTATTATTTCATATTTCATATCCAGCTGAAATACTGTCCTTTATTAAAGTGGCTTTGCCGAAGAGAGGGTTGTGTTTTATGTTGGCTTATAACTGCTGAATAAGCGTGATAAAATTGGTAC
>NC_051404.1:21352586-21353016 GCF_015228065.2 Penaeus monodon
ACGTTGCAGTGGTGATCTGGGGCAGGTGAACAGAATTTAGGGTAGATTAAGGTAAAGGGCGAATGGTTGGAGTAGACTAGGGTTGATGAGAGCAGATTATCATTTTGAGTTAGTCTGGGGTTTGAAAAAAGTGGAAGATCAAAGGTACAGATGAATTGTGAGGAAATTTTGTGGCTAGGTTCTCCAAGGCAGGTTAGTAGAGGTTAAGGAAGATTATGGTTAAGCAGGATTGATTATAAATGGATTTTTGAAGAAGATAGGGGAGATGAAGGTCACTGTAAATTTGGGTAAAAATATGTGATTGAAGATAGATCAAAAGTGATGACGCTATACTGATGTTAGCTTTGGGATAGGATAGGAATAGCGAAGGGCAGATTGAGCAAGATATCATGGGTGAATTACGTATATTTAAGTACTAGTAATAACAATG
>NC_051404.1:21353371-21353534 GCF_015228065.2 Penaeus monodon
ATAACAATGCACTGCCAGAATTACACTGAACTGCATATATCACATCTCGAAAAATAATTCAGATTTTAAAATTCATACCGCTTACCTTAAGCACTAGATAAAAAGCTCTGAAATTAACGCCGGGGCGCATTGATGCTCATTTCTCCAGGGCGATGCATGGAAG
>NC_051404.1:21356727-21356921 GCF_015228065.2 Penaeus monodon
AAAAGAAGATAAAAAAACTATATAACATCATTCCTCTGCTTATATCTGCTTGACAGGAAGACATATATATGCACAGTTTACGAACATTAAGAGAACACATATACATCCAACAGAGACAAAAATAAAATAAAGACAGAAGAGAAAGTCATGAAATGTATGCAAAGGAGACAGAAGCAAAAATAGAGCGATAAGAA
>NC_051404.1:21357007-21357182 GCF_015228065.2 Penaeus monodon
CAGCGTCACGTCCCATGGTCCCTCGCCAACCCTTTCGTCGAGCAGAGGTGGTCTCGAGCGCAAAATCTTAAACTCTTCTTGAATTCCTTACAAGATAGACGCCAGACGCCATCTGGACACTTCAGCCTTGGTTTAGATCGGGGTGCGATGTGGCCTGAACTCCCTCGGTTCTCAG
>NC_051404.1:21358782-21358980 GCF_015228065.2 Penaeus monodon
TTACAAAGACAGACGAAAATCCAACTGGAGTCAAAAAAGGAAAAAAGAGAAAATGAAAGAAAATGCCAACTGCTCGACCTCAACTGTTGACTATAAAAGACCCAAATCCTTTGAATCTTTAGTTCTTAATTTAATCTAAAATTTAGATCCTGAGCAAACTCAAAGGAGCCTCACGTAGGAGAGAGTCCTTATCGCTTT
>NC_051404.1:21359054-21359598 GCF_015228065.2 Penaeus monodon
TAATCTCCTTCCCCTTCCCCTTCGTCCCCCATCTTCTCTTCCCTCTTCGTCTCCTGCTTCCGGCTCAGAACCCTTTTTTAACGAATCTCCTTATTCTCCATTCGTGACGTCACTCCATCCATTATTTAATTCTGTGGCTTCGAAGTCCACGCGTCTTTAAAGCACTTCTCATTTTTCTTTTAATTCGCCTGCATAGGATATTATAGTTTCTCTCGCCCTCCCTCTCTTTCCTTTTTTTTTCACCACCTTCATCTTTATTGCCATTCATTCATACACACTCTTCTTTTCCTTCGCCTCTGGACTGCATGTCTAACGTGGATCCAAAGCTATTACATATTTTCCCTGCGAGGAAAGGCGGTAATACGTCAGATATTCATAGCGTTTGTCCCGGGCCGCCGCCGGGGAAAGGGCCCCGCGACAGAGGCGGGTCCGCTGTCTCCAAGAGAGGATATTACTCTGTTGTAAATAAATAAAGGCTTATGTTTTTGTGTTGCTGGTGTTGTTCCTCTTGTGTCGGGTGGGGAAACTGCGCTGTTTATGCTCT
>NC_051404.1:21362527-21362904 GCF_015228065.2 Penaeus monodon
GCACGCACGCACATGCAGCTAGAGCTAAGCCAAGGGAGAGAGATAGAAATAGAGAGCCTGAAGAAATTCAAACGAAGGAGAGTGTTCATAATAAGTAACTTCCTTAAAATGTGTTAAAATGTTCTGCGCTATCACTCCCCCCCTCCCTTAGGGTTCTTATGTGCCAAGGAAATCAATAGCTCTGAATTTCGCTCCGTTTCTTCTTAATAAACTTAATGGACCTGCGTTGAAGGTTTGTTGGCCAAGATACGTGTATACATATTTCATCGACATATTGATGTTTGACTTCATTACAAAACATTGATTAGAAAAAGGAGAGGAAGTACGAGACGATGAATTCCGCATTAGATATTTATGAAGAGATACTTTTCAATAAT
>NC_051404.1:21365455-21366477 GCF_015228065.2 Penaeus monodon
GCACGGAAGCATGCAAACACAGTTTGCACTGTATTCTAGATATGATTTAAAATGCAAGAAATTAGTTTACTCTTCCATTTTTACATGAAATTACGCTTCAGTTGAAACCAACATGGCAGACATTTATTTACGGCGGAAGAAGAAAAGAAAAAGTGGAGCAATAAGTCTAAATTCTTTGTCTGTGTTCCAATTTTGATTCGTGTTGCAACTGTTGTTGTGTGCAAGATAGTATGTTTCACTTTAGTTATTGTCCTTTCTTACGCACGTTTGCTGTGTCTCTTTTCCTTTGTCCATTATTAACTTCCGACAATTGGTTTGTTCTAAAATACGTTTTCGTGTTAAAGCCTCTGTTTCATAAAATATTGGAATTGCTCTATCCTCCCTGTCTATAATTTCTTTCACCGATTTACCTTTCTTCTACTTTACTCCCCCATTTATATCTCTTCCTTTCTCCCTCACCTTTGCCTTTTCCTCTCGCCTTTGCAATTCCATCACTGGTTCCACCTTTCGTTTCTTTCGTATCACATCCTCCTTTTCTCGCTTTCTCTCTCCCATTTTCCATCTCTCCCTTTCGCAATATCGTCATCTGGCTCTTCCCTTTATCAGGCTGTGCTAATTATCTCCCTCTCTCTCACGCGCACACCCCTTCCTCTCCCCTCGCCGCTATTCCCCTCGTCCTCTACCAGATTTTAATTCCAAGTTTCCTTTGATAATCAGGCAAGTTGTGTTTGCCAAATAACTTCCGCTTCGAGGATTGGGCCGCCGAGTTTTCGCACGGGGAATTGTGCGCCGGATTCGCTGCGTCCGTCGCGAGGCATTCGCTCCGCCGTTTTTCCCCTCAAATAAACAGTTTTATTTCGAACTTTTTCCTTATTGTTTTCGAGGGTAAAGAGGAAAGTCCAAGTTGCTTTGTACATTCGCTGTATATCCCCGTCGCCGGGGAATGAGGACGGAGTGTTTATTTTGATGAAAGCGGGAACTGAAATAAGACCTTCGGCAGGGAGTGATTGTTCCCGGGCGAT
>NC_051404.1:21367358-21367746 GCF_015228065.2 Penaeus monodon
GCTGACTTCAGTTTACCGCAGAAGGTCGTGCCAACCGTGCCCTGACGCGAGCGCATCTACAGGCGGCGCCACGCAGCGCCTGCCAAGCTTCCTCTCTCGGTCACGGAGCTTGTTATCCTCCTCCTTCGGCCGGCGACTCATGAGGGGCACAGCAGTGAGGAGAGCAAGGAAGCAGGTAGCAAGGACACAATCTCTCCTGCTACCTCCCTATGAGTCCACAAAGACCCCGTTACCTCAGGTCCAATGGTTTCTAAAGAGTGTCGTCAACCATGACTTCCCCGAGACACAGCCTCTGATCGCGAGCGAGACAGCGAGCGCCAGAGATAGGGGCATTTTCCGCTCTCGATTGAAAGGGGTGAATATGTGAACAAAAAGGAAAGCAAAAGAG
>NC_051404.1:21367835-21368221 GCF_015228065.2 Penaeus monodon
GTGCATACACACGATAAAGAAAAATAAACACCATAATGGAAAATGCCAGAATTATATGCTTTATCGCTATAAACACTCATTGATGAACAAAAGGCAGTGTGCAGTTTGATACACCTCTATGCTAAAATTCAAAGGAATTAGAATATACATTCACGGCTTTTCTATTAGCATTTTCATTTACGTCAAAAATGCTAAAGGCCTTCCACCTGAGCACAATAGAAGAATACAGGTCCCCGACCCCCCCCCCCTTAAAAACCAAGCCAAAACAGGACACAAAAACAGCCTGTAAAAAAGAAAACATTGTAATTGTTTCATACTGTGTCCTGCTTTTTTCACGAACCATCTTTTTATTTGTGTTTGTCTATTCTGCATGTTGAAAACCCTTA
>NC_051404.1:21368737-21368856 GCF_015228065.2 Penaeus monodon
AGTGCACCTTTTAGGTGAAAATCCAGCACGTCTTACTGTGTTCGATATCAGCACCCACAGGAAATCGGAATTCACTCCGATGCCTTGCCAACTCTATATATTCTTTTCACCTCACTTTT
>NC_051404.1:21368896-21369453 GCF_015228065.2 Penaeus monodon
TTTATCTGACCATCTCTCCCAAATCTCTTTCTCCTCACCCATCCATCTCTCCCCCTTTCTTCTCCTCACAATTCAGCATTAAATCCATTTTTCCCACGCTGCCGCGCGCACCTATCCCGTAAACATGTCCTTAACCCGTTTCCCCTATCAATACATTGTTTACTATTGCGGGGTCACCCATATGGTAATTGTTTGGAGAGTAGTTAATGCGGATTTATGACCTGGAAATAATGCTGCTTCGGTATTTTCTCGAGCAATTTGCTCAAATAACGTAAACGAAATGGTATGGACCCGATTTGTTTGTGGTTAAGTATGTTTAATGGTCAATTGCATTACATCTATTTATAACGTGGCCTATTTATATACATCCAACTTATGTTTGAAATTAATTGATATGTATCGGGGAAATTATATCGTGAAAACCTATAACATGTAAAGGACTTGCCAGTCACATAAGATTTTTATTTTATATCATCCAAGTAGCTTGCGTCTTATATATTATACTCCTTCCTAGCAGTATGTAAACCATTATCGTGATTATTATTATTACCACTGTT
>NC_051404.1:21369801-21369956 GCF_015228065.2 Penaeus monodon
TCTTTCTTTCTTTGCCTAACATTCTACAACTCTCCTTCCGTCATGCGCCCTCCGCCGGCATTCCACACTCATTACCTTATTCGGTCTAAAATAGAAAGGAAACTGAGCAGTTACAACTCCATAAAACTTGACCAAGAAAAAAAAACGAAGAAAAT
>NC_051404.1:21370243-21370786 GCF_015228065.2 Penaeus monodon
CGTAATCCCCCCCCAATAATTCGCGGCACCGTCTCCTCGCTTCTTCGCGCGACATTGATAGCGGGTCCTATAAACGTGACGGAAATTCGCGATGATAGGATCTCTCAGCTCGAAGCCAAATTAGCTCCGTCTTCTTGACATCTCACTCAGGGGATGGAGAGAAAGTTGGTCTTAACACATATATCTTCAGGTTAGTGTGAATCTACGTTGGTAATTAATGCTTTCTCAAGATGTTTTGCCTGGACGCCTGGTGTTACTCTATTTATCGATTTATATTTATTCATCTTTCAGTCCATCTCTATATAGGGCTTAGTTGATTTATTCGAGCATTCAGAATAATCTTTTTTGAAGATAAATGTATAATTAGTGTTTTTGTGTTCTTTATCGTACAACAAAATGTCACAAGGTCTGAAGTGCTTGAAATTCGTTTTATGAAATGTAACTGAACATATTATTGAGGAACACCTAACTGAAAGATGAAATTCGACAACCAAAATAAGATTTATATTTACATCATAACAAAAACATCTTACTAATAAATCC
>NC_051404.1:21370833-21372723 GCF_015228065.2 Penaeus monodon
TTGCTTGCTTTCTTACCGAGGGCTCAATAACGAACTCCCTCATCAAACCTGTCGCCTGCACACTGACGACTGAGAACTCACGATCTCTTAGGAAAATTCCTTTTAGAACGGTTGCATAACAGAGTGTTTAAGCCATCGATGTTTTGTTTACGTTGGCGCATCATTATTCGCCTTTCATCCTTTCTGCTTTACTTCACTCTTTTATGTTCCTCAGCTCCATTTTTGCTGTTTCTATAACCTTCGGACGGACATAAATCGGAGAAAAGCGTCGTTTCCGTCTCCCCTCTCGGGCACGCAAAAGGGATGGACGACGAGAAGCGGGTATTAAGTCGTCCCCGTCTCGAAAGCGTTCATCCCCGACTTTAGTACATCGCTGCCGTGAATTTAACATATAGATAGAATCCTATGACAAAAAAGTCTGACAGGGACATTAGGACAGGCAAGGTACACACCTCTCGCCAATAGAAGCAAATTGGTGATAATTGTCCTGTCGCATCTCTTTTCGACATGCAATCAGCGAGTTAACACGACGCCTGTCTTCGGTTCGAGTCTACAACCTCGGGTCGGGCTGTGTTGATGGTGCTTGCTTAAAGATGTGTCTTGATGTGTCCTACCGCGAGGTAGATGATAAAGGGCACAGAAGCAAACATATCCCTGCTTTACTCCGGCACTTTCGGGGAAGAATTCGGAGTTGTCACTTATAATTACTATTGCTTGAGAGCCTCCATTAGAGTGACGGATTAGTTGGATAAATCTGGGAGAACAGCTAAATTCTGATAAGAAATCATGGGGCCACGATTCATTAGAAAAAGGAACGAGATTAAACTGAGGACAGTTATACTAAAAATAACTGAGCCTTCCCATTATAATTCTACCAATACGTCAGCAATCCGTCTCTACTGTGTCCCTAAACAGATCGTACTACCAAATTTCCGAGAAAGTCTCACCGGAAACCCGATTTTTTTAGGCATGCGCTATCATCTTGTTAAGCCAAGGTAATGTGTTCACTTCCATAATTGATACATCTGGTTGATTAGCTGTGTTCAGCGATTCTTTGAAAGGTTCTCTCTTTCCAATTGCCCGCATTTTCTTTGAAGAGTTTACAGCTATAATGGAGTTATTGTATTATTACTAAGTCGTGAATAGATTGTTTTTATATTTTATTTCTCTCTGCTTACTCCTTTTGTAAGCGACCTTTCTGTAGTATTCTGTGGAAAGTATGTTTTAGTTTTCTTCTTGACATTTCAGATGGAGGGTGGTTAAAAGCAGTATGTTAAGTGTGAGTACATTGTGTACGGTAAAATATTTATTTCATCACTGGCGTCAGACCAAGATATATCAAAACAAGTTGGATTGCTCCAAGTCCACAGAAATCTTTACGTATCACAAGGACTAATTGTGTTTCTTTTTGCATGTTTTGCATCCTCTTCGGCAGTTTTTCGTGTTTATCTAGACTGGATCGGGTTTCCTACCAATACGTCTATTTACGTGTGTGTGTTTGGTGGAAAAGATAAATAAGAAAAAAAAAATTACATCAGCGATTTTTTTATTAACAATTGAAAACCCTTAGACCTCGGTGTATGCCATAAAAACAAAAGAATGAGACGTACGAAGGGCAAAAATACGGATGTACTCACTATAACCATATGGAATAAAAACAAACTTTGTAACGAATTCGATAAAATTTGAGAGATGGTTTGTGAAAAAAACGCCCAGAGAAATTGTCGTCAGAATAATAGCTAGACTTCATAGCGGGCGGCCTTTGCAAAAAAGTGCCTTGATATTTTTTTCTCTAAGAAAAGAAGGCAAACGAAACGCAGAAAACTGTATACTAAAAGATTTAATATTGGTTCAATAGCCGGATTCTTGTAACTGTTAGGAGAAAGACTA
>NC_051404.1:21372954-21373861 GCF_015228065.2 Penaeus monodon
CGACGAATGAGTTTAGCTACATATATGTGATATAATCTCCATAGCTACTTTTAACCTTGATTTTGTCTTTGGCGTAGAATTCCTTCCGAAATTCAGATTCCTTGGAAGGCAAGTTTATTACAACCAGGTTCATTAGGAAGGCCAGGGATTACCATAATTAAGATCCTATTGTTCCAAAGTAATAGTGAAGATTGTTTTTTTTCTTAATTAGTCACTTTGGTATCTATATTCATGAAAAAAAATATATATATATATGGCACGGATACGAAAGCAAACGACACACCTTATTGACAAAAACATTAAAGATCAGCATACAAAAAACAGCGACAAGCTCATTTCTTTCAGCCATCCTCCAACACACAGATACAAGTGCTAACTTCCATTCTCCTACGAAAGGAAGGAGACAGCTTTGGCGCTCAACCGAATGCGACAGCCACACTTTCAGAGCAGACTTAACACGCTACAGAAAAAAAGTTAATAAACAACACTTCCTGACTAAATTAAGCCGTCAATGCCATGTTTCCGGCCTCGCACATCACAGCGGTAATAGGTAATTGCGTTCAATTGACGACGCAGGTAGTTACAGCCCAAACGATGGATGATCCGGTAGTTATATAGTCGACCGCTGCTCCCTCGCGCTGACTGACGGTCGGGCGTAGTCGCCCCCATTATGGCGCGCTGTTTAACTCCGTCTTGGCATGACACCCTTGAATATTGCGGTGAAATATGATAATGGTGAAGGGATTTTATAGGCGATGCGGTGGCGGTAATAGCGGTTGGATGGTGATGTGGGAGAGGTGATTGTGATGACGTGTGGCGTGACTGAATGTTGACTGGGGTGATGTGCTGCTGTTGTTGTGACATGATTATGGGTGTAGCCTCTTGAAGGCTGTAATCTGCTCACATG
>NC_051404.1:21375397-21375662 GCF_015228065.2 Penaeus monodon
ACTTACCCAATACCATTTACATCAATTATTATCATCACTATCCTATACAATCTCTCTAACCACCCCCCCACACACCCCACCACCCCACACCACCCCACAACCCCACCCCCACCACACCCCACCCCCACCACAACACCCCTACCACACACACTCCTCTCTCCACCACCGACTTCCACCCCCTACTCGAAATCTAAATTACTAATCATCATTTTATATTGATACTACATTACTCACTCGAATATTGTATTATACATTCAAATTCTTA
>NC_051404.1:21375846-21379092 GCF_015228065.2 Penaeus monodon
TCCCATATTTCAATTTCCCATATATCTTTCTATATTTCTTCTAATCAATTCTTTCCCTACTCGATTCTTCATACATAACTCTTATCTTTATATTCTTTATATATACTTTATGAATATAATCTTATGATTTTCTATATCTCTTCCTATAAATTCTTCTATATTTTTATAATTCCTTCTATATTTAATCCCTACATAATCTCTTATACTGATTTTCCTATGATCTTTTTATCATTTCTTTCACTGACCTCCTTCCCTATATCTCCCTCCCCTCATGAGACTTCTTCCCTATGCTCTCCTCTCCCACTCGACTCTCCCTCTCCTCACTCGATCTCCCTCTCCCTCACTCGACTCTCTCCTACTCTACTCCTCACTCGACTCTCCCTCTTCTCTACTCGACTCTCCCTCATCACCCTCCCACTCGACTCTCCCCCTAGCTCTCCCCTACTCACTCCCCTCCTCACTGACTCTCCCTCTCCCTCACTCGACTCTCCCTCTCCCTCACTCGACTTCTCCCTCTTCCCTAATCACTTCTCTCCTACTGACTTCCTCTCCCTCACTCGATCTCCCTCTCCCCTCACTCGACTCTCCCTCTCCCCTCACTCGACTCTCCTCTCCCCTCACTCGATCTCCCTCTTCCCTCACTCGACTCACCTCTCCCTCACTCGACTCTCCCCTCTCCCTCACTCGACTCTCCCTCTCCCTCACTCGACTCTCCTCTATCCTTCCTCACTCGATCTCCTCTCCCCTCACTCGAATCTCCCTCTCCCCTCACTCGACTCTCCCTCTCCCCTCACTCGACTCTCCTCTTCCCTCACTCGACTCTCCCTCTCCCTCACTCGACTTCTCCCTCTCCCCTCACTCGACTCTCCCTCTCCCCTACCCCTCCACATCGACTCTCCCTCTCCCTCACTCGACTTCCTCTCCCTCACTCGACTCTCCCTCTTCCCCTCACTCGACTCGACTCTCCCTCTTCCCTCACTCGACTCTCCCTCTCCCCTCACTCGACTCTCCCTCTCCCCTCACTCGACTCTCCCTCTCCCTCCACTCGACCTCTCCCTCACTGATCTCTCTCCCTCACTCGACTCTCCCTCTCCCCCACTCGACCCCTTCCTCACTCTCTCCCTATCACTCCCTTCCACTCGACTCTCCCTCTCCCCTCACTCGACTCTTTCTCTCCCCTCACTCTACCTCTCTCCTCACTCGACACCTCTCCCCTCACTCGACTCTCCCTCTCCCTCACTCGACTCTCCCTCTCCCCTCACTCGAATCTCCCTCACTCGACTCTCCCTCTCCCCTCACTCGACTCTCCCCTTTCCCTCACTCGACTCTCTCCTCTCCCCTACTCGACTCTCCCTCTCCTCACTCGAATCTCCTCTCCCCTCACTCGACTCTCCCTTCCTCACTCGACTCTCCCTCCCTCACTCGACTCTCCCTCTCCCCTCACTCGACTCTCCCTCTCTACCGATCCCTTCCCTACTCCCCTCCCACTACGACTCTCCCTCTTCCCTCACTCGACTCTCCCTTCCCCCTCACTCGACTCTCCCTCTCCCCTCACTCGACTCTCCCTCTCCCTCACTCGACTCTCCCTCTCCCTCTCTCGACTCCCTCCCTCACTCGCTCTCCCTCTCCACTCGATCTCCCTCTCCTCACTCGACTCTCCTCTTCCCTCACTCGACTCTCCCTCTCTTCCCTCACTCGACTCTCCCTCACCCCTCTCGACTCTCCTCTCTCCCTCACTCGACTCTCCCTCTTTCCTCACTCGACTCTCCCTCTCCCCTCACTCGACTCTCCCTCTTCCCTCACTCGATCTCCCTCTCCCTCACTCGACTCTCCTCCCTCACTCGACTCTCCCCTCTCCCTCACTCGACTCTCCCTCTCCCCTCACTTGACTCTCCCTCTCCCTCACTCGACTCCTCTCCCCTCATCGACTTCCCTCCCTCACGACTCTCCCTCTCCCTCACCGACTCCCTCCCACTCGACTCTCCCCTCCCTCACTCGACTCCTCTCCCTCACTGACTCTCCCTCTCCCCCACTCGACTCTCCCTCTCCCTCACTCGATCTCCCTTCTCCCTCACTCGACTCTCCCTCTCCCTCACTCGACTCTCCCCTCCCCTCACTCGACTCTCCCCCCCTCACCTCTCCCCTCCCCCTCTCCCCTCACTCGAATCTCCCTCTCCCTCACTCGACTCTCCCTCTTCCCTCACTCGACTCTCCCTCTCCCCTCACTCGACTCTCCCTCTCCCACTCGACTCTCCCTCTCACTCATCGACTCTCCCTCTTCCCTCACTCGACTCTCCCTCTCCCCTCACTCGACTCTCCCTCTTCCCTCACTCGACTCTCCCTCTTCCCTCACTCGACTCTCCCTCTCCCCTCACTTCTCCCCTCTTCCCTCACTCGACTCTCCCTCTCCCTCACTCGACTCTCCCTCTCCCTCACTCGACTCTCCCTCTCCCTCACTCGACTCTCCCTCTTCCCTCACTCGACTCTCCCTCTCCCCTCACTCGACTCTCCCTCTCCCCTCACTCGACTCTCCCTCTCTCACCTCTCTTCCACTCACTCGACTCTCCCTCTCCCTCACTCGACTCTCCCTCTCCCCCACTCCCACTCGACTCTCCCTCCCCTCACTCGACTCTCCCTCTCCCCTCACTCGACTCTCCCTCTCCCCTCACTCGACTCTCCCTCTCCCTCACTCGACTCTCCCTCTCCCCTCACTCGACTCTCCCTCTCCCCTCACTCGACTCTCTCTCCCTCACTCGACTCTCCCTCTCCCTCACTCGACTCTCCCTCTTCCCTCACTCGATTCTCCCTCTCCCTAACTCGACTCTCCCTCTCCCCTCACGCTATTCTCCCTCTCCCCTCACTCGACTCTCCCTCTCCCCTCACGCGAATCTCCCTCTCCCCTCTCCCCATATACGTAACTCATTCTCCCCATCGACCTTCTATCATATGCTTTACTTTTTATAAAGAGAATGCAATCACATCCCACGACATCCTTTTCTGTGTTGCAAGATAATGCACCCTTGCAAAAGACATCTGATGAGGGAAACGGTGGTTCACTTCTATTTCATTTCATTATTCTGTCTTCTCTTCGCTTCAACTCTCCTCTATATACCCTCTCTTAGCTCTGGTCTCTTTTGCCTATACCTAAATCTATCTTTTAGTTATACCCTCCCTCATTTCCACTTTCTCTGTCTTTTCCGTCTCCACCTACCCTCACTTTTCCCTATTCAATATCGTGCCCCAACT
>NC_051404.1:21379177-21379396 GCF_015228065.2 Penaeus monodon
ATTACACCCCTCACCCCCCCACACCAGCCCCCGACCCCACTTTCATTGGCTCTTAAATTGATAATGGCGAAGGTAGGCCTCTGGGGCGCCCATTAATTTTACACAAAATAAGCGAGCGAGATACGACCCGCGCTCGTTTATCACGCTAACTCGTATTGTCTACTGAGTGATGAAGATCTGGCGGATGCATGGGATAAAGGAGGTTGGAAGAGCAGCAGC
>NC_051404.1:21379807-21380170 GCF_015228065.2 Penaeus monodon
TAGGGAAAAGCCTGTTTGCATATTTACAGTAAATATTTACGAGTCATTAGCTGCACAGACTCCGCTAAGCACAACCAAAGGCAATCAAGAAAGACCCGATAATAGAATATGCATCAAAGGCTCATAAGGCTAATAATCATTCATTCCAGATCTTTTTGTAAGGAAACAGACCGGGGCTCGAATAATTTTTACAATTGTCAAAACCATCCCGAGCTTTATCTTAATTTGCTTCTGTTTAATCAACAAAATGTTCGTGTATTAAAAAAAAAATCTGAGTAATTAATTCAGAGCAAACTACCAGCCATTCGAGCCTGAAGGCTCTTGCTCTGCCATCAGGCCATGAACAAATTCTCTCTCTCTCAA
>NC_051404.1:21380248-21381459 GCF_015228065.2 Penaeus monodon
CTGTATAGACAGGTGAATAGGGAAAGAGTCCGCAGCAAAGTAGGCAGAGAGCAGCTGAAAGGCAGGAGAAGGAGAAAGACAAGATGCATGACGGCAATTATTCTTCGGGACCAGAACAGGCGGCCCCACGTTGAGCTGCTGTCTGCTCCCACTTAATAAAGAGAAGATTCTCTCGTGTATTTATGAACGTACCTTTAATGACGAACGGAAATTATTCATAGTACATTTACATATCAAACCTTAACGGACAAAGGAATGTTATATATAATTTTCCGCATGAATTCTCCTATAGGAAGTCATCTAACTTATTTGGGATTATTTTATGCACCTGGAAGTTATTCTACTGGGTACGAGTAATTGCGCGGTCTGTTATTCACTTTTCCATATCTTTGTGCTTTAGTAATTTCTTCTAGTCATGAATGCTGAAATATATAATCAACTCCAAAGAAGCACGTTAACCATCATAATAATTATAAGATTGACTCCAAACTTTATTTGACAGTGAGCTATACCGACAACGTACAACTTGTTTTTTTTTTTTTTAATATACCAAAGTATAACAACATCTATGTGGTTATTATCTCCGGATGCGATTAAGACCCCCCCCCACCCACCTCCCCAACCACAGACCAACATAATCTCACGTATTTCATCTCGGGGCTGAAGGCGCGCGCCCACACTCGTAACCACATCTCTCTCGGAAATTATTTTGTAATTAATGGGAAGGACTTCAAGGAAGCGAAATCATAGATTTGATAACGAGCCAAAATATATTCGTATATCAACTACGAAAATGCACTCGTAATTTGCATGAAACTAATCGGAATGCAGTTATGTAAATCTATATTTCTTAAGGTTAAGGACTCTTATTTATGTCGAGGTCATGAGGAAGATGTTATTTTCACCACTGACTTTTCCTTTCCAGGCAAAGCGACTTTAAAAGGTGCATTAACTTATTGGCTGTACTGTTATTTCCCAGCACGCAAAATGATGAGAAAAACATGTCTTGTGGGACTACTGCATATATTATGCGGGAATAACAACTATTCAATATCAATTGTTCTTACAGTTTGTCATTTCAGGAGGAAAAGGTGTACAAAGATTTGAAAACAAAACTAAGCATATCGGATTTATTACAAAGCTTGATCGTAAACAATGGTCAGTAAGTTAAGCAGGAGTGTTGAGATGGGGAGTCAGGGGGTCAACGTGAT
>NC_051404.1:21381775-21382388 GCF_015228065.2 Penaeus monodon
TTGAAGTGCAAACGCACTCGAAAGGCCCTTTACAACAATTATTGACAAGAGTAGGAGTTCTGTACGACTGGCTGGCAAGAAATGCTACCATCGGTATCGAAGTCTGTAATCAACTTCGCGTTGTGTCTGATTCAAAGGAGAAATCACCTCCTCCAGTGCTATGAACATCTCTGTTGTTTTCTCCACGAAACGTGAATGCAAAATAGTGATTTTCGGAACCAAAATAACAGTGAATTGTTACCTATTTTTTCAGATTAAGTTGTCACTGGAATATAGAATCGCTATGAATATAAGCGTTTTATTTTCTTTCCTCAGGAAATACTGTAAATTCTCATAAGCCATGCTACACGCATGAGATTTGGAGATAATGGGATGATAGACGAAATAATGCACCTGAAGTCTGTGCACGTCGCACATGGTAAGAAAATTCTATATTCACATGCACTGCTCAACCCAATTACAAAATTGCTTTGTGTGTTACGGTGATAACTGCATGATGTTCGTGTACCAAGCTCGAGTCAATGGAGATTTTTTGTTGAGCACAATGACAAAGAAGGCAGAAAATCACACAGTAATAAGAACCGTTGATTTCTTCAAAATTTCTATAATAAAA
>NC_051404.1:21382985-21383133 GCF_015228065.2 Penaeus monodon
CAGATGAGGTACACAGCATCACCCATCATCATCCAATGTGAACGGAAGCAGAAAATTTCAAGTCAAGTAACACGAGATGAAATTATATTTATATTACGCAGTCACTTCTATGTTGTAAATATTTACTCACGTTGCTCCTTCTGTATCA
>NC_051404.1:21383468-21384448 GCF_015228065.2 Penaeus monodon
CGGTTGTCAATAAGAGACTTACCATATCATTTCATATGCTAAGGAACGGTGCATATCAAGCAATGTGTGTATCAAATCATGCAGAACATTTAAATATCGCGTACAGGTGCGAATCAGCTGGTTCGGGAGTCGGCTTCCCATAGCGTGAAATTGTGTACTCGCAAAATCCGGGTGCTGGGAGTGGATAACTAAGATAGTATAGATAAGACGTTTCTTCTTTTAGACGGCAATGTTATGAAGGAGGACTTAGTGGAATATTAGTAAGCATCAAACGGAACAATGAGCGGCGGGATAACGTTCAAGTTAGCTGTACCTTTCTTCCTCAGCCAATAACTCTATTCTGGTGAAGTATGGGACACTTGCCCTTGTCATCCTTCCTTGTTTCAATGCACAAGTTATTTACATACATTAAATATTTACTTCTGAATTACACTTGGATAAGTAACAAGCATGATCTACAACGTAGTCTATAACGTAAAGAAAAATCTTCCATTTTCTATCCTGGGTAGCACTGCTGGTGAATCCAATATTTTCTCTGAAGACCCGTATGTGGATCCGGTTTGATAGCAAAACCCAATCAACTGTTCCAAGGCCATGGACAAATTAATTTTCTTTAAGGTCTGTCAGTAGCTCCCACGAACAATGGCACAAACCACCAGGTCGTATGGGATGCTTCCTACATCTTTTCTCGTAAACTGTTCATAAAGAGGGTACAGTTATTTTACAAATAAATAAAAAAGAATGCTGCAAATGTCATTATCATTATCAATATGGGTAATCTACTTATATCCATCATCCCTCCACTGAACGTGACAATTCTGTTCCTGAATGAGTCAACTCTCGGCTATCTAAAAACGACCCACGACTTGCAAAACTATTCTCTCCCTCCCATTCTTACTCTTCCACCGCACTTTCTCCCTCTTCTTCTTCCTTCACTTCATCAACATCCCACATCAGGCAGGGTTATATTTACGATAAGA
>NC_051404.1:21384836-21385828 GCF_015228065.2 Penaeus monodon
CATGCTAAAACAGATCTGGTACGGCTTTTAGTGATTATGGCATTTACATAACATTGATTATATTTAATATTCCCTCTAGTTATTCCGATACAAATGTGCATTCAATATTCACTGCTGAGCTAATACAAGGGAAACATTTATATTTAATAAGCAAATATGCATAACACTGTTAAACATGCTAATGCATGTGAAAACAAAGAGAGACAACTACGCAGGGAAGGTACAATGCCCATTCTACGATATCGCTTTTATTTGCATATTAGAATCGTAACCTGCATCGCACTATAGCACTGAACTAATGTTTAAATGCGAATAAGGACGAGAGAATTGCACATTGGTTTTACGGGTCCGGTTCACCCATAGAACTAACAAACACAGTGAATAAACGACACGAATGAGAGAAGATGTAGCTTCGCATATCTAGCATTGGTTGAAAATCTTACAGTCACTGCAGCAGACCATGGATCTCAGACTCTCGGCGGTAAACCTTTAACAGGTAACAGTTAACAGGTGTCCGTGGTACTAGTTGCAGATGCAGGCACCTTCTCGTGAGTGCAACAAGGTAAAGAAGAATTCCGAGAACTTGACTGAGATTATCTTCAGCCAGGTAAATAGCTAACAGAACGTATTTAGAAACACGAAAGCAAGAAGAGATGATTCGAGAGTGACAAAACTGCCACACAAACACCTTAATCAGAACCTGTCAGCGACCAGCCCTTATCGTATTGAGAAGTTTTTGGGTCAAGATTTCTGCCTCCTTTATATTTCTCCATTATACCTATAAAGTGATCAAATTATTACTTGGATTACTTACCGGTATATCAATTAACATTTTTATATATTTAAGAACATGTTTTACATATTACCTTTACTATTTTTGATAAATAGTAATTGCAGCGAATGGATGATTTCTCTGATTATTTTTTGCATATGTTTTCCTGAAGTATTGTATATCGTTCGTACAAGCATGCAAAGGTAAGAATATTTCTGCA
>NC_051404.1:21386601-21386749 GCF_015228065.2 Penaeus monodon
TCGAGAAAACGTAGAATTTCTGTTCACTGTAGCACAATTGTTTATAACATTCGTTTTTGGCCGTGAACCCTCGGCGTTCAGAAGGCAGAATCCCCTGCCTGGGTAGTTAGATCGGGAGTGTGATTCTGATTTAATGTATAATGATCAC
>NC_051404.1:21387249-21388337 GCF_015228065.2 Penaeus monodon
TCATATTTCCGAGTTGTTATAAAAAGTGTAATGGAAAATGTGTTGGACACTTGACAAATAAGTATTTCATATCCAGCACAAAAAAAGAAAGAAAAAACATCTACAATAATTCTTAAGTAATGAATTCTGCTCGAAATACATCAGGCTAAAACATGTATTTAAAAAAGTAGCAAGGAAGTCAGCTATCTAACTCTTGAAATACTGTTTCTAGCATCGCTAGACACAGTATTTGTATTTGATATCCAGAGTGAATAGTTTACATTATGATATTTACAGTGTTACCATGGTTTGCCTAATGAATTAAAAAATGTCTCCATTTACGCTACACTGTTATTAACAAGGAAAAAAGACAATGTAAACAAATTGTTCTGAACAACAATAAAAATGTACCTAAAGCAAACTTAATGAGGTCTTATTAAGAGGATTTAAAAATAAATATCTGTGTTTCACATTTCACATAACAGACCATAAGGCAATTAAAACACAGCTATAGTTTCTTATCTTTTCTTTGGCCAGAATCTTTTTGTGAACCTATAATAGCTTAGGCTTCAAGTGCAATCCTGGAACAGTTGGGTGTACAGAAAACATGGTTCTCGTTTGGTCAATCTTCTGCTAATGGAACCATTTTGTGGCGCGGGTTCTTGAATATTCTACCTCAACTGAACCAGTCTAGGGATAACCAAATGGTCTGGTTTATGGGACAACATCCCCCTCCATGGTCCTCCTTCCAGATTTCACTTATCTATAATTTTTACTGTGCACAGCACCTTTGTGCTATAATGGGAGTATGTACCCTGGGGCAGTCCAGAACTCAAGCCACCTATCATTATTTACGGTTTCCCTATCCTTATTAAGTCCATAGTCATTGATTTTACAGATCAGGCCACTCTGAGTTTCCTATAGGAAACAGAAGGCTTGTTGAGATAAGTGAGTCAAGTTTTTTCTGGCTTTACAATCATGAATGATCTTGTAACCAAAGTACATCCCTAGGCCATGAGGGTTTAATGTTTGCTGAAAGGAAGATCCCGACCTTGCAAGTTCTGCTCACACTGAAGGGAGCCCCAGTCGATCCCTTCCTTAAGATTAAG
>NC_051404.1:21388624-21389226 GCF_015228065.2 Penaeus monodon
CATCTCCTGAAGCCAACTCTCACTTACTTGAACTCCCTACCTTCTCCAACATTGGTTAAGACAAAAAGGCAAAAGTCAGAAACCACACACCGGATTTCCTCCTCCCAATAAACCCCCTGTAATCCCCTCAAAAATCTCATCCTATTAGAGGGGAGACAGAGATAAGTTAGGTGTAGGTCCCACACTCAGGTAGGATTTAACCATGGCGTTGTCATACAGGTTCAGCCCCAATTTTAGACGAAGGGTGGATAATGTTATTTGTCAAACCTTTCAGACTGATATGGTCCAATGCCTGAGATGCAGTGTTTGAGACTGGTTATTGCCGTAAAGTAAGGCAACCATACCTAAACCTTAGCTACAGTCCAGCTAGGAGCTCTTGATACTATAATGACAAAAAGTCTATCACTGAACTGAACTACCGAGATGTTCAAGCATTAAAAGTGGCAGGACTAGCGTGTTTTTTTTTTTCAAGTTTACAGAGCTATGGCACTGTGTCAGACACATTGATTCCCAGCGAGGCTCTCAACCATTAGAGCAAAGACTTCAGGTCACCAGATGAATCTATTGCGGACTTAGTTTTTATTGCCGTGATAACTGCCAAG
>NC_051404.1:21389354-21390172 GCF_015228065.2 Penaeus monodon
TCTCTGACAAAGTATTGAAAGGTTATCCCATTTACACCTGCCTTTATGGTCATATGTGTCGTGATACAGTGTAGGATCCTATTGCCTTATCTGTTTAATATCTGTATGGGTAAACTTCCAGTTATATAACATCAAAGTCGAAATCTATATCAATCAGTAATCAACTTAATTTTTGTGTTTTCTTTCGCCCTTCAGGACATGGGTTGCAAACGCTGCTTAGTGAATGTATTGAATGTATAAAAGATCATATTCAACACCAATGCATATTGTTTAACAAATCACGACTGTGTGTAATACACACGACAGCTCTGATAAATAACATCAATAACATCGACCTTTAGACAGTGGTTCGCTTCATGTTAAAATACATCTTGCAGCTATATATAAAACTGAATTTCTGTATAATTTTATACGTAATATAGATTACCATCATTATGTTATTACTGTTACTATCATTGGGTTGGATGCACGAGTTATGATTTTTCGTTTCTATTAGTGACTTTAAGTCCTTGGTTTGCTATAGAAATATTTGTAACTCTGAAATCCCTTAGTATCCAGACCAGAACAACGGCAACTTTCACCTTGAACTCAATTATATTAAGTAGATATGCTACTACTGAAGCAGCAATAACAAATGGCACCCCAATGTTCTAGGGCGGTGACTAGAAGGGAAATTTTATAAAAGATACAAACTCACGGTGTAAAAGAAACCAATCTGAGTATTGTTACAGTAATTGTTTCATAATTTTATATAAAGAAATCCACTGACAGTGATTCTCTATTTTAAATCCATGACACATAGAATCGGTGTCCCTCTG
>NC_051404.1:21390197-21391048 GCF_015228065.2 Penaeus monodon
CAAACGATGGATGAGAACAGGGTTATGAATTGCTATGGAAATAAAACAATCACAGGATACCACGTATCAATCGTGACAAAATGATTAACTTTCGGGATAGTGTTTATTGCATTAGTGCCTCTTAAAAAAGAAAATCAGATGGTATAGGAACTTGTAGATAAAATGGCTGGCGTGCTATTTTTACGATACTTAAAAGATTCAATCGCAATATCTGTTTTAGAAATCTGATACAAAACTAAAAAAAATATGACTATAAAATGAATACATCCAAGATTTTATTTCCATCAATCATGTTTCCAAATCGCATTAAGCATGTTCATGATTTTTGTCTGATAAAATATATTGCAAAATATCAGCAGTGCAACCACTGCTCTTTAAAGGTGATATTTGTAACTATGTACCTGAAATCTTTCCAATTTAGTGAGCTTTGATTTTGCATTTTCTTCAAGGAAAGAGTGCGAAGTTCCAGTACAACAGGTGCATTTACTACCACAGTGAACTTGCATCGATTTATTACAGTATATGTATGCAGAGCGCAGAGTGGAAAGTTGCAGAATAAGGTATATCATGACTAAAGGTCAGAGTTTAAACTCACGTCGCTCTTTCGCGCTTTCTGGCCGTAAATGTCAGGTCAATTTAGCAAAAGGTGGGGTTTTACTTTGATTAACTGATTGCCAGATAAAATACCTGGGATATCTTTTGTTTTACGAGGGCACATAACAGGTGGCTGTTGTATTTGGTCGTTGCGATTAACATACTGATATGATTAAAAATACTTTTTTTTAGCTACGAGTATTCCTGTAAGTATATAGTTGTGTTCATAATGACTGTATACATAACCCCCCCCTTTT
>NC_051404.1:21391201-21391518 GCF_015228065.2 Penaeus monodon
TTGTGTGACTTTGTGAATGCATACAACGTGCGTATTATATGCATGTATCTACCTACGTATGGGTGGACGTGTGACGCACATATGCAATAAAAATGCAGTGTCTCCTATTTTTTCCTTCCACATACATGATCTTACTACGAGGCTCTCAGTGATCTTTTTTGGGGAAGAGGAAGAAGGTAAAGAAGAGAAGAGTTCAGAGCAGGAGAAGAATGAACTGTGGGAGGGGAAAGAGAAGAAACAAAAACAAGAAAAACAAAGATGTGAATTAGGGAAAGGGGATAATGAAAATGAGGATTAAGATTAAGCAGCATATGGAA
>NC_051404.1:21391699-21391848 GCF_015228065.2 Penaeus monodon
GGACAAGAATTCCCACAGCTCAACACCCCTGCAATATTCCTTTAGCAAAGCAGCAAAATTGCATCAGCGGCGTCTGAGAGGATCTGCGCGAAGGGTGCCGTTGCCGGGCGGGGGCTCCGAGGAGACGACGCCGGGAGTGCGACTTGATT
>NC_051404.1:21391898-21393197 GCF_015228065.2 Penaeus monodon
ACAAGAGACGGATGATGTTAGAAAAGGGATCTGCGAGACGATGGGGATTTATCCTGAGGAGGTGAAGATGGCGCTGCCGGAAGTGGCTGGGGAAGCTGAGACTTGTTTGGGATTGAAAGGAGGAGCAAGTAAGAACGGACGATAGGAAGGAGAAAGACAGGACGCTGGGAAAGGACATTTGTGAACTGAGGGATGACGCTGCAGGAGTTGATATAAGGAGATAAGAAAAGGAAAAGGAACGTAGGAAATATACAAAGAAGGAAAGAACTGTAAGAGTGAATAAAAGGAGGAACAGAGGCAATGGAAGAGAGATTTGCGCGTCGATTAAAGTGACAGAGAGAAAGAAAGGAGAGAAGAAAGTTGTGAGTTGAGCTGAGTTTAAAGAGAATGTTGCGGCTTGATCAAAGCGGTGTAAGTAAATAAAAGAAGAAGGAGGCGAGACACGACGCCACTGAGGTTAAAATGTTGAGGTATTAAATCGAATATGTTTTAAGATGATTACTGCTGAAAGTGATTTGCGACTTGCGTGCGAGCCTTTGCACGAGTAGATGCATTCGTTAAAGGATGATGAAAATGTTGTCATGTTGATTAAAGTAATGATGATAATGAATCAATCTTTCTCTTCCCCTCACTTCTCTCTGTTTTTTCTCTTTATCCCCACATCTCCATCCCCTCTTTCTCTCACTTTCTTTCTCTCCATCTCTGTCTACCTTTCCCTGTCCTCTCCCCATTCCTTCCTCTCACCATCTGATTCTCTCTTACCCCCTTCCCTCCCCCCATTCCCTCCCCTGCCCCACAATCTACCCCTTTTCTCGTTCTCGCCCCCCCCCCCCGTCTCGCCCCTAACAGAAAACGAACGAACGGCTAAACATCGTGTTTTTCCGCTCGCAATTGACCGGCCAAACCGAATTATGAACCCCGATTTTCTCTCCTCCGACCGCGCCCCGATCTCCGAAATTCAGGCTTCTGGCGAGCGCTTCTGCCATATCTCGAAACGTTTCTTTATCATTTAGAGCGAGCGAAAGTTCACTGCAATTATTTATCAAGCATTTCTTTTTATTCTGTTGGTAAATTATCCGTTATTCAACCGTGAGTTTAATTTTCCTCATCGAGATTACGTTTGTGATTGCCAGGCGGCGGCGACGTAAATCTGAGAGATTAATTTAGTACCCCAGGATTCATTCCCAAATCCCGCAAACGTTTGAGATTTTTCATCGGGTTCGTTTACATTCCTGGCGTTCCTGATCTGGCCTCAGCCGTAACACAATATTTGCTCCGGGTTTTGAGGCTGGGAATTCG
>NC_051404.1:21396159-21396758 GCF_015228065.2 Penaeus monodon
TCCCCTTTTCCCTTGTATTTTCCTTCAGAGAATGTCCAAGGGCGAGAACGCGCGCGAGCGCCGGAGGCAGGGAAGCGACAGAGGCGCGACCGCGGCCCGGAGGGAGGAAGGGCGCCGCTAGACATCGCTCGAGCCTTGCATTATTTCTCACTTTGTGATGGCTGGCCGGGATCCTCGGCTTTAAGGCAGGCGAGCATCGGGCATCAGTAACCAAGTGGAATCGGAAGATGAACTTCGAAGGGGATGAGGGGGGCTAAGGAGTGAGGAGGATAAATAGTGCGAGTGGTAGTGGTGGTGATGGGGGTGGGGGAGATGAAGAGGGGGGGGAGGAGCGTGAGTGAGGACAGAACACAAAAGAACACGCAATCTCTCTCCATCTGCGTCGTGATGGGCGCTGCGTCGGCTCCGGTCCCGCATGTGTTTCTGCAGTGTTTCCTGCCTCGAGTAAATGAATCTGAGGATTTGCGTGTGAGAAGGCTTTCTTAATTTGCTTTTAATCGTCGCTAAATTCGGGATAATGGTTTACAGGTGTGTTCATTATCTAGTTTGTGGCGGGCCGGTTCTTTACTCGCTAATTAGGTTGGGGCTTTGAGATAATT
>NC_051404.1:21397071-21398309 GCF_015228065.2 Penaeus monodon
AGAATAATGACATATATGGCAATTATTTAAGAAATGATCATGATTATAAGATAAAAAAATGTATTAGTGATAATGGTAATGCAAATAGAAATAGTTATTGTGTTATTGATATTGACGCGATTAGTGTTCTGATAAGCATAGCAAGATCAATCATGACATGTGAGGACGATGGAATAATATTTTTGATCAATAATAGGTAAAAATGATGCTGGTGAACATGAAATGTGATAAATATAAATATATTGATAATAATAGCTATAAAAAATATTAGTAATAATGGTGATAACCAGATTCACATTAAGTATTATTAGCCATGATAATGAGGATCCATCAGTGACGTAATGATAATCATTGTTACATTAATGATAGCAACTATAATAGGAATCAAAATTGATCGGCAAAGATAATTATAGAACATCTGCAATCTACAAGAACTTGTTTAACATTAAACTTAGAAAGTCTGGCATGAAATTCAATAAAAGTTCCTGAGACAGCTTTGGCGCAGCAAAATTAATATCAACGAGAACCCTCTTCATCCTATTATCATGGGCAATGGAGGTTTATGTGTGTTATCTTTTATGGGGAAATATGTTTCAACTTATTCCATTATGTTTCTGCCTTTAGTGGCAGAGCCTTTTCCATCACGTGGGTTCGTTGGCATAAGCGGTCTGGTAAGATTGGGACTGGACAGTTTTTCTTGTTTCTTCTCATGTTATAATGACGATATTCTAGTAAGAATCATTGGAATATGTTTGCCCTCGTGAAGAGAAAGGAGATACGATAATAGCAATGATTGCATGGTAATGCAATATTGTAATGATAAATACGATAATATGATTCCATAATGACAATCTGATAATGAAACCAACCAAGATATAAGAAAGTCAAGGAAAGAAAGAATATGTTAACGATAGAAATGCGAAAAATGTAAAAATCTTTTCCAAATATTCTTTATGTTATTCCGGCATTTCTAACATGACCCAAGCGATTAGATGGACACCGGAGTGTCGGATGGTCCGTTATTCACAACAAAGATGGTTAAAAGAGCCAGGTCGACTGCATTATATGTCTGGTTTCCGCGACTGGGAAATTGGTACAGTAACTGGTAATATGTTTAAGGCTAATTGGCTGGGTGTTTTTGCGTGTGTCTGCCCGTCAATTTGGTTATATATGGTATGTTATCCTATCGATGCATCTGCGTTATTCATTCAGTGTTAGCAGGTTAGCTAAATGGAAAG
>NC_051404.1:21398592-21398716 GCF_015228065.2 Penaeus monodon
TGGGGTCGCTGTTTCCCGCAAGTCCCTCCATTTTAGCCTGTCTTAAGAATCTGCTTCTATTAGCCTCTTTACCTGCATAACTTCTTTTATCTTATCCTTCCATCTTAGCCTTGGCCTTCTTCGT
>NC_051404.1:21399280-21400129 GCF_015228065.2 Penaeus monodon
TCATTTTTATCTCTCTCTTCTTTCTATTCCAGTGACGAAATACCACAGAAAACGTAATTCTGAACCGACATTCAGGATGAGGCCCCGACCAAGTGATTCGGTGTAATGCAGATCCCTTCCTCTTATATGGTGAGATTTTATGAATTCTTATTTTCGTTTTTATTTTTCCTTTTCATCCCCCCCCCCCCAGTACACACTATGTACCTTGTTCCTGACCCATTATTAACCTGGATTCAGGTAATAGTTTACCTTTAAAAATATAAAAATTTCTCAACATTAACGTGAAGTTAAAAACGACATTCATTTTCGCCATTTCATCCCTTTCATAAAAAATATTTCACGTAGAGTTTCAAAATAAAACGGAATGTCGATGACATCTCATCAAGTATGCCAAAAAATATCATGCAAATATTTCCAAAGGCTCCAGGGGTAAAACTGCGTGATTCCGTACTCTATTTTTCATGAGCGTGATATACTGTGATGCCCAAGTTATCCTTAACAAAAGAAATTATAAAAAAAATAACGGTAAAGGGAGGGCTTTGGACTATCTAAAATATTGGTATATTTCATCGCAGTGAGAAATGTAAAGAATTATAATATCATGAGATAGCGAGCGAATGTGTGTTTATCAAAGAAAAGAAAGGAGCAGCTTGATAATCACAAACAACATTCGCATTCTGTTCCTTCCCCGTCACCTCTGTCAAAAACACAACGCGGCAAAATCAGTCTTGAAGTGAATTCCGCAAATACTCATCTCTTTTCCATCTCCGAAAAAAGGGGCAAAGTAGAAAGGAACACTAGCTTTTTTAAGGGAATATTTCTGCGACGTAGATTAGCAAACCAAGAATC
>NC_051404.1:21403284-21404164 GCF_015228065.2 Penaeus monodon
CTCTCTCCCTCACCCTTGCAAAAGGAAAAAAAGAAATAAAAGAAGACAAAGAAACTGCTAAAACCGCAATCTGCAAACCCATGCATTCACCATGAATACATTTAACGATTCTTTCCCCTCCCTCACAGAGGACGCGGGGAAAGACCGGCAAAATATGTGTGTGGGGAATGCCTGTGGGGAGTGCCTGTGGTAAGTGCCTGTGAGGAGTGCCTATGAGAAATGCTTGTGGGAGTATTTGTGGGGAGTGCCTGCAGTGAGTGCCTGTGAGGAGTGCCTATGAGAAATGCTTGTGGGACGTGTCTGTGGGGAGTGCCTGTGGTGAGTGCCTGTGAGGAGTGCCTTTGAGAAATGCCTGTGGGAGTGCCTGTGGTGAGTGCCTGTGAGGAGTGCCTGTGGGAAGTGCCTGAGGGGAATGCCTGTGGGGAGTGCCTTTGGGAAGTGCCAGTAGGGAGTGCCTGTGGGGAGTGCCTGTGAGGAGTGCCAGCAGGAGTGCCTGTGGGGAGTGCCTGCGGGGAGTGCCTGCGGGGAGTGCCTGCGGGGAGTGCCTGTAGGGAGTGCCTGCGGGGAGTGCCTGTGGGGATTGCCTGTGGGAAGTGCCTGTGAGGAGTGCCTGTGGGGAGTGCCTGTGGGGAGTGCCTGTGGGGAGTGCCTGTGGGGCGTGCCTGTAGTGAGTGCCCTTGTGGAGAGGGATTGGGAGGAGAGGCACATATTGGAGAGGAGTGGGAGCCTTTCACCTTCCAGTGAGTAAGTGGCAATCTGTGTCATGAAACTTTCTGGGAGGTTTGGTTTGGCTAGGAATGTAGATTGGGCGAGACGGGCGGCGTGGGCGGTCGGCGGAAGGGTGGGTTGGGGGGGAAGAGGATGGCGGACCATGAGGGAA
>NC_051404.1:21404258-21404442 GCF_015228065.2 Penaeus monodon
CCAGGGAGGAGGAACGGGGAGGAAGAGCACATACCAGGGGGCAAAGGGACGAGGAATCGTGGAAGAGGGGATGGGGAGGTGCTGAAGGCGGAGGCGATGGGAGGGAGAAGGAACGGGAGGAGAGATGGGGGTAGGTGAGGGGGAGCGGGGGGGAGGATAAGGTAGGAGGCGAGTGACGAAGAGC
>NC_051404.1:21407958-21409739 GCF_015228065.2 Penaeus monodon
TCGTAAGCAAGTTGGCTTTCAGCTGTCCTAAAGACAATCCCAGATTTGGTTCGAAGATTGACGTAGAATTCGATTCGTCTCTGACTCGATCTGTTCTTGAACAAGTAGAACTCAATAATTCCGTTTTAAAAGCCCCTATAACAATAATCCAATGCAGTAATGAAATGAAATTACCACTGAAATGAACCTCATGAATTAGATATCTCATATTTTGATGCTTTCGTAACACCTTCTACAGTATATTTGTTATGATTACGTCAGCTGAGAAGGCGCAGGGCGGCAATTTAATTTTTCTAAGAGAAAACTTAGAAAACGTGTTGAAACGGATCATTTTACTTTTGACACTGTAAAAAAGTGTCATGAAAATTTTCCATATTCTTACTGATGCGGAGTTATCCTCAACAACTGTAGAATCGCCACATTGAGGGACACCTCCGGAGCTGTCATAACATCCGGCCGAGTCATAGACAAAAATCAGGTGTTGAGGACATTTTCTCAAAGTCAAACATTATTTTTTTCTGTCAAAGGCAAATTTCGGAGCCTATGACCTTTCGTGATTACCGCCCGTTATTCCTTATAACGCAGATTATTTGGTTTGTTAAGTAGATTCAAGTAACAAAAATACAAATAAAAGAAATGCAATAATAGTAGTAGTAATGGTAGCAATCCCACAACTAACGCCAATGCTATTAGAAACTGTAGTAGTAATAGTATTGCGAATGAAAAAAGTCTTATAATAATAACACCAATAAAACTTTCCAAAAATCCTCTGCAGCGCCTGCTACACGGTCTCCTTTCCGCCCCTCTTAGCCGCCAACGGAACTCAATCTTCCCCCGTTGAGTTATGCTAAAACTCCCTCGTTCCATCTTTCCCTCCCTCTTTCCTTCACTCGCTCCATCGTTCTCTCCCCCGTGCCTTCTTCTCCCTAACCCTACCCCTTTAATATCTCTTTCTCCTCGCCTCCCTCGGTTTTCCTCCTTTCATTCCCATCTCTCTCTTTCTCATTCCTTTCCTCTCAACTTGCCCCTTTTGCTCCGATTTCTTTCCCCTACATCTCTTTCTCCTTCCTTCCCTCCTTCGCGTTTTCTCACTCTCCCTCCCTACTTCCCTTTCCCCCTCTCACATCCAACTCTCTCTCCCTGCCTCCGATCTCTTCCCCCTTTCATTTCCCCTCCTTCGCTCTCTCTTACCCTTCCTTTTTCCCTCCTATCCCTTCTCCAACCTCTATTTTCTTTCTTCCTGTCTCCTTCGCTCCAACCTCTTCCTCCCTCCTTCCGTTTTTTCCTCCCTTTTCTCCTTCCTCCCTCCTTCTCCTCCTCCCCCTTTCTTACCCCCTTCCCTTCCTCACCCCCTTTTCCCATTCCTCCTTCCCTTCTTTCTTCCTTTTTCCCATCCCTCCTTTCTCCTCCTCCCTTCTTCGGCGCCGTCGGCAGAAGGCGGGCGCGTCCGCACGGGCGAGCGCGAACGAGATCACTCGCTCCGCAAACCACGACAGCGATACTTGCGAGGCTGAGTGAGGTCGGTCCTTGCACCACCTCCTTCGCCCGCTGAATGGTGCCGCTGGAAATCTTAGCTGAAGGCCTGGCTTTTTTGGGGGCATTTGGCCTTCCTTTTCATCTTTTTTATTGTACCATTGTTATTATTTACTCATATAGACATTCCTACCTCCTACCACTCGTTCTTTTTCTCCTCTCGTCTATTCTGTATTATATATTCATCTTTTTCTTCTCTTTCGCTGTATTCATTTTCTGTCCCATTCATATTTATCATACCTTCTCAT
>NC_051404.1:21410858-21411165 GCF_015228065.2 Penaeus monodon
TTATGAACTATGTTGCAGGTTTAGTTACAAGTTATCTTCTAAGGTGTTTCCCAGCCCACGTCTTTGTCCCTGGAAATCGCGATTCCTTCAAACACTTGGGTTAATTACAATAAGGTTCATTAGGAGAGGCAGGGATTAACCTAATTAAGATTCTGTAGTCCCAAGTAAGGGCGGGGAAGAAAGCGTTCTGTTCATCAAACATTAAAGAAAAAATGCTGAAGACATAATGAAACTAAAATCAAGTATCGGAAGCACAAATATAAATAATGGCACAACATGTTAAATTAGATATAATACAAAAGAAGTA
>NC_051404.1:21416221-21416447 GCF_015228065.2 Penaeus monodon
TTAACTGGGATATCGTCCTCAATTTGCTGGTCCCCCAACCTTTTGTCGATTCGAAGGGGCCCGTTTCTCAGTCGCACAGAAAATTTCGTTTTTTGGTGCTCTCCGCAGAAAAAAAACCGGACCCTCTCTAAACGGACGTTAAATCCTGGACACCTTTTTAAAAATGAGCGTTTTTCCTAGAATAAACATGATTAGGGTTTCTTGTCTGGGAGGTTTACTTTAAAGT
>NC_051404.1:21416474-21416558 GCF_015228065.2 Penaeus monodon
TTCATAACCAAAATGATGAAATATCAAAGTTTCAATAATTTCAAAATGACAAAGCGTTTGCGATATTTTAACTTCTTAACATGG
>NC_051404.1:21418367-21420053 GCF_015228065.2 Penaeus monodon
GCTATAAAGAGGCTTTGGGCCAAGCCATATGTAGTCGTAAGCAAGTTGGCTTTCAGCTGTCCTAAAGACAATCCCAGATTTGGTTCGAAGATTGACGTAGAATTCGACTCGTCTCTGACTCGATCTGTTCTTGAACAAGTAGAACTCAGTAATTCCGTTTTAAAAGCCCCTATAACAATAATCCAATGCAGTAATGAAATGAAATTACCACTGAAATGAACCTCATGAATTAGATATCTCATATTTTGATGCTTTCGTAACACCTTCTACAGTATATTTGTTATGATTACGTCAGCTGAGAAGGCGCAGGGCGGCAATTTAATTTTTCTAAGAGAAAACTTAGAAAACGTGTTGAAACGGATCATTTTACTTTTGACACTTTGTAAAAAAGTTATCCTCAACAACTGTAGAATCGCCACATTGAGGGACACCTCCGGAGCTGTCATAACATCCGGCCGAGTCATAGACAAAAATCAGGTGTTGAGGACATTTTCTCAAAGTCAAACATTATTTTTTTCTGTCAAAGGCAAATTTCGGAGCCTATGACCTTTCGTGATTACCGCCCGTTATTCCTTATAACGCAGATTATTTGGTTTGTTAAGTAGATTCAAGTAACAAAAATACAAATAAAAGAAATGCAATAATAGTAGTAGTAATGGTAGCAATCCCATAACTAACGCCAATGCTATTAGAAACTGTAGTAGTAATAGTATTGCGAATGAAAAAAGTCTTATAATAATAACACCAATAAAACTTTTCAAAAATCCTCTGCAGCGCCTGCTACGCGGTCTCCTTTCCGCCCCTCTTAGCCGCCAACGGAACTCAATCTTCCCCCGTTGAGTTATGCTAAAACTCCTTCGTTCCATCTTTCCCTCCCTCTTTCCTTCACTCGCTCCATCGTTCTCTCCCCCGTGCCTTCTTCTCCCTAACCCTACCCCTTTAATATCTCTTTCTCCTCGCCTCCCTCGGTTTTCCTCCTTTCATTCCCATCTCTCTCTTTCTCATTCCTTTCCTCTCAACTTGCCCCTTTTGCTCCGATTTCTTTCCCCTACATCTCTTTCTCCTTCCTTCCCTCCTTCGCGTTTTCTCACTCTCCCTCCCTACTTCCCTTTCCCCCTCTCACATTCCAACTCTCTCTCCCTGCCTCCGATCTCTTCCCCCTTTCATTTCCCCTCCTTCGCTCTCTCTTACCCTTCCTTTTTCCCTCCTATCCCTTCTCCAACCTCTATTTTCTTTCTTCCTGTCTCCTTCGCTCCAACCTCTTCCTTCCTCCTTCCCTTCTTTCTTCCTTTTTCCCATCCCTCCTTTCTCCTCCTCCCTTCTTCGGCGCCGTCGGCAGAAGGCGGGCGCGTCCGCACGGGCGAGCGCGAACGAGATCACTCGCTCCGCAAACCACGACAGCGATACTTGCGAGGCTGAGTGAGGTCGGTCCTTGCACCGCCTCCTTCGCCCGCTGAATGGTGCCGCTGGAAATCTTGGCTGAAGGCCTGGCATTTTTTGGGGCATTTGGCCTTCCTTTTCATCTTTTTTATTGTACCATTGTTATTATTTACTCATATAGACATTCCTACCTCCTACCACTCGTTCTTTTTCTCCTCTCGTCTATTCTGTATTATATATTCATCTTTTTCTTCTCTTTCGCTGTATTCATTTTCTGTCCCATTCATACTTATCATACCTTCTCAT
>NC_051404.1:21421174-21421516 GCF_015228065.2 Penaeus monodon
ATATGAACTATGTTGCAGGTTTAGTTACAAGTTATCTTCTAAGGTGTTTCCCAGCCCACGTCTTTGTCCCTGGAATAGACTCCTTTGGAAATCGCGATTCCTTCAAACACTTGGGTTAATTACAATAAGGTTCATTAGGAGAGGCAGGGATTAACCTAATTAAGATTCTGTAGTCCCAAGTAAGGGCGGGAAGAAAGCGTTCTGTTCATCAAACATTAAAGAAAAAATGCTGAAGACATAATGAAACTAAAATCAAGTATCGGAAGCACAAATATAAATAATGGCACAACATGTTAAATTAGATATAATACAAAAGAAGTAACAAATAGAGGAAAGAAAACA
>NC_051404.1:21426711-21427036 GCF_015228065.2 Penaeus monodon
CCTGGGCATATCGCTCCTCAATAATTGCTGCAGTCTCCTCAGACCTTTAGTCGATTTCGAAGGAGGCCCGTTTCTCCAGTCGCACAGAATTGCGTTTCTTGTGTGCTCTCCGTCAGAAAAAGAACCGGACCGCCTCTCTAAGCAGGACGTTAATATCCTGGACACCTTTAAAACTGAACGTTTTATCCCTAGCATATAAACATGATTAGGGTTTCTTGTCTGGTAGGTTTACTTTATAAGTAAAATAATCAAAACTTAATAAAATAAATTTCATAACCAACTGCATGAAATATCAATAGTTTCAATAATTTCAAAATGACAATGT
>NC_051404.1:21427935-21429032 GCF_015228065.2 Penaeus monodon
ACTCTACCTTTCCTCCCCCCTCTCCATCTCCCTCTTCCCCCTCCCTCTCCCTTTCTTCCCTCCCCACCAAGTCATCCCTTTTCTCCCCCCCCCCCTCACCCTCTATTCCCTCCTTTCCCTTCCACGTTCATATTTTTCTGATTCTGAATCTCGCGGCCCATTAACTCCTCCAATTTCACAGCGGCAAATAAACGGGACAAGAATCTCCAAAGTTTTTTTTTTCGGGGAGGGGGGGGGGCGAGGGTAGACGTTTCCAGAATTATTTGTTTAATGAAAAGGTAATTTCGGAGAGGATTTCATTACAGCGCGGAAGAGATGACGCGTGTCACTCAGGCTCGATGGCGTCTTCGGTGCGTCATTTTGGGAGATGGTACTGACTAACATGTAGATTTGGCCGATTTGTGGATCTTGTTGACAGATTTTTTTGCCTTGTTTTATTACCTGGTCTGTGGATTTTATTTACTGATTTTCTGTTTCATTGGCTGATTTGTTCATTTCATTTCATTAGAAGTTGGAACAAGGGCTGCCAGTAAGGTCTTCGTAGAGCCTTTGGAAACGTCATGAGGGATCAAATCATACAGAGTTAAAGCAGATCAGCCTTGGTTTGGGCATGCATGTACGCTTGCAAAGCTGCTTGCAAAAGAATAAAACTGGTCCAGAAATTGACCATGGAGCAGTCGAGACAAAGCTAATCTTATTCAGTGGGAAGTGGTGGGTTTAGTTAAACAGCAAAAAGGGCCTCACATCTTATAACTGCACTCCACCATTTGAAAGCCAGATTCAAACAGCAACACCAGTTAGGTCAAAACTGAATAACTTCTACCCAATCTACCCCAAAAAATCTGGTGAACAAAATGACAAGTTTCTTTGATAGTAACCACCTACTTAGCAGCAAGCAGTTTGGCTTTAGGTCGAAGAAATCAGCATCCGACCTGCTACTACAACTCGTTACCAGTTTGAATAAATTCCCTGATACTGGCAAAGGAACTTACGTCATTGTCCTGAATATTGCTGGTGCCTTCGCCAGAGTATGGCACAATGTCATTCTTTCCAGACTAAAAAGTATTGGAGTTTTGGTAAATTGTTACAGTTCAGGT
>NC_051404.1:21429138-21430052 GCF_015228065.2 Penaeus monodon
TACATTATCTTTTATATGGGAAAATCATGAACGTAGTACCACTGTTGAACATATGAATGATGTGTTATCACTCATCATCTCATAAGGCCGATGATGGCAGTTTACATTTGCAGCAGATAAAACACAGGTCACGTTAATATGCCGTCGACAGAATCTGTTAATCCCATCCATTAGGGCCGACGGGATGACGCTCGATCTGACCAGGGAAATAAACATCCTTGGAGTGCTGTTTATTAATCAAATGGAATTCACTAGCTACGTGACCAAAAGGGCAGCTCGTAACTTGGAATGCGTACACCGTATCTCCCATCTTCTGGAGTCTAGACAGTAGAGACTACTGCATGCTGTGCAACTCACTCTCCTCTGGTGTGGTCGTCCTGTCCGCCATCTTTCCTGGCCCTTCTCGACAGAGCACGTAATCAAGCGCGCTGCCTTGTGGAACTCAAGATGCAAGAAAATGATCTTCCGGTTTGCTTCCAGTCTTTCTAGCACCGCAGGGACGGGCGTCGTTGTGCCTTTTCTACAAGGTCCACCAGCAGAACAGCCCTCACCGCGCTTCCTTACGACTTTTGCCCGCGGTTCCATCTGCTACAAGACCAGGAAACAACCAGAGCCGAAGTCACGAACTGAGCTCTTTCTACGCACATTTCTGCCGAAGTAATCCAGAATGTGGAATCAGCAGATGTGAATGACGAACTTGCATCTCTTAACCTCCGTCCAACAGTTCAAATCATAGGCGGTATTATGACTACGGATAACTTTCAGCTGTGATTAGTACCTTAATATTAGCTAGTTAATTTATTTCTACGTTTATAACTGTGCTAAAGATAACTTTAGCTTCATTACTAAATGTTTTAGCAGAAAGGTGACCCTTGATTGTCAATGACAATGTACTAAACTATAATAAGATTTAG
>NC_051404.1:21430616-21430776 GCF_015228065.2 Penaeus monodon
ACTTGCACGCAATGTGTTGAAGAGGCTAACGAACACAAACAACCACTATTAATGAACAAATACCAACTTATGTTCACGATTTGTGTACACAATCACACACACGTAACAAGAAGCTAGACACGAAACAAAAACGGAGTCAGTAAATACGAACAAACTTACT
>NC_051404.1:21432376-21432835 GCF_015228065.2 Penaeus monodon
TCTGTTAAGTACCGCACATCCCGAGAGCATTACAAGTACTAAGCGGGCGCCGGCCGTCGGTAATGGCAACACATGCTTTCCATTACATAAATCGCCTGTTCGTGCGAGCCAACACGGCGAAAACGGGAAGATGCTGGTGTGAGAAGATTTTTTCCTTTTCTTCAAGACACGCAAGCCGCTTCATTCCCCTTAGACTTTCCCTGTGGCTCTGCCTTTTCTCTGTGTTAGTATTTTGTAATTTTCTTTTCCTCTTTGTTTGGTGTATTTATCTTTGTCTGTCACATTTTATTATATTTAAAAGGCGACAAACATAACTGCATACATAATTCAAAACGTAAAGATCATATACCAACGCAAGGGTACGATTAATTTGTTTTAAAAGTTGGTTTCCTTTTAGTTTACATGTCTTTGTAGTGTTTCATGCAATCGATGTAGCACACGTGTACATTTCTGTTAGAA
>NC_051404.1:21433094-21433646 GCF_015228065.2 Penaeus monodon
GAAAGTCTGTGATCTTGTCACATTGTTCAGTAATTTTTAGTTTTGATAGTTCATTTCACTTTCTTAAATAATTTCAGAAAAAAATCGATAACTTCAAAGTAATCAAGTTATTCAAAGCGAATTAACGTTGACTGACGACCTTCCTTTCTGTCGACGCAGTTGCTGAGTAGCAAGAAGATGCCTGGCCATGTCTCCTGGAACACATCCATGATATTATGGAAAGGAGCTTTCAAAGGTAATGATTTGTCAGTCATTTTGTTGTGGCAGGAGGAATAGTTGATGAGTTAATGGTTAACAACATAATTGTGACATGTTAACACTTCCCGTGTACAAATTATGGTTTTAAAGTGATCGTAGTGTGTAGCATTTGAATTTGTATATGACTGCCTGAGTTATGTTTGTTTAGGAATTTAAAGTCTTATGTTAATATCTATTACCATTTAACTGATAAAAAACCTTTCCTAATATGTATTTGATGTGAATTACAGTTGTGATATGATTATCATAAAGACATAAACAGCAAACTTATTTATTTCTCACAATATTGCAATT
>NC_051404.1:21434158-21434379 GCF_015228065.2 Penaeus monodon
AACTGTTACTTGTCTTAACTAGCAAATAATATTATCTTTGAATATACATTTTGGAGGATTACATGAATGAGGGAGGCCATGATTATTTGTCAGACCTTTAGTACAAACAAAATGAGGGGATTACGTCATTAACATCACCACGCACAAAAGCACTTTCGTGTTTGAAATGACACTGATTTTCCTCTTTGGGAGGTTTTGAATGTTCTAAAAGAAGGGATTGG
>NC_051404.1:21434928-21435330 GCF_015228065.2 Penaeus monodon
AACTTAGCTGTAGTTATCGACCACAGCATATTCCACTCAATAGAGGGACTGCTTGTCAGAAGAAAATGTTTTCCGGACAAAGGGAGAACGAAGAAATGAGAAGGCACTCTTCAGAATATATCAAAGACGGGATTCTAGTTCAGGTGTAGATGACGCACAAAACAAAACAGCAAAAGAGTGTATCAATTTAGATTATGGTTATTGTGATATTCCGGTTCGCTAACGATTCTTGGGATGTAAGATTTTTATCCCTTTCTATCAGGACAATGAACTGGTTCACAGGCGATACAAAAGAGCCTAATGTTTTTCCGTATTGAACTCGTGGTGTATGGCTTTTGAAATTATTCGCCAAAGCCAGGTTTTTAGGAAGATAAAATCTAATACAAAAGACCCTCCTCTCTT
>NC_051404.1:21435369-21436284 GCF_015228065.2 Penaeus monodon
ATCATAGTGTTTCAGCAACAAACTATTGACAAAATGCTCACACGCAAAATATACATTTTAAAAAAGTGCTTACAGAGGCCATCAATTAGCTTTTGAGTGCATTTCAGATATGTTTTTTCCCCACTGACTGTTGTAACTGGAAAGTTGGAAACAAAAAAATGTATCCCGATATGTATCCTCGTTATTCTCTTCTGAGTGAATTTTCCCCGAGCTCTTGAACTCTCTGTCGGCAGTTATTGGTGTGCGAATGTGTTGATCATCAAACAAAAGTAAAAGAACTGAAAACAAAGCAAAACAAAAACAAAACGAAACAAAGCTAAACAAAATAAAAACAAATCTAGAATGAGTGATGCGATTAACATAAGACCTCCAGCGCAAACGGGCGTCCCAACTGCATCAATACGCACGTCGAGAAATGGAATTGCGCCAATGGTTTACACCGTTCATATTGCGCAGTGTAGTGATTAGTCCCACCAAGGCAGTCCCATTGCCGGTGAACGCTGTGCGATTCGTCAAAATGAACTATGGACACTTAGACTGGCTCTCGAGGTCTCGGTTTCCTAGAGAATTGCGATGGGAGAGGGGAAGGGAGGGGAAGGGAGGGGAAGGGGGAGGGGCGGAAGGGAGAGAGGGGAAGGAAGAAGACGGAGGGGTAGGAATGGGGAGGGAGGGGAGGGAGGGCAAGGGAGGAAGGGGAAGTAAGAGGGGAGAATGTCAAGGATGCTATAGTGTCATTGGCTTTAGATATATACACCAAGATGTTAAGATTAGGGTAACAATAACGCAGGCTTTCCATATTCTCTCCGTGATGAAGCTCTTCTCTTGGAGTAGCGGGAGGGTTTAATAATGGTAGCGAGAGAGTTTGTCTGTCTGCGTCATGGGACGTTTGTTCACGGAAGTACATACACATCTACT
>NC_051404.1:21436377-21437359 GCF_015228065.2 Penaeus monodon
GATTGCCATTCTTACTCGCTCTATTTTCATCATATCAGCGACATCTTTTAACTGGAAAGTTTCTATTCATTTTAGAGGATTTGTCACCTTTGTATCTCCCTAAATGTATTATTTATCTTTTGTAGAATGTCAAAAAAGTGAACATTTCCAAATGTTCACTTATACAGGTGCGTATAATACAGTGCACTTTATGGGTAATTATTTTTGTGTTGTAAATATTTATGGAAATAATTGATCACCACAATATTCACGAAGGGAAAAAAATAAAATGTACCCATTTTTTGAAACGTTTTATTTTTCACATTATAAAACATTTCCCGCCATGTCTGGTGTACATATATTTACATCCAAGTATTTACACATACATATAAGTATAAATGTCTTTCTCAAGTGAGAGATGGTGCTTATCTCAGGTTACTGTGACTTTCAATTAGCTGTTGTATTTCCTTCCATACCAAAATTCTGATCACTGGGAAATTGTAGAGATGTAAAAAAGTCTCTATTCATGTGTCAAAGTGCATTTCATATCTCTTGCTTTCTCTTATTCTCTACCTAAAACTGTTTAATGCCCAGATGGCTGAAAAATATCTATATTGCTTGCTATAGATAAAGAAAAAAAACCGTCCTTCAAGACATCAAAAAGTAATATAAAACTCTAACTATAAACAGTCATACACTCATGGAAAACAGTGTAATCACAACGAAACACTAATTTCACAGGCGACATCCGATAGACATCAGACTGTTTGTAAGCACGCACAACACTCTTGTTTTGAGACACCGATTCCTTTTCGTGTCCTTATGCAGTCACTCGCTAGCGTTCCTGAGCGATTCAGTATCTACACTCTAAGGTCTGTCTTGTTTTTTAGGAACCAGCTTTCTTTATCGATTGGGTTTCAGTTCCATGAACAAAAAACAAAAACGCACCAGTAATAACGACATCGTTGTCGAATTTCAAAATACAGATATACCTGTTCTTCTT
>NC_051404.1:21437390-21437712 GCF_015228065.2 Penaeus monodon
ACCTTTTTCCAAAAAACGTAAACTTAGAAGATAGAAACAGTCACGGTAACCATGTTCAGTCAGTAAGTCAGAAATAGTCAAGAGTGGGAACAATCAGCTATATCTAATAACTCAATCTGAACGGCTTCAATTCATGATTCATAAACCGTCTCAAAATGCTACATTTCAACGCAGCCTAGAAATTCATCAAACATGGTGGCTGTGGACACATGCGGGGATGAAACTTGGTTCATGTGACTGCTACTCTTCATGGCTTCTCTCTACCTTCTTCTCTGAGTGTTTAGGGTGGGAATAGGGAGAAGGGGGTGGGGTCTGTGTCGGC
>NC_051404.1:21437759-21438218 GCF_015228065.2 Penaeus monodon
GAAAGGATGTTTCCTCTTCACATACGGCATAAGGCTATTCTGAAATCTCTAAAAAGGCAGCAAAGGAAAATAAAAACTGTGACGACAGGAATCGATCATATCTAAAGGAAAAACGTCTGTGATTAGTTCGTATCTTACAACTTTCATTGCACAAATAACAACAGAAACTGAGAGAATAGCAAAAGATTCGTGTCGGTAAAGGAAATCGTCCACAACAGAAACATAACATCACAGACAGGTATAATATTTACATTTCTCTGAAGGGTGCAATATCACTGAATGTGCGTCACAGTTTGAAATGTCTGCTTGTTATTTCCTCGGAACGGTTACTAAACCAAACCAATGTTTCTTTGTACCATACCGCCTCTATATATAAAGATATATTCATCAACTACATAGTATTGGTGTCTCCTTTTGGGGAATATAGCTCACCCATGTGAAAACATCGGTGAGTACTAG
>NC_051404.1:21439824-21440547 GCF_015228065.2 Penaeus monodon
TAAGCCACATAAAAGAGCATCGTTGTGGTGTGAATGTAATGACGTCCTTGTATGTCGACCTGTCTAGCTTTCTTTCGAAAGGACATTTTACCTCCAGATATTGTACACAATACTTGTTTAAGAATTTATTTTCTCTTCATTATTTTTAAAGATACTTATCAGGTCAGCTCTGGTGAACTCCTCTTATTAAGAAAAACGTTCCATTTATTGAAGTGTTCATTTTAATGGATTTGTTATGTCAGCAAATAGCAGATTGGTAATACCGAGAAGTGGCCACGGAAATCAATATAATAGTATACTTACTATATGTATAGATGTTTCCCTTTTGAGGTTGTTTGTGTGTCTCGATTGATCTCGATAATAGTTTACTCAATATGTGTATAGATGTTACCCCTTTTGGACCAACATGGTCCAATTCTAAATAAGAAGATTAGAAAGATGCAACTCAAAGAAATACATTATAATGTCCATTCCATTTCAAAGACAGAAAGAAATGGAAAGTCATAAAAGAACTTGTGGAAAGCTTCTGAAAGGATTTTGCCATTTCTACTAAATATATTCTCAGAATGGCTCAGAAGTTGTTCTTATGAGTCGTACACAGGATATTCGCACCTGCCGATCGTGGTCGTACCCGGAAAGTGCGTCGTATGTCACGGATTTTCTTGCCTCGGGTAATGTCTGGGGGCTTGATAGAAAAAGAATGCTAACATGATATCTTGTGGC
>NC_051404.1:21441004-21441108 GCF_015228065.2 Penaeus monodon
CATTCTTTCTCTATCTTGGGTAAACGTGATACAAATAAATACTTCCGGAATGATCTCCACTTTCAACACCAAAGCTACAGCAAATGTGTAGGCAAGGTTCCTCA
>NC_051404.1:21441135-21441919 GCF_015228065.2 Penaeus monodon
GGAGATCGCAGTCAGACCTTGCACGGGACACTGCCTAGGGGAATCTCATCAGAGTGCACGTAATGTGGAGTTTGTACAGATTGCAGTTCATACACTCCGACGAGTAAGTGACGGGAGAAGGCTGATGTCGTCAGGGGCGGGCCTCGTGTCCTAGGCCACCCCGCCGCCCCTGAAGGTCCCCGGCAGCAGTAGGTCCTCCGTCAGCAGTGTCAGGAAAAGTCCCCCTACGAGGCAGGTATAAAAGGCGTGGCCGAAGGGCGGGGCTAAAAGAGCCACACCTCCGTTGGTCTGCATGGCTGCGGGGGGGTCACCTGTAGGGAAGAGAGGGGAGGGGAATGTGATTATGCTTTATAACAGACAATCACTCTTGCAGCATAATGTTTGCGGTGTATACGAGCGAGCGCATTAGTGTCACAAGTATTATCGTTGCCATAACTACCACACGGGAGTTTCCGCGGTTGCCTGTCAAGGCCTATTAAAAGGATGCTAAATCTCGCTTTATCGCGAAACGGTACGAACAAAGGAATGAACCCAATGCGTTATCTTTTTGTTCATTCATGCATACAGAATACCTATGTGAATCTGTTTGTGTAGGTATTTATGAAGGTGGGAGTGTGTGCCTGTGTTCGCGAGAGCATTTTTTTGGTATAATGTATATATGCAAAGGTGGTGATGTATTTGTACGTATGTGTGTGTCAGTGTCTGCGAATAAATTCAAATGAAAAGTCATTGATATCTGATACATGCTAAAATATGCATATCCAATTCTATTACTTGTTATACT
>NC_051404.1:21441956-21442409 GCF_015228065.2 Penaeus monodon
CATCATATACCTAATTAATCATGCAATACGGCGTTTACAGGATAATTCCATATAAGTGGATTCAGCCGGACAGATATTAAGGAATTTTACTACAGCTGACAAAAGGACGAGGTAGTTATTACAATTATTTGGGGAAAATTCAGCACACTCCTTCATTTCTTTAAAATAAATGGAGAATTTCCACCCTGATAGCCAATGATGTTGCATTTATTCATAAGATAATGACCGTTATGATGACGTTAATATCAAAGGCTTGATAGTAATTGTAGCATTAGCAAAAGTGGTCAAGGTAACGAGTTTAATAAGAATGGTGTCGACAGATGATTTGTGAGGTAGGAGGTATGACGGAAACTCGTGGGAAGGAGAGTAATTAACACCATCAATTCCTTGGTGAGGATATGAAACAACATATATGCATAAATAGAGAGACAGAGAGAAAGGGTGAGAACAAGT
>NC_051404.1:21445135-21445284 GCF_015228065.2 Penaeus monodon
AAACATACCACTGAACACATGCACACGAAGCGAAGTACCATCAGCGTTGGACGGTGAACAAGTGTAATTTCCTGTATCTGATGGTTGGGCTTCCTGGAACGGAGAGAACAATTAGCGAACGTTCTTTAAACCCATATTAATAATGAACA
>NC_051404.1:21445527-21446589 GCF_015228065.2 Penaeus monodon
GAATTATATACATTGAGAAAATTGGATAAAAATGGCAGTAATGACAGTAACCTTGTTTTTTTTCGCTATACAGATTAATGGCCCATTTTTTTTATGTTTGGGCATTAGCAAATTCAGTGAACGCGTTAGAAAAGCGAAACGGCGATGCTCCAGATATCACTAATTAAGGGGTAGCTTGCGTAGCAGAGATGAGAAGTCTATTTCTCATACTCTTTTTCTTGTAACAGTGACAGTGTATGATTGAGTTGTTTGCATTTTTTTTTATAAAGGAGAGCTGTATCATGAAAAAAATAAGCTTTATTTGCCAATAACTAATAAAATTGGTTTCTCTTCTTATGGTTTCACAATCGTTTTGATGAACGTTACAGTAGCCAGTTGGCGGAATTCCTAAATTCTTTCATGATTCATCAATTATCTTTCACAGTAACATACTTATTGCAGTATATCCATAATAAATATATCATTATTAATATGAAAAGGTATATCTTCTCGTAGTACACCATCAAGCAAATATTGCATATAAGCTTTTATTAAGCCTCGCGTCCTTAGTACCTCTCCTCTGTTCCTGAACTTTGTAATGACTTGCCACAGATGTCTATAGACCAGCCATTTAATCACAATCCTTGTATCCACCTTCTGCCTTTGAGGTGTTGGGTTTCAGTCGCGCTCGATGGTATTTCGCTAATAGCTCTCACTTCATGAATGGGGCAGGGTATCGGGATTTCCTATAGTTTGATTTGACATAGAATTAGATACACAAGTCTGCCTCTGTTTAACAATTTATCTGCACATGTAACTATACTTATTCACCTATCTACTGATATTCTTTCTCATTTCTGCCTATAACTCCTTTAACTTTAATAACCACTTTTGAACGTACTCTTTACGAATAACAATATCGACCACTGCTTCGTAGAACAGGATCAGAAATCATACTATGCACACTGTAAAGCAAGGTAAGTGCGGTTTCTGTTTGATGAATTTAGGCCAAAGTTCCTCTAACTAGCATATTCATAGACTCATCTGTTCTGTCTATTGGTTTCTATACGAACCCACATAACT
>NC_051404.1:21447151-21448579 GCF_015228065.2 Penaeus monodon
ATGAGAGAGCTGCGGGAAACGTTGTCCTCCTCCTTGAGCACAGAGACGCTGCCCCTCGGGGACTCGTAGTTCACCACCTGCGGCAGAGAGACAATGGACTCGGTGGCAGCTTTTAGTCTAAGTGTAAAATTTACCATGGGCAGCACACGTACGCGTTTATTTTCTAAGAATGAAAAAATAATGACTGATAAAATGACATCCAAGGTTATGTCATAATAAATAAAGACATTTCTAGCTCACACAAGGCAAGCTGAACAAAGAAATACAGGTAATAATACACACGATCTAACCCGAAAAAAAATCATCAGCAGGACATTCGCGGTAAACAAATCATTGCTATCCGCGTGTCCTGAGCAACATCCCTCTAGTTTTAAAGGACCACAGGCACGTGCGGAGTCCTCTCTCTCTCCCAGATGAAGTAACGTATTCTATCAAGTTATGAAGCACTCAGGACCTCCCGCTGGCTTCTGGGATTAGTTTGATAACGGTATTTGAAGTGAATATAAGCGTCTACCCCATTCGCAAGTCCAACTCCTGTGCGAATCATGTCTCTATTGTCCTTCAAACTTGTTGTTTATCTCGAATTAGTTTGCACTTTGGGGACGTTCTCGAAATTCCGTTCCTTTCGCGTGAAGGAGGGAGGCAAAATTTACTAGGTCCTTCGTGTTTATGGCTTGTAACTAGTCCGCGTATCCCGCTTTATACTTCTTGTTTCTGTGTACACTGGGGGCACCTGTCCGGTGTGCCATTTTCATATGGATTCAAAGAAGTATGCTACAAATTTAGACTCTACCTTGGACTCTAGCAGTTGCATGTTGTAGAAGCAAAACTACAACACAACAAAACTTCCATAATAACAAGAAAAAATATGTTAACTTTAAGTACCCTAACGTAACCCATATCCCAATCATCATATATCTAAATTAGTCTGAAAACATACAAAAACTCATAACCCAAAGAAAGAGTAGAACCAAAGCCGGTTACATAAGAGACTGCAATAGTACACGGTGCCTGCTTACCTGGTCGTTGTGATACCAGAAGATATATGACGGAGGCTCCGGGCTATGAGCAATGACACAGGTCAGATTGATGGTCGAACCCGTGTCAACGTGCATATCCGGCGACCCAATGATCTCTACTTTGGGAGCTGGGGTCAGGAGAGGTCACGGGAAGGGGAGAGGGAGGGTGAAGAGGGGAGAGAAAAATTAATGAGATCTGAAATGAGATTTCTAGCATTGTATCTGATAACTTGTAATTTGAATATGTTTGATGGTGTATAATTAGGTGATATCTGGATTTCATTTCCATACTGGGAAACAAATGTTAGCAGAAAAAAGACTTAGTGTTATAAATATCAATGCTTTAATGTATTCATCTTGGTGAAAAGAAACTACGGAGCTGTATAAGAGCAAATTGAATATGGCATTC
>NC_051404.1:21448847-21449184 GCF_015228065.2 Penaeus monodon
CCCACCCCACAGCCACATAGATCCGATCGCGCACAATCATATCCAACTGAAACCACCAAGGGAATCCGACTGCTTCTGCTCTGGCCAATCGCGCATCGCGAGCCAGCGCAAAGCGCGATTCCCCGAAGAGCCTCAACCGAAAGCTCTTCAATAGATCTTCAACAAGGCCAATAAATGGATATAAGGCCGATGGAAGTTTATAATTAGTCTCATAACGCTACAATATGTTGATCGCAAAGTTTTGCAATAAGGATCATTACCAATAAACTCCCCGGAACAGGGCGGTTTGATGCAGCCTAAGATATTCTTGTTGTCGATATTACGTGAACTGGTAATT
>NC_051404.1:21452331-21452408 GCF_015228065.2 Penaeus monodon
TTTTATGTTATTTTTTATGCTTATTATTTTTTTATTAAATAATGGTGCCATATTTTAAGTAAACAATGACAGGCGAT
>NC_051404.1:21455671-21455899 GCF_015228065.2 Penaeus monodon
TTCAGAGATCCCTGTGTGAGAATATACCTGCGCCCGATATCAGTATTTTAAGTGCCCATATCGAACATTTCACTCTCCCCCTCCTCCTTTGTCTCCTATTTCAGCAGAATGGGGAGTACTATCGGCTATCATGGCTTCATTCAAGGCTTTAATGGCGGGCGTTCGAGAAGCTGCCTCGGAGACTCAGGAAAGAAGACTCTCTCGCTCCTTTTTCTCTCTAGCCCCGTC
>NC_051404.1:21456335-21456448 GCF_015228065.2 Penaeus monodon
GCAATAAACATCTCGCACACGATCAACCAAAAGACTAATAAGTCACGCCCGATATCCCACGGCATCACAAAGAAACCGGAGATGAATGTGCCAGATGCCTCCAGATGGATAGC
>NC_051404.1:21456499-21456665 GCF_015228065.2 Penaeus monodon
TCGTAGCACAGGGGAAAAAAATCTTTCGTTAATACTAAGTAAGTCATAAGTGCCGAGAGGTGATCAATGGGTCGATGGCGGGGGGTGACAACGGGCATTCATCAACGGGGGTGTTGTATGGGCTTCCACCACGATAAGGTTTTTGTGCGGTTCACCTTTTCCTGAG
>NC_051404.1:21456941-21457225 GCF_015228065.2 Penaeus monodon
AAGAAAATAATAGATTAAAGCAGTCATGGATAGAGAAAAGCCAGGAGAACCTTCTCATTCGTGTAAAGTAAATCTCAGCGCAAAATAGTTACGATAAAAAGCGAGATAGCAAAATGTACTTCAATTAAAATCCCGTTCTTCGCAACAGTGAAATATTTCTAGACAATTCTGGCGGCCATTTCAAGCGGCGTGTTCCCTCCTGCTCGTAAGTTATGTGCATGCCGTGTCACCGTAGCCTTCATTCTCTGCATTCTCTGCATCCGCCTTATTTATCACGTCCCTTG
>NC_051404.1:21457779-21458008 GCF_015228065.2 Penaeus monodon
TCCTACTTCGCCCTGTCTCCCTCATTCTGCAGAATCCATCGATCTTCAGCCCAGGAGCGCAGCCGGGATCGAAGGCGACGCTTTTCTACTCACTCCTTGTTCTTCGTTACCGTTTCATCTTTCAATTCTTCCATCCCTCGAGCCTCCCGATCCCTCGGCCGGGGTCGCTTGCAGCCACGCCAACTGGTCTCCTCCGGTGCCAAAGCCTCCTCGCGAGTGGCACTCCGAC
>NC_051404.1:21461860-21461990 GCF_015228065.2 Penaeus monodon
TAAATCAGCAGTAGTCATTGTTGCACACACGGTCTCAAAATATATTATAATGATAGAAGTGACGGCGTCAGCAATAAATTCTTCCCAAGGATATTTCATACAAGTTGATAATATACGAAAAATTCACAAT
>NC_051404.1:21462191-21463255 GCF_015228065.2 Penaeus monodon
CGCTTCTCATACACGGGCCAAGCACAGCCTCCCCCTCAACCGAACTCACCGAAGACGTGGAGGTGGACGGTGTAGGATTTGACAGGCTTGGTGGACACTTGACACTCGTAGTTGCCCGAGTCCCTTGACTGCGCGTACTTAATCTTGAGGATCCAGTCTTTGGAGCCTTGGGAGTGGATGACCTCGTAACGCTCGTCGGTCGTGTAGGTGTAGCGACCCACCGTCAGGATGTGGATGTCCCGCTGTCTGATCCACGAAACCTGCGGCGGAGAGGCAGGTCGTGATTTAGAAAATTAAAACAAACGAAGTGAATAACGGAATCAGTAAATTTAATGATTATAGGACTGATAAATAGGGTAGGATGAAAGTTGGTAAATGTATGATTGGGAAAGCAAGTGAATGACCAAATAGGATATTTTAGCACACAGAAAATCAGTTTCAAATCACGTGCACGAAATCTTCAATGAACAAGATTAAACAATACACAAATGTACAACTGGATTCAACAGTACTCGTCATTTTGCTGGTGCTTTTTAGGATTCCAGACGTTTTTGTCTATATATAAGTTTGCCATTTATTAGTTATTCGAAATAATTTTTTCTAGAAATACAGAAATATTGTGGTCTATCAATCAAGCGAGTTCAGTATAGCAGATGTAGCTATAGAAAAAGGTAAAGAAGAAAGCGAACAACTTCAGAGCAGAATCTGAAATCAACATGAATCGAAATGCATCAAATTCATTTGCTTTGACAAGTCATTCCTGCTCATGTTTACCTTTTCTGCCTTTACCAAGCGACGAATCGTTTCAACCTCCCATCATATCATATCTCCTCATGTATATATTCATCAGAATTGCATTGTATTCGCCACCACTAACCAGGCTCAAAAGTTACGCAAGTTATTAGGACTGAATCAAAGAGAGAACCCACGCAGTAACTACCACACTACAAACTCCCTTGTGATGCTTCTGATGAGGCTTTGGGTTGTAGAGAATAAGGTCTGATCTGAGAGATAAACATGAGATACAGGCCTTTGTGGGGGGAGCTCGCAGGATTCGAAATGGA
>NC_051404.1:21463481-21463568 GCF_015228065.2 Penaeus monodon
GCAAATTAAGCGTCATAGATTTTACTCTCGAAATCCGATACAGCAGCCATACAGAGTAACAACTGCAAGAATGATAATAAGACAACT
>NC_051404.1:21463936-21464035 GCF_015228065.2 Penaeus monodon
ATCTCGGTAGGAGAGAAAAGAATGTAATGGGATTAGGCGAACCCACTCCTCGTTATGCCAATATATTGATCGAATGCTTATAGTGATGTAAGACGCAAG
>NC_051404.1:21466071-21466218 GCF_015228065.2 Penaeus monodon
TTTCCCTTAACCAGATTCCCGACCTTGTGAAAATAAGAGTGTGTTGACGTGCGCTCATAAGTGAGTTTGTGTGTCCGTCGCTTTTGCAGATTGTCACAAGATTTACCCAGACCTCGATGGCTCTGACCTGATTTCACGGTTCAACAG
>NC_051404.1:21466299-21466656 GCF_015228065.2 Penaeus monodon
CCGTGCCAGAGTCTCAAACGTCTCTCAAGTTCATGACGAAACTACAGTGCATTTTTATCCAGTTCACTCTCAAGATGGTCAGATTTCGTGGAATCATGGGTGCTTGTATTGTGCCAAAGCGGGTGTGGGAGCGAGAGGGAGAAGGGCCATGTGCTTTGTCTATTTCTATATTCTTATTCGGACATTAATATATGTTATTTGTTTTAGGCAATCCTCCCGACCAGGACTGTAGCGTTTCAGACAGTTGGGTAGTGGATTTCTGTCGAAAACTAATATCGATGCAACATACAAGTCTTTAATGTCTGCGTGTACTTCTGTGTGTGTATCTTTAAGCGTGTTTTATTACGCTTATGTCAG
>NC_051404.1:21466855-21467830 GCF_015228065.2 Penaeus monodon
TTGCCTCTATTTATGTATGTGTATCCACGTGTGCTTGCGTGTATGAATGTGGTACATGTGCTCGTGCTCTCGCGTGTATTGCAGTAGCTCAATTGCTCCGCCCTCTTCGGGCTCTCTCAAGGGCGAGCGCCGTTGTCCTTATATTTGAGAAGAAGGTCAGAGGAGAGGCACTCAAGCTCGTAACCTCACTCTTGACCTCCTCCTCTTCTTCTCACGCCTTTCCTTCTCTTCCTATTCCCATTTCCGGCCTTGTACTCTTTGCTATCCCTCCCCAGCCCTCGGCTAAAACCGTCTCTTCTCCTTCACCTCCTCTTCCTTACGTTAATTTTTTTTCCCACTCCTTACTCCTTTTCTTCTCAATTACACCATTCACACTTTTTATCCTCGTTAGTTCCCTGTTCTTATTTTCTATTATATATTTTTTCCTTCGTCCTCCTTTTCTTTTTCTTCTGTTCTCACACTACATTATCGATTCTTTCTCGTCCGTCTCTCCTTTCTTTTCTTCCTTTTTCTTCTCCCCTTCCTCCTTTTAGTCCCTTCTCGTACTTATCTTCCCTCCTTCCTTCTACTCCTCTTCCTCTCCCTTCTCCTTTTCTCTCATCTGTTTCCACTCTTTACCTTTTCATTTCTTACGTCTCCTTTACGTTCTTGCTCTTTACTTTGATTATCTATTTATTATTATCATGATCACAATACCTACCTTTCTTTCTTCCGCCCCCTTCCGTTTTCCTCCGATTGTCTCCTCTTTTGCCTTCTGTTCCTTCCTTTCCACCTCCTTGTACCTCTGCTTCATCTGTTTCTCCCTTTATCCCATACTCCTTCCCCCGCTCCTACCATCATCCACCTCCTTCCTCTCTCCCTCTTCCTTCTCTTCTCACTTTCTTTCCTTCTCCACCTCTTTCTCCTCCTTGTCTTCCTTCTTCTCCTTCTCTTTTCCTCCTCCCCGCTTAGTTTTCTCTCTCATCTTTCCTATTT
>NC_051404.1:21468246-21468364 GCF_015228065.2 Penaeus monodon
TATAACCGAAATATTTCCAGCATTAAAAAAGATATAATAAAAAATAAACAGAATTCAATAGCTGAAACCCAAACCCACATACCATCCTTGCAGTTAAAGGCAACGCATAAGTGTTTTC
>NC_051404.1:21468409-21468717 GCF_015228065.2 Penaeus monodon
TCTCTACAAGATGGAAGCTTTTCGGAGATTATCAACTTAAAACCTATTTTGGCCATTCACCAGCGAGAACGTCGAGTTTTCTTTGTGACTGAACATTTCTAAAGACTTTTCACGTACTTTATCAAATAATTAGTGATGTGTTGATTTTTTATGTCACTTACAGAAAAGTCTTGAGTCAACACATTCTGCTCTGGAGGAGGAAACGTCCCACTGTTTAAATAGTTAACGACTGAAAGCGGGAATGAAAAGTTTTATAAGTTTTCTTTATTCATTAACTTTTCATAGGGAAGTGTGTGTATAATTTGGTG
>NC_051404.1:21469750-21470055 GCF_015228065.2 Penaeus monodon
CCAGCGGCCTACCCCCTTGTCACCGAGGACCTCCGTCTCCCCCCCCCCCCTTCCGGCTATCTTCCCACGTCAGTCGCAGCGATCCCCGTACGTGCCAGCCCCCTCAAAGGTTATAATCCCTCTATCTCCTTCTCCTCCCCTGCTCCTCCTTAGGCTGCCCTGCCCCTTCCTTGACCTCCCCGCCCCCCTTCCCTCGCCCTTCCTCACTTCTCACCAGCCGCTTCCCAAACCGAAACTCCCCAGGGACCATTTGGTGGCCGAACTTCCGTATTTAACCGGTTGTTATCTGCGCTACATCGCAATTG
>NC_051404.1:21472337-21472542 GCF_015228065.2 Penaeus monodon
CGTGTGTTTCTAAAAGGAGTTTACATTGGTGACTCTGTTAAAGAGTGGGTAATTTCAGAACAACAGCAAAATGATATTTTGCTTCCTTACAAAGTGACAGCAAAATGGAAAAAAATGTAAATACATACAATACATAAAAAAAAATCTGGGATAAAGATACAATGCCATAATATCATAAAAAATGGGAAGGGAAAAAAGCGAGAGG
>NC_051404.1:21472585-21473023 GCF_015228065.2 Penaeus monodon
CCTCCCATCCTGTCACTAAGTCCATAAACCATGGCAAGGAAATAACGGCAAATAAATAAACAAGGAGAAACGAAACCGAAGTAAATGGAGCTGGAAAGGAAGAAGAAAGTGAAGAAATAAGAGAGTTACGTCCATCCCATCCCATCCGTCTCTCTCAGATCCCTCAGATTTCTTCAGCACCGTAAGGGAATCCCGCCTGGAGACTGTCACGTGACCGCCTCTGTGCTCCGCCGCCGAAAAAGGAGGAGAAAAACGAGATGAAATATATATATGATAAAAGAGATGGGGAAAAAAAGAATAGAATGATAAAATATAAAAACGGAAGAGGTGGAGAGACACAGATGATAATGATGAAGATGAAAATTAAGAAAAAGGAGAGAAGGTTGCGTGACGACGTTAGGGTAAAAAGTTCAAGACGCGAGTAGGTTAAAACTAAGA
>NC_051404.1:21473182-21473386 GCF_015228065.2 Penaeus monodon
CGGAAGAAACGACAAAGAAGAAGAGCAAAAAGATAAGAGAAGAGGTTGCGATGTGACATGGAACGAAGAAAGTATTATACGAAAAGTAAGACGAAACAGGAACACCGATATGACACAGAAACGCAAATGAAGAAGGGAAGAGTGAGTGTAGGAGAAGGCCAGAGCCGGAGTCCATGACTGGCCGTCAAGAGGTCAGGGAGAGGG
>NC_051404.1:21473444-21473588 GCF_015228065.2 Penaeus monodon
GCAAGAACCTGAACTAGGAAATCGTCCGCAAGGAAGAGATCTCGCAACAAACGCACACATAAAAGGGGACAAACATAAAATATGAAAAACTGAAAAAAAGGAACGAAAAGGTGATGAAAGCAAACGCATGACTGACTCAGAGCC
>NC_051404.1:21473662-21473990 GCF_015228065.2 Penaeus monodon
CGCAAACACAAAACTGATTCTAAGGAAAAGCATTAGAAAGCTTAACGAAAAGAAAAGACCAGAGCAAGAAACCGACTCCGTGCCTCGATGCCAGAGAAGGAGAAACAGAGAAGTTCTTGGCCGGAGTTGCCGTGCGCCGAGTGATCACCTCTTGGCTCAATAAAAATCTTTCGCTTCATTGAAGAATCTCTTGATCTGGTTCCCTCCGCTTTTTTTATGCGCTGGCGACAGAATGTCAGCGGCCAGGAGGGGGGGGGTCAATAAAATCCTCGGAGGGAAAGCATAGGGACGCGTTGCTCTGTCTGTCTGTCTGTCTGACACCCTACCC
>NC_051404.1:21474118-21474206 GCF_015228065.2 Penaeus monodon
CCCTAAAGGAAACTTTTATAGCTTAACTCGAAATGAGATGTCAACAGAGCCAGAAGGGTGAGTAAAGAATAAGTGAAAGAGGAAGAAT
>NC_051404.1:21474277-21474597 GCF_015228065.2 Penaeus monodon
GAGGGTAGGGGGAAACCATAAAAGAGATAACGCCGCTTCCCGGACTTTAGAAAAAAAAACAAAAAAACAGCTCAAGGTAGCTCCTCCTTTTCCAGCGAAATATCAGCCACCTCTGGACATTCCATAACCCCAAACAAGCTGCCGTGGTTCCAAGACATTTAAAATTCATGAACACAATCCAGTGGTTACAGAATCGCCTAACTTTACGAAAAAAAGCTTTTTTTGCTGCTTTTTCCATGTCTTTTCTTTCCTATTATATTTAAGTCTATTTCTTATTTTTTTATATATACATTTGATGCTCTCTTCTCATTCTAGTGTCA
>NC_051404.1:21474799-21474968 GCF_015228065.2 Penaeus monodon
TGAGTGTCAGCTTTACTCTCATCCTTAAAAAAAGGCTTAAAGTGCAATAACCTCCCAGAGTAAGATGAGCCGAGGAGTAAGAGGATAAAAAAAAAATTAATTTCTTAATACAGTGCTGTTATGTCCAGAATACTTGAATGCCTCTCGGGGTTCTTGTTGCTTACTCGAG
>NC_051404.1:21476910-21477184 GCF_015228065.2 Penaeus monodon
GGGGAAGAAATTGGAAATCTTCCTTACAATCAGTTTCAATTCCAATCTCATACGTAAATCAGGTGAGCCATTAATCCAATTGATTGATCGCTTTTAAAATCGTTAGTTTTCAGGGGAATTTATGTCTAATTTGCATAAAAGTTCGGGGAATGAGAGAAGAGGAGTTGGGGAGGGGGGCGGTAGAAGGTCGGGGACGGAAGGGGTGGGGGAGGCTCAGAGACATTTCAATTCTGGTTTTCTGAGACAGTGTGATTAGGCAAGAAGGGGGAAGAAT
>NC_051404.1:21477354-21477470 GCF_015228065.2 Penaeus monodon
CTTGTTCACTGACTCGTACGAGGAACCCTCTTCCCAGCCATCAAGAAAAATTATTGCTTAACTTTGGATGAACTTTGTCTCCTGCCCACTCAACGTATGTAAATCCTTCCGTTTCT
>NC_051404.1:21477742-21477811 GCF_015228065.2 Penaeus monodon
GAGATTCATCCACGTATTACACCAAAGGTCGTGCCGGCATGGTCTCGTATTTACGGTGAAATGTTAGGT
>NC_051404.1:21478165-21478489 GCF_015228065.2 Penaeus monodon
TGAAATTCTATTCGTAGACTCAGATCGCTGACAAGTGAAGTACTAATAACTTATCATCAAATGTCCCTTATATTTTGTCGTAAGATGATGCAAGCCACTAATTTTAGAAAGTTGTCCATCTCTCATTCACTCAGTCTAACACGTTACAAGAACCATTGGAGGTCGGTGCAGCCGAGATGGTCTTGATACTATTTACGCTTCGCCTCTGTATGGTATGATAATACATTTTACGCAAGCGAGAATGGAAGAGCTCTCTTCAAAACAGTGAACATAGGATACGAGTACTTTCTGGGAGGCCATGGAGAAATATGAATATTATGACTG
>NC_051404.1:21480499-21481173 GCF_015228065.2 Penaeus monodon
TCGAACAGCCACGAATCTAATTAGTTGGTCTCCGGGTTATGGACAAACCACCCACAAAAATTCTGTATAATCTGTCTGTAACTTTTTGCATGATCTTGGTAAACATGCAAACGGACGAGGGATAAATTACCGGAGGTTCTTTATTTGATGGAATAAGTAATTTTTTCCTTTTTTGTTAATTATTGACCTACATTAAATGCAAGACTGTTGCCAACATTACATGTCACTCACATAATCTTTCAGTTGCAAATTGCAGTCTTGACACTTGATTCTTCGCATGTCACTCAGAAACACGGACACTTTGGACTATTACACTTTTTTATGAAAAAAGTAATCTCTTGATTCAGTGCACTCTAACGAATTCCCAATATAACCTTTCACTTCAAATCAAAAGCAGAGGTTAAGTCCCATTCCATGATATTTACCCAACTTCGCTGCCCGTCTCTCCAGCTCTTTGAGTAGCGAGCGTCGCAAATTTGTGGCAAAGAAGGTAATTTCTCATCTCTTTCGAGCATCGCGCCCCCAATCCTCTTCTCATTTCGGCTTGATTGAGGCTTCGATGTCGGATGCAGAAGCGACACGTAACCTCGGAGCCATGTGTTCACACATTACGGAGACGTGTAAACATCATCCATCTTTTTCTTTCTTTATGGCTCCTTTTTTTTTTTTTCTTA
>NC_051404.1:21481361-21481586 GCF_015228065.2 Penaeus monodon
TCCCCCACCCGCAAGGTCGTGTTTGGTCGAGAGCGAGCGTGATTCAGATTGTCGGCTGGAAGGCTTTGTCAGGGCGGCGAAGGTCATCATATCGACAGCAGCCAAGTAGGTTTGGCTCTTTTGACTAAAACGCAAACGCCGGCGCTACGGCTCCTCGACACGCAGGTAGAGGCGAGGCCACTCTTGCGCAACCCTGCCCTCGGGGAGTTTAGAAATATGTTTGGC
>NC_051404.1:21482474-21483240 GCF_015228065.2 Penaeus monodon
TATTCATCCCAGATTTTCCTCCGTAAATCTGACTGTCAGCCGCTTGTTTTGCATGCATGTATTCATTCACTCCCGCATGTAGATCTGCTTATTGACGAATATAAACATCCATCTATGTGTATGGTTCGACATGTTTACAGTCCTGCATGTGAAGACCAGAATTTTTCTGTAATTGGATGGAATTCTGTTGCATTGTTTTGGGAAAGCTTTGTTAAGCTGCGCCGTTTTCCAATACGTGAATTTGGGTTGATTTTTCTGGTCTTTTTATCTTTACTCGTTTTTCTAGTCACTTATCTGTTTGTGTATTGACCTGTTTATCTACTTATTCATTATGACCCATTTATTTCTTCAATCAATGTGCCATGCATTTATAACTCTCATTATTATAAGATACAAAATCCATTTATTTGGTTCTGGATAGAATACTGTAAATGCGGCGTACTGCACGTCGCTCATACACACTTAATCTCGCAATGAAACAAAACACGAACGCCTCCTCGTTGTGTTTTGTCTGACAGCTACACTCAGTGCTCAAATTCATTCGAAGATATCTACTTCTTTTGCGATTTTCTGAGGGGAAAACGATGCTTTAAAATCTTTTTTGGCTAAATCTCTTATACTTTGTAAAAAATTCGAAAATATTTCGCGTGAGTGGATATTTTTTTTAAACTATATTTGGTGAGAAAACTCTAGGGTCATTTTTTTTCTGACCAGAAAAGAGAAAAAAATTTAACATATCTTATATGCATCCCAAACTTTTCATAGT
>NC_051404.1:21484903-21485115 GCF_015228065.2 Penaeus monodon
CAGTGCCGGGGCATGGAGACAGGGGGGGAAAATTTGGGCCCGGTCTTTTTTTTAAGTGAAAGTCTGACTTAAGATTTATAGCATAATGAAAGCATGCTCCGTCGGCACGATCTCTGGGAATAGTGTATGTGAACCTTAAAGGAAAAGTAAAAGAAAAGAGGAAAATGTCACTTCCTTTTGTAATGTACAGATACTCAGAAAAGCGCTCATCC
>NC_051404.1:21486293-21487057 GCF_015228065.2 Penaeus monodon
AAAATCAATTTTCCCTAAAAATAAAATTTATATTATATATAAAATTAAAATATATATAGATTAATATTTTTATTTATATATATATATATAGATTTATATATTATTTAAAAACAGAAAAAAGGTTTTATTTTTAAAAATTTTTTATATATTTTTTATAGTAAATATATCTTTTTAAAATATTTAAATTAAAAAATATATAGTTTATTTATTTATCCCCAAAATTTATTTAAAAATATTTAAAAAATTTAAAATTTTCCATTTAATAATTATGTTTGAAAATTTATTATATTATATTATTCACTCAAAATTTATTTTAAATATATTTTGGGAAAACCCCCCCCAAAATTATCGAAATTATAGTTTATATTATTAAAATTTTTTTTTATATCTTATATAGGGATATTTTTTTTATATATTTATTTTATATATTATTTTTTTTTGTTCTTTTTATTTTTTCTTATATTTTTTTTGTTTTATTTATTTATTATTATATAAATTTTTTCCTTTTCCCCTCTTTATTTCCTTTTTTTTATTTATTTTTTTTATTTCTATTTCTTTTTTTTCTTTTTTATGTTTTAATATTTTTTTTTTTTTTCTCTTATATTCTTAGGGTTTTTGTTTTTGTTTTTTTAATATTTTTTATTTTTATTTTTTTCCCCTTTTTTTTTTTTTTCCTAAAAAAAAATAATATTTTTTCTATTCTTATCTTTTTATCTTTCTTTCTTTCTATTCTTCTATCTTCTTTTTATCTTCTTTATTTTTTT
>NC_051404.1:21487352-21487431 GCF_015228065.2 Penaeus monodon
ATTCCCTATTAAAATTTTTTATTTTATTACTTTATTTTTTTTTTAAATTTTATTATTATTTTATTTAACCCACAAAACC
>NC_051404.1:21487494-21487646 GCF_015228065.2 Penaeus monodon
CCCCCCCATTTTATTTTATAATTTATTTTATTTATTTTATTTAAAATATGTTTTGTTTGAAAATTTTTATTTCAAATATTTTTCTTTTTTATATTTTTTTAAAATTTTTTGAATATTTTGTTTTTTTTTTTATTTTTTGTTTTTGTTCCAAA
>NC_051404.1:21487895-21488327 GCF_015228065.2 Penaeus monodon
CCGGATTAGCAAACAAAAAGCAAAAAAAAGGCAGGCACACTTACACTCTTGTTGCCCAGGTTGTGCACGGGGCGTGAAAAGAAAGGGCGGCTTTTGCCCGTAATGGCGTGACATTGGTGGGCGGGGGCCTGTCGAACCCCAGGGTGGGCCCGGGCCCGGGGGGTAAAGTGTCCCTTCAACGTCCCCCAGGTAAAGGGCAGGGGTTTGAGGGGTTTCCCAGGGGGCTGTGCTTTTTCCCACTCGGGGTTCATCCCAAGGTGAAAAACTCCCTGCCCCCCTTATGTTTTGGGACCGGGGCCAGCTGGAGGGCGTAGGGGGGCGGGGGGAACCCCTGGGGGGCCAAACGCTCCCAAAGGGGGCTCCCCCGGCCCGCCCGCCGGGGGGCGGGTAGAAAAAAAAGGATAAATTTTAAGATTCCGAAAGTGTGCGGAA
>NC_051404.1:21488742-21488951 GCF_015228065.2 Penaeus monodon
TACCCCCTCCCATGGGCGTTTTTCGTACAAAATACTGCCGAAAATATAGGAATGCTTTTGCAGATGCGGGTTAAAATACCACTTGTTTTTCCCATTTTCCCTTAGGGTCTTTCCCTCCGATAACATTCCCCTGGACCCTGGTGAAACCCTTGTCACGCCCCTGAAAATTTCCATTTTGAAGATAACCCCTTTTTCCCAAAAGATTTTTC
>NC_051404.1:21490054-21490429 GCF_015228065.2 Penaeus monodon
CTTACACTCTTGTTGCCCAGGTTGTGCACGAGGCAGTGCAAGTAGGCGGCGTTGCCCGTCATGGCCGTGACATTGGTGGGCGTGGCCTCGTCGAACACAGGGTAGGCCGGCAGGGTGAGTGTCCCTTCAACGTCCCCCAGGTCAAGCAGGGGCTTGATGGGTTCCACGGGGCTGCTGCTGTTCCCACTCAGGTTCATGCCAAGGTGAGAACTGCTGCTGCCCCTTATGCTGTTGACGCTGGCCAGCTGGAGGGCGTAGGGGGGCGAGGAGGAACCCCTGGGCGGCGACGCTGCCGAAGGGGGCTCGCCGGCCGCCCGACCTGGGGGCGGGTAGACGAAAAGGATGAATTAAGATTCCGAAAGTGTGCGGAATTCA
>NC_051404.1:21490719-21491031 GCF_015228065.2 Penaeus monodon
CGCATGTGCGTGTTCGTACGAAATACTGACGCAAAATATAGGAATGCGTTTGCAGATGCTGTTAAAATACCACATTGATTTTCATGTTCCTTATGGTCTTTCCGCTCCGATAATCATCTCACATGGACCCTGGTGACAGCTTGTCACGACCTGACAATCTCATTTCTGAAGATAATTTTTTCCAAAAGATATTTTCTATATGATGATCATTATAATTATGAATATCGTAAGTTGTAATATCAATATTTCTGTTATGGTGAAAAAAATAAGACTGATATGAAAAGTGTCCTGAAAATGGAGAAGGAACAAGAA
>NC_051404.1:21491302-21491545 GCF_015228065.2 Penaeus monodon
GAGCCGTGGCAAACCGGAAACTGTTTACGGGACCAAATATTTGCTGGGATGACATGTACCACATCAACGTCTCATGATTTTTGAAATTAGTCGCAACCGCCTTTGGGGAAATGTGTTGTTCTCATGCTGGGACAAAGGATCTAATTAGGAATTGAAAGTTCTTTTGGAAAATTGCAACTTTTAATAGCTAACTTGCTCAGAGAGAAAAAAGAACAGACAAAGAGAGGGAGAGGGAAAGAAGGG
>NC_051404.1:21493617-21493711 GCF_015228065.2 Penaeus monodon
TTGAACTTTGTTTACAAGATGTTGACAAATTGTATCATATCAAGATGCTTTCGTCAAAATTAAATTCTACGTTGATACATCTTTTCATGATACA
>NC_051404.1:21494053-21494431 GCF_015228065.2 Penaeus monodon
TTCAGACTAGGATACTTCTGCGTCTCAGCTTCTCTCAGTCCCATGGTTAGGTCAGCGGATTTAGATTACAGGTTAAAGGCTGAAGTAAATGAAAGAAGGATAGCCGTGCGTAGAGTTTTGTTTTTTGTTGAAACGTCATCGATATTGATATCATTATTATATGATCACCATAGTCAACATTATCAAGTTTAGTACTATTATAAATTTCACACACACATTTTGATACCAATAACGATTCGAATACCATCAGCGTTATTGCATTTCTCATCAAAATCATTGTTAGTCTAAGAACAATTTTGTTGTGATTAATATTACTATCAATGTCATTCTCATCATCGATTTTAATGATATCGACAATATAAATAATAATGACTGTAG
>NC_051404.1:21494455-21494746 GCF_015228065.2 Penaeus monodon
GTTTTATTAATGTGAAGATTTGACGATTGCGTAAATAAAAAAGCGCAGCATTGCGAAGTTGAAAGACTTGTAGGTGATTTATCCTTTTTTCGATCCTAATGATTTAACTATAATCAAAACTTTGCCTACCATCTCAGACTTTTTATGACATTTTTAGATGCTGAGGGATTAAGAGGATGGCACTTTTTTATATCTCGTAGGCCTTCATAGCCCTTCGTGACGTCAGCAGATTTGGATTACAAATGAAAAGACAGAGGACGTAAAGCTTTATCTTTTATGATGAACCACAAC
>NC_051404.1:21496693-21497980 GCF_015228065.2 Penaeus monodon
GAATAAGAAAAATCTGTCTCCGTAACTCACGTTATATATTGTTATATAATCATCCTTTTACGTCCTCATACTGTAAGTTGGCAAAGTTCAGGACATAATTCAGGCTCTTGAAAATAAGGTACCGTAACCATTCCAGTGTTGGAATAATATTCTCGCGTCACATTGCGCAGCTGTTTCAATCACATTATTACATCAGTAATGGTCACGTAGTCACAGTAATTACAGGAGGATTTCTCGATAAATCTCCGAGAGAGCAAGAAATTAATAATATTCACGTTCGAATGCCGGCCACACAAATCCCTTAATCTCCTTCACTGCCTCGCCTGTTAGCGCAAGAGATCCGAGACTCACCTTGGTTCTTACACGAATTCCGCTTGTGACCCTCGCCTTGTTTATGAGCTTACGAGCTTACGTCCTCCGCTTAGTCAACAAACTACAAAGGGTCGTCGGCTCATGATACAGACGTGGACTGGAAACTAGAGGAGGGAAATAGTTTCACCGTGGCCCTGGTGTGAAATGAATACGAATACCTAATATGTATGTAAAGTAAATATGATAATGGCACGACCTCGAAACATATATCAAAATGACTTTTAACAAAACATTTTAATGACAATGGAACGATTATCATTCTCGTCAAGAAGACATATCACTTAGGCAAAATATCCCATTAACCCCTGATCTCTCCTCCAACCGTGGACTTGCACAAAGTTACCAGGGCTCTGAACTCCACTCAAACTCCAAGAGTGAGGTCAAATAGACTGGTTAACTGAAGCCGAGAGCTGTTCAGCCGTACTCAACAGGGGCTCTATACCAATTAGCCTTGTGTTGCAAGTCATTTTGGCGACACTCAATATTGTATTTGATCCCCTTCACCATCTGCGATCGAATGTGCGTCTTACTTAATCAAAAGGAGGAAGAAATGAGGTAATTTCGTTAACAGACGCTTTATCATTATTGTCTTTCTCATTTCTAGAGGTGGCGGGGTAGTTGTTGTTGATGGGTGAGTAGTGGATGAGATGAAATAATTCTGCTGAAGAAACCCTTGACGCAACTTTGAACGGATTTTTTCTGTTTTAAATATCCAGTATCACGTGATTTGAAATAATGCTATCAAGGAAAAGAAAAGAAAAATTTGCATAAAAAAACTATATAATAGAGATTTTATCCTCTCCTTTTACCGCTGACATTGGTAGATTGTAGCAACCCAGGTAATGACTTGTGTCAGTAGGATCATTGTTGACAATATATCACAAACATCATTACTCTACAATCCATTGTCGTTCA
>NC_051404.1:21498997-21499283 GCF_015228065.2 Penaeus monodon
TGTTTGAAGTTCTGTTAGTTGTGTAAGAAAGCATAAAATATTTTTCCAATTAAAAGTTGCAACGGGATACGCTTCAGATACTTATTACATTTTTCTCGCCGACGGAAAGTTAAGTTAGGGTTCACGGGTAGAAAACAAAACAGTGAGGGTGCAGTCTCATATAATTTTGTTAATCAGAAACCTGGAACGTAATTGCAACTTTCTTATTATACTCTACACAATATGTATCCTTATACAGATACAAGATACACACACCCTAATATCGGTAACTATAAACCACACATAT
>NC_051404.1:21499469-21499653 GCF_015228065.2 Penaeus monodon
AGTAAAGTATCATACAAATGCAACAATCACACTGTCAAATATAGACAGAACTTTGTATATTTTTCTATACGTTTGGAGGCAAGTTTATATTTTATTAGTTGTATAAACAATCATACAACCCCAAAACTACAAAATCATTAATTCAGAGCAAACTCGCGCAGGTAAAAAAAATCGCCAGATAGCT
>NC_051404.1:21500262-21500616 GCF_015228065.2 Penaeus monodon
ATCTCCAAGACGCCTGCAAGATTCCCACCTCTTCCGTGATGGTGTATCTATCATCTTCTTATATATTTGTTTGTTTTCAATTACGGGCAAGTGTGCTTCCCTTTCCTCTATTGGCGGACGCCGTGAAAAATGACCCTTTTATCTCCGAAGTTTTTGCGCAGTGAAGTTATAAAGGCTCTATGGCTGAGCTGTGTTATGGGCTAAGAATTGGTAAATACATTTATCATCCAGTGGGAATGCTTTTTGCCGATTCTCATTCACTTCCTCGCTTTTGCTGTCCCTTTTATTCTTGTTTTTTTTATTTATCTTTTTTTTTCGATTTTTTTCTTTTGTTATCACTTCTTTTCATTTCTA
>NC_051404.1:21502936-21503125 GCF_015228065.2 Penaeus monodon
TTCCTTTCCTTTCTTCCGCTTGAAGTCGCCACCGTATATTTCACATCTCGCTCTTGTTCCCCAAGCAAAAGACCAGTAAAGTGAGGATGTAAACAAACCAAAAGGGGAAATCGCTGCCTGCTGGTCACTCCTTCGTGTTTTAGGAGAGAATGATGGTTGGTGTCGCCTGCTGTTCCTTTCGTGATCTTC
>NC_051404.1:21503536-21504426 GCF_015228065.2 Penaeus monodon
GGGAAATGAGAGTACTTGCAGCAATAATGTTTTTGCTCTTTGCTCAACCTTTCAAAATTCGAAAGGTCATGACTTCCATCTATTTCTTCCACTACTTCCTTTTATCATAGACTCGCTTTTATTCTTTCCATCTCTTCCTATTTGCACCTTTATTGCCATATCCCTCCATTTATTCCCATTTAGAGTACACTTCGCCCCTTTACCCTCTGTGATACTGTCTTACACTCTTTTTATCGTCCTCACCGCTTAGCCGCACGAGGGACATTGGCTTCCTGCTGCCCCGCCCCTTCGAGGAATCACACGATGCACTTTGTAATTTACATACGGCGTTCCCAGAAGTTGGGCTGTAAATCAAGGGTTTTCCTCATTTACAATGTTGGGTGGACATTCTGAAAGCAACATATGCGCTTGGGAGCGAGAGAAGGCGGAGCTCAGGGATGGTGGGGGAGAGGAAGGAGGAAGGGAGGAAAGGAGAAAGGAGGGAGGGTAAGAAAGATGGGAAGGGGAGTGGGAAGGAAGGGGGACTGAAAAGAGGGAGGGGATAAGAGGGAGGGTAGAGCAAGCGGAGAGAGGTGAAAGAAGGGAAGAGAAGGTAGGACGAGGATAAAAATTAGAGCGAAGAGAGAAGGGAAGATGGGAACGTAAAGTAAGTGAGAATAGGAGAGAAGAAGGAAAGGGGAGGAAGTGAGGGAGAGAGGAGAGAAAGTAGAGCGAGAAACGAGTCAGTCGGTGTGCGAGTGTGAATATGATCGTGTGTTGCATGTTCATGATATATCTTTCGTTCATTTTCGAGACCAATATTCTCACTCTACATCTCACACACAGTCGGATGTACTGTAATATTTAGGACTGATCCTTAATAAAAAAAAGTTGCTCTTAGTAAAGCAGAA
>NC_051404.1:21504531-21505339 GCF_015228065.2 Penaeus monodon
ATATTGCAAGAAGAAAGAACTGAGCTCCATCTGTGAGTCACAGGCGTCAGCACCGCTACTGCAGTTCGCTCGAAAGCAGACTTCCCTTCGGCAGACTTTCTCGCGTGAGTCGCCTGCTCAATTGATCGCAGACAAGATGCAACGACAAATGGTGATGATGATGGATTGCAATAGAGAGGCTTGAACCCGGTGCTAACCTATTTACGTGTCAGTCATTGATTACTATTTGATGAGTGTATTTGATGAGAGATGAATGTAATTATCGTTCGCCTGCAAGACACGCGTAAGTGGTATGTGTCTGGCACCGCCTTGTGCATGACTTAAGTTGCAAGATGGAATAGTTTATTATCGTGCTGTGAACAGGACGCTAAATTGAACGTCTGATCCATTCATTATCAACAACTTTGGCTTAGATATATATCAGCTATAGCAGGAGAGTTATTTATCTTACGTATCTATGTAAATTGTAGAAAAGGAGTCGTCACTGATAATTTATCTGTCTACAAATGCCGGCTGCGTGCTGGGAATGTACTGTATAGCATCACGGAAAACAATAAATGGAATTACAGTAGAAAATGTAGCTTTTAAGTCAATTCTACATCACATTTGAAAGCTCGTGATTCACTTCCTCAAAGAAAACGATCATGATAGGAGGCTAATGAAATGTACTTTATTAGGTAATGATAGGCCAGTAGCAGGGAAATGCCTCTAACAAAATCTATTACGAGACAGGGAATTTCAAAATGCCGAACATTTGTACAGTGTCATGAAGGAAATTTCGGATTTTACAATGACGTAATCATTTGTC
>NC_051404.1:21506858-21507301 GCF_015228065.2 Penaeus monodon
ATTTCCGTATTGTTTGTTTATTCTTTGACTGATAAGATATTCCCTTTGTGTTTACCTGTCTATTTACTTATCACATGGTCGATTATCCAAATGATCCTTTCATATATCTTTACTCAGTTATTCATATAGTTGCTTGCCATAAATTGTTGACCACTTTATCCATTTACTTCTGCCTATTCACTCATTTCTTTCCTTCCCTCCTCATTTCCTTACTCACACTTTATTTGTAATGGAATCAATCAAATAATCAGTTACATATTCGATCAACGTTCTTTTATGCGAGATGTAGCTGGGTTTGGCAGTAACCCGAGAGCACTCTCCTCTCTCTAGATACCGCTTCTCGCTATCCCCTTACGAGGCTCGCAAAAAAGAGGAAGCTTACTTAACTCATTACTTTTTTTTAAAGAATTCTCCCCTTTCCTCGCTACAACATGAGGCTGAGT
>NC_051404.1:21507345-21507464 GCF_015228065.2 Penaeus monodon
GTGGAGGAGATTCTGAACAGGTCTCTATCGGATCTGCTTCTATATATGTATCATTATAAAATATTCCTTTCCGTATTCCTCTATAAATACTCACGCACACGCATACATACATATCGATA
>NC_051404.1:21507616-21508193 GCF_015228065.2 Penaeus monodon
TTCTTCTACATCATATCACAAGCCACACATAGTTACGCATACATATACAAAGCGCGGAGACCTCGATGATCACTTAACACTAATATCAGGTATACTTTTTAAGGCATTAAATAAAGTCTTAACCTGCAATTAGCGATAGAAATATCAGCAACAAAATGCCTCCTTGAATTTGTAGATTCATCGATTCGTGGCACTATTTGCCTCGGGAAATGGTGCGCACTATAACTGACAGTCCGACGTACTGATCCGACCAAATACACCATTCTTTCAATTTACGACACAAGTTTTTTTTAAGGACGCGATTCATATGTGCGGTAGTTGTCGTGATACGATCTCGGGGAAAGTAACTGTGACACAAAAAGCATAAATGCATCGCAAATCTCCTGCGGTGAAAGAGATAAGGCCATCCAGCATTCCGCACTTTTAAGACGACCAGGCTCTTCTAGGTAATTGCGTGAGCCTGATGTGCCGTCTGGTGGTACGTGTTCCTGATTCATGGGTATTATACGGAGATGCATATACAGAGGTATAAACACACACTTGCAAATGCAAATCATAAACATCCACGTATGATATG
>NC_051404.1:21508337-21508833 GCF_015228065.2 Penaeus monodon
AGCGAACCAAACATACACCCTTCCCCCCCTCACCCCACAACAACCAGATAAAGATCTCCGTATCCATATTCCACTATGCCATCGATCCCACTCCTACGTATAAAATAACACTGACGCCATCCCCAGCACGCAGGACGTATATTAAGTGACACATTATACAAAAAAATAGTACCAACTGCGAATTATAAAGAAAAAAAAGAAAGAAATATAGGTTAAAAATATGAAGGGGACACCTGAAAATAGAAGATTAATCTAAGGCATTAATTCTGTGTTCAATTTCTGAGGCTGGTCATTATCTTCAATCAACAAAGGTGCAGAAAAACTTCCTCACACGGCAACCGGTCTTTTGTCTTGCCGGGGGGATTGAAAAGTGTATGTAATGAGCATACAAGATCAAAGATTAATTTTCCATCTGTCTCTGGCGAAGTAGATGTTGTTCCCTGTATTATTTCTGAGTCTGTGTTTTATCTCGGATTGGATGGAGCAGAGTTATGAT
>NC_051404.1:21509227-21509362 GCF_015228065.2 Penaeus monodon
TCCCATTACCTGCTATTGCCATTCTTTCTGATTCTTTCCCTTTGTTCTTTGTTTTCCGTGTTTTTCTTTTTACTCCAAGTTAGTTTACAGTTCGCTTTTTATTCACTTGTGACTGTTATTATTGCTAATTGTGCC
>NC_051404.1:21510753-21510909 GCF_015228065.2 Penaeus monodon
TCCTGCACTGTGGGCTGGCTATTGTCGATTTCGCCGGTATTGTTTCGATTGCTGTATAGTGGAAGCGTAGTTAAGCCTGTAGCTCGGAGAGGATGTGGTACATGAAGTGCGTCCATTGCAAGACAGGAGGGGTTGGTGTGTAATTTGGCACGATGG
>NC_051404.1:21514964-21515052 GCF_015228065.2 Penaeus monodon
TATTCGCAGGGAGGAGAAAATGCAAAATCTATGAATAAATCGTTGGCCGTAAGATAGTAATAACGTTATGACACAAAATCTGCTCAGC
>NC_051404.1:21517707-21517956 GCF_015228065.2 Penaeus monodon
ATAAAGTGTGCAAAAAATACGTCGTTGCTATTACTAGTGTATCAGCTTTCCTCTCAAATATCACGTGTTTATCTTGTTTCGGGAATCATTTGTTGATTGCCATCCCCGTGTGAAAAGTTGTTGTTCAATTCAAATGTCCTGAAATTCAAACAGTTGTCGCTTCCGGTGCTGTTAACATTACCGGCTGGGTATGACAGACTACAAAAGAGGTATGTTTGCATGTGGGTTGGAGGGACGGGTTCGTGTGGC
>NC_051404.1:21518070-21518745 GCF_015228065.2 Penaeus monodon
CTGTGTCTATTTCTGTACAGTTTAGTTTTTATTGTAGAAATCCATATTTGCAGACGACAAAATATCTATATAACTAACCAAATGTTAAACTGTTATTCACGCATTTACTACACTTCTTTCCTCAGATGTGTCCTGGTTTTACTTAATTTTTCACACATTAGTATTACAATACTTTGTTCGTCTTTTATTTTCAATTGTTATTTTAAATTTCCGTAAATCTTATTTCTTCTTTATTCTCATGTTATTTCTCCTTTGTCTTCTCTTCATTTTCTTCGTTCTCTTATTTCCTTCTGCCTTTACTAGTTCTTTTCCCTTTCCTTTTATCCCTTCGTAATTGCCTCTCATTTTCCATTTTTCCTGCCAACTGTTTTCCCTATTAAAATATGTCCCTTCAAATCTTCCCCATCATTTCTAAATCATCTTTTATTCATCTTCCATGTAGCCCTAATTTTTTTTTTTTGTTCTTTTAAACCCTAAAATTTTTTTCCATCATTTTATCTTCCTTCCGCTTTTTTTCATATCCCCCCCGTTTTTTCCCCCCTTTTTCCCCCCTTTCCCTCTCCTTCCTGGGTTTTTTTTTGGGTTTCAAATTTTTCGGAAAAAGGCCCGTTTTGTTTAAACTTTAAATGGGATAAACGGAAAAAAAGGGGGGGGGGGGGAAGAAGGCCGAAAAGG
>NC_051404.1:21519157-21520141 GCF_015228065.2 Penaeus monodon
CCCCCTTAACTGATAACAGCAAATATATATATATTTTATATATATATATATATTTTATATCTATATTTTTAATATATTTTTTCTATTTTATAAAATTTATATATATTAAAATATATAAAATATATATAATTTTTATTAAAATATATTTTTAATATATTAAAAAAAGAAAAAAAATATATATTATATATAATATAAAAACAAAAATTTTTTATAATATATTTTTTATTATATATTTTATATATTAATATTATATATATATATAAAATATAAAAAAAATATATATTTTAATTATAAAAAAAAATTAAAAACCCAAAAAAAAAAAACCCCCCCCAAAAAAAAAAAAAATTTTATATTATATTAAAAAAATTATATAAAATTTTCTTTAAAATATATAAATATTATATAAAATATATATTTTAATAATTATTATAAAATATATTCTTTATTTAACAAATTACACACACACACACAACACCACCCCCAAAACACACAACACACCACAACACCCAACACCACACACAAAAAAAATTTTTTTTTTTTTTTAATTAATATATTTTTATTATAAATATTATATATAAATATTATATAATAAAAAGGTAAATAAATATATATTTTAATAAAATATATAAAATTTTTTTTTTATTATATAAAAAAAATATTTTTTTTAACCACACCCCCACAACACACCCCCACACACAAAAACACACCCCAAAATATTATATAAAATTAATTATATATTTTTAAAAATTTATATAAAATATAATATTATATATATAAAAATTTATCTATTTATATTTATTTTTTATATATATAAAATATTTTATTTTATATATATCTTTTATTATATATATATATATATTATTTATATTTTTATATATCCTAATTATGATAAATTAAAAAATCTATTAATTGGTTGGTGGGGGTTGTTTTTTCCCAAGGGAATTAATATTTATAAATTTAAGAAATATTTTAAAATAATTTTTT
>NC_051404.1:21520201-21520343 GCF_015228065.2 Penaeus monodon
TTTAATTTAACACACCCCAAATGAAAATCTTTGAGGGTTACACCCCCCCCCAAAACCACCCACCACACCACCCAAAACCCACCAAAACACACCCAAAACCCAAAAAAAAAAAACCAAAAAACCCCACCCAAAACCCCTTTTA
>NC_051404.1:21521201-21521396 GCF_015228065.2 Penaeus monodon
TCGACCCAAAGGCACAGCACCGGGAAGCCGTGCAGGGCCAGGACGCCATCAAGGGGCCATTATCCTACCAAACTGGCCTAAGCCTCTTGGTCTATCAGCTCTTCGATAGAAAAAAACGGAATAGTGTCTAAAGGAGGAATGAAACTCAGGGCAGCGGAAGCTCATTCGGAAGGCGGAACGCAAGGTGTGTAGACA
>NC_051404.1:21521618-21522153 GCF_015228065.2 Penaeus monodon
GCGGGGAGAGGGGGTGGGTGGGAGGAGGATGGTAGGGCGTGCGGGATGGGGTTGGGGACACGGTAGGGGGGGGTCATGGGTGGCAGAGGTGGAAGTTATGGCGTGGGAAAAGGGGATGGTAGAAGGGGGGGGGGTTGATGGGTGGTATCGGTGGGAGTTATTGGGGCGTTGGGGAGTGGGTCCAGGGTGATGGAAGGGTAGGGTGAGGCCAAGGGACGGAGGAGGGGGGGTGGGGGATGGCGGGAAGGGGAGCGAGGAATGTGATAAGGGAAAAGTAGGGAACGGGTAACAATCGTCAAATTTTGTTTTATTATCATTCGCATCCTTTTTTACTTTTTAATAAAGGGTTGGAAAGAAATGAAGGAAATAGTGCGAAAAGAAAATCTCGCCGAACCACAAAATTACAACACGATGAGAGACGAAAAATAAAGCATTTAAACTAAAACAGAATGAGACATATAAAACTAACTAAAATTCCGATTTTTTTTTATTGATAGCTTAATTTAAATGAGCGTGATGTGAATGTGGATTTTAA
>NC_051404.1:21524430-21525089 GCF_015228065.2 Penaeus monodon
CATGTGGGGTGTGTGTTGTGTGTTTTTATGTTTTGGGGGTTTTGGGACGGGCCCCTCATATGTTTACCCATTTACCCAAGGCCGCTTTTTAAAAAATTCGTGCATTCACAAAAACACACAAAAATTTAGAACGTGATATGAGGATGTTGAAAATAAATAAAACGCGACCGCCATCCAACTCGAGCTCGAAAGTTGAAGCTCCGAAACAAGTTTTTTGATTATCTGTCATCCCCAGTGACCGCGCGTGACATTTGTAATAAGTTGCTAAATTAGAAAAAAAGAGAGAAAGAGAAAGGTTCCTATCATCCTTCCGTGGTATCAATGACCACTTTTTATTCTAGCCATCTTCACTTTTTTTTCTCAAATGGCGGGGCCCCTTTCATTAGTCGATAAAATATACACCAGAGGCAAAAACGACCAGATACACTTCATGCCCTTTTCTATTCACATTTTCAAATAAACCTTTCGCCAAACAAATTTTTTTGCCCGCCAGAAACTTGGCTCCCAAACAATGCTTTTATTCTTGAGGAAAGAAGACGAGACTTGATAGAAGCAAATATGGACGTATACTCATGCAATCCCGCAGGACTTTTATTTAAGTCAAGATAGAATGTAGGAAGTTTTGCCCAGTGAAAAGGGGGGAGTGGTCCAGGGGCCCT
>NC_051404.1:21526839-21527338 GCF_015228065.2 Penaeus monodon
AACGAGAAGTAGGAGGACGTAGGCAAACGAGGATGGAGAAAAAAAGTAGCTTTAAGAAAAGAAGAGAAAAGAAAATCATTCTTTTAAATAGCGGACAGTAGGCGGACCTGCTAATTATTTTGTGCTGTCCATTTCCGTGCAAGAATTTCCCGAATAGCAGGTGAGGAACGAGCGCTGGGTCAAACGATATTTCCTCATCAGACGATATTCTCATTTCGCGCGATATTTTGAAATTCAAGAAACATTGACACAACGCTAGAAATAAGTTAGAGTTATCTGAAAGGAAAATTAAGTAAATGAAGCGTGTTTCCACGAAATAAATAAGGGGTTGCTACACCAAGAAAAACAACTCAAAAGGAGACACATAAAGACCGAATGTTTTCCTATTTTATCAGTTTGATAACAAGCAACTTATCAAATTCCTGATGGGTTTCCACATGTTGTTGATTGTGTCGTCTCTCTGTGGCGAGGAGAATGATTTAATTATTATTTTCATTAT
>NC_051404.1:21531504-21531587 GCF_015228065.2 Penaeus monodon
TTGCCATCACCTGGCCGCGAAACTCGTCTCGCTATTAATAAACCGGCTTTGTTTATCGTGGGTTTCCATTTCCATCATGTCAA
>NC_051404.1:21533760-21534164 GCF_015228065.2 Penaeus monodon
ACCTGTATATAATGTTCCTTATTATTGTTTTAATTTTCACTGTTTTGATTATAATAATCAACGTTACAGTTACGATTATTACTGTCATTGTTTTTTTTGTGTCTTCGTAGTTTTAACATTGCACTTATCAGCTTTATCACCTACATCCTTGCAGCATCGCCGTGGTTACTAAGGCTATTATCACTCGTGCTGTCTATCGTATTATAAAATTTGTGATAATTTTCAATATTCCTGCTCTTATTACCAAGGTGATCGACCTTAATGACCCATTCCTTTTGACGAACATAATATTTTTCTCTTCTCATTCCCCTCTTTTCAGTCTTCGTTTTCAACCTTTCATACACATACTTCTCGTTATTCCCCCTCTCCCTCTCTTTGAAACTCTTATGTTCCTCTATCCACAT
>NC_051404.1:21534808-21535218 GCF_015228065.2 Penaeus monodon
CACGATATGGTAGAGATGCGAAGAAAGAACACCAAAGGGAAAAACAGGAGAAAGAGCGACAGCTGGGGAAAACACAAGTCAGACGGGGAACAGCTCGAGGCGGGAGCAGAAAAGGGCAGGGAAATTTGATTAGCGATGAAGCCTGTGGGAAACTGAAGAGAGAGGGAAAGTGATGGAAAATATATATAGGAATGAGAAGGGGAGGATGAAGAATAAGGCAACTATGAGAGAATACAGGAGGAGAGGGGAAGGGAAGAAGAGTGCAGAGAGAAAAATAGAAATGTTGACGCATACATGCACAAGTGTATGAATGTATGTATCCAAATGCAAGAGTTGTGGGTATAGATTTGTGTGTACGTTTATGCAGACACATACATTTTTTTTTTTTTATCTACGCTTATATTCTCCCC
>NC_051404.1:21535458-21535815 GCF_015228065.2 Penaeus monodon
CCGTCTCGATATCCATATCTCTTCTTCTCTCTTACTTTCATCTCCCTTTTGCACAGCGGAACACACTCAAAAATCTCAGAATTTACCAGTCAATTTACGTTTATGCAAGCACCTAATCCTTCTTTATTTCCGGTTCAATTTCTTAAGACCGTCCATCACCCGAGTGAACACCTGAGAACCAATCCATCATCTTAATGGACAAAGAACGATGTAAAGATAATGTTATCAAGGAAACAGAAAGTCCTTTGATATCACCAATAAAAATGTACCAGTATGATATTATGATGGATAATCAATATTGATGTAGTGTGTTAAATACTGCATGCATTAACAGGGTGGCTGATACTGTAAAGGAAA
>NC_051404.1:21537106-21537688 GCF_015228065.2 Penaeus monodon
CGGATGAATATGTACATAGATAGATTTGTACATGGAAATAGAAAAGGCACGTGATACGTTACATATATTGTCTGTATTAAAGCGTGTGTCAGCCTCCCTTGTGTCGGTGTGTATTACTTGTATTTTACTGTAATGTAGAGACAACAAATGTACAAAAAAAGATATACGTTTTTGTGGGCGATATTCTAGCGATGTGACATATGATCCCATAAAAAGGTAATGCGCTTACACGCCTCTGCCATACGCCAGCATAGGGAAAGCACATTATCCGAATGACTTTGATCCCTGAGTGTGAGGGATTACTCGAAGGCCAAAGAAAGATGGATGCGACACTAGACACAGATTCTGTCTTTGGTTGAAGTGAAATAAAAAGATGAAGCGAAGAAGATACAATATATATCCATAGCAAAGGAATAATAATAAACAAAGGGGATTATAATCAACAAGTTGTGTTCTTGACTAATCAGAAGAGTAATGTAACAACAGAGGGGGAAATGAAGTCAACCAACGAACCGTAATGATAAATATGAAACAAACATTTGAAAAGGGTTGTAGCTGTGGTTCATTCATTGAGTGAGAAAG
>NC_051404.1:21537786-21537926 GCF_015228065.2 Penaeus monodon
CCTTCCTCTCCTTCTTTGTCTTTGCTCGCTCCCTCATCTCCCCATCCCTTTTTGCGTTGCTCTTCTCCCTCACATTCTTCTGTATTTGCCCAACCTGGAGAACTGGAGAATGTGCCCTTAATTGCAGTAAAACTGAGTAG
>NC_051404.1:21538201-21538352 GCF_015228065.2 Penaeus monodon
AACATGAACATAGAGTTATAAAGAGACATCAGGGGCGTAAAAGCCGTCGATTAATCACCATGCAGTATTATTTCATCCCGACGCATTCCTTCTACTCTTGGTACATACTAACACGTTCATTCCCCCCGGAGCTTCTTATAATATGTCCATC
>NC_051404.1:21538870-21539764 GCF_015228065.2 Penaeus monodon
ATGAGCGTTACCGTAACCCTACAAAACGTTCCGTTCGAGCGCACAATAGTATTCACATTTTCCAAAGGAGAGCAGGGCAGATGCTCAAACATTTCTCGGCCCACACTGCCACGTTCCGCTATCCCCCGCACTACCTTTTTGATCAATCTATTTTTCACGCTCATTTCCCCCCGCATTTTCTTATGATTCCTCTATCTCAGAGGCTCAAACATCTTTTGCTATACATTACTACGTTCATTCTTTTTCCAGGACTTCCTTATAATTCCGTTGTGTACCATGTTCATTTTCCCCCCACACTTATAGTTCCTGTATCCCAAACACTCAATACCGATTGGCATACAATACCATGTTCATTTTCCTCCCCCGCACTTCCTTATAATTTCCCCGTGTAGCACACTCATCCCCCTCCCCCGCACTTCCTTATAATACCCCTTTCCCAGACACTCAGACATCTGTTCACTGCCATTTAACTCCCAAGATTAGTTCCTCCCGAGATCAAGTCGCGTGGCAGTATTGTCTCTCGCGCGTCACACTGAAGGATATTATTGTAATAATCCGCCTAAAATTATTCAATTTCTGTTCAGTCATCGTGCGATTTCTTCCACGTTATCCTTGTAATCTTCTTGTGGAAGCCAAACCATCTGCATCTGGCTTTTTGTTATTTCTCTCACTTCGCATTTGATTCATTCGCTGTAATAATTTTCTTTTCATTTATCTCATGTTTGTATATTTCATTAAAATAACTGGATCTTTTCACATAAGACTCCGCATCATCATTGTCTTCTCGCGTTTCCTTCGCCTCCGGCGCTTCTTCATATAAACCTTTGTCTCGTCACTTTCTACTAAATTCTCTCTCTGCTTACTGCCATGACGTTTCTTTTAGTCTGTCCTCTT
>NC_051404.1:21540396-21540695 GCF_015228065.2 Penaeus monodon
TATATTTTTTCTCGAATTCCAATTCCCGCTTATCAGAGATTCCGTTGAAGGCAACGCCCGCCCCCCAAAAAAGGAAAAAAAAAAACATCAAGATTTATGTAACGGGATTTGATATCACGAACAAGCTTAGACCCACAGGATAGTAAACAAAGGAAAGACATTCACAACAGAACTGTTCTCCCATATTCAAATCCCGCTTCGGTAAAACAGAGCAGCAATCGCTTCTACGCACGCTTCCTGTTGCAAATATCATGAATTGTTCTTCGAAGTAAAGGTTCGTGTGTGAGTAAATTAGAAGG
>NC_051404.1:21540946-21541069 GCF_015228065.2 Penaeus monodon
CACATAAACATTTGATATTCCGCAGACAGTTGCATGTAAAGCATCCGTTACTGTTCTAACAAGTTACAAAAATGAGAATATTCAGAATTCTTAAACCACATATTCATCTCAGTCTCAGGATGA
>NC_051404.1:21541422-21541922 GCF_015228065.2 Penaeus monodon
TAGTCAACGTGTCCCCTTCCCTTTCGGTATGCTCGTGCTGTCTGCGCCAACACCGTACGTGTACTCTGTTTTCTCTTTGCTTCGGAGCATCACGTAGGGAGTATCTACGCTGTGAGAAAGTCACAAAGGAGACTTGAAAAATGGTTAGGAATCGGATAGGGATAACTCACCGGCATTGATATCGCACTGGATCCCCCAAGCTGTGAGAACATCCGATCGTCTTTTGTTTTCAAGAACCACACCGGCTCGTCGATGTTGTTTCCTAACCAGTGGATTTGGTCAAGCGAGCCGTGACGTCACGCCAATTGTCAATATACCAGGTCGAAGTTGGGGTATTGCTGCTCCAGCCACAAAGGAATTTCGCTCTTGCACTGACATTGTATGTCTTTGTTTATATAAAAGGAACAGGTGGAAAGGGTTTTGTGAGAGACGAGAATAGGTAATATGTGAAGGCACAGAGTAGAAAGGAGAGAGGGAGACGGTTAAGGAGGCGAGGGTGG
>NC_051404.1:21544135-21544444 GCF_015228065.2 Penaeus monodon
CCAACACCAAGAGTGACTGGTCTTTCTTTTGTAATTCAGAGAAAGCAAAACAATCCGAGGATCTGAGCAAGAGGATTCACACATGTGCAAGAGAGTTTGAGAGTTTTATCAGACAGAACAAAGGGACTTTGTCACCTGGAGGGCTTTCGACCCTAGGGTTTATTGTTGTTAGAGCTACCGACTTGTGGAGACTCATCAAGAAAATGGAAATACCAAGAGATAAGGAAGAAGAAATGAAAACAAATATTTAGGGTGGGATGGGAAAGGGATATTGGTAGAAAGTTATGAGAAGGGAAAATGAAAGCTGAT
>NC_051404.1:21545509-21545843 GCF_015228065.2 Penaeus monodon
GATAAATTTGTACAGAGGAGATGAGAAGAAGTCCCAGAAATATTAAAAAGTTGCAGTTGCCTTCGAGAAGCGGCGAGACCGTACATGGAAGCCCGGACGGCGAGGCAACAGCAACTCATAAGCCCATGCGGATGTTGCGTAACTCCCTCATTGTCTCTCGGTCCGCCGCGTCTCGCCTCTCCTTCTGGCACAGCTGCAGAGTCGTGTGGCACCGCAGCGCGTCGACGCTTTTGTCTGAGCTGATGGTGACTGATGTTGCTGTGAAAGTCGTCGTACTCGGATTCACATACACGGTTCTTTTGTTTCATATGAAGAAAAATAAGGACCTCCTCTC
>NC_051404.1:21546104-21546769 GCF_015228065.2 Penaeus monodon
ATAATCCACTGCCCTCACCCTCTTTTCTCAGAGCTTTCTCCTCGACGACGTGTGATTCCCTTTCCCTTTGCCTTGACTTCGCACGACATCCTTTTTACCTGCTCTGGCTGTTTCACCTTCACTGTGTCCCCTCCTCGCACTCCTTCCTTATCCTTCCTTTTTTCAGACACTGATGGATTCGAAAATGCTAAATCATAATAGAGATGATTGAAAACGTATCAGACTTTTACCCTCATAGCGCTAGAAAATCTCCCATGATTATCTGGTATGTTATTTTAGAATTTACAGAAAGCAAGCTCAGCTGTTAAAGAAAAGAGAGCGATGGAAGAAAAAAAATTAAAGACAATTTATGAAAAAAAAATCAGTTACGAAAACCCCTTCCTATCAACGAGAGAAATTTACAAGGTAAACATATCAAAAATAAACAAATATGAAACAGACGACCCAAGACTTATGATAAGGTAGTCAAGTAAGATATAATAATCTGATACATGATTACTAAGGGCAGAAATCTAGTATTAGGATGCTTATTATGGATACGGAATTCGATATACCAGAGGACTTACGTCAACAATGAGGATGACTGTTATCATATTTGTTTTTATGCACTCAATGGCGATATGCAAAATATTACAAAACTGTGTGATGGCATTGTGAACGTTAGT
>NC_051404.1:21546872-21547019 GCF_015228065.2 Penaeus monodon
TGGAACGCTAAAGAAATATTCTACGTAGTGGAGTTATTCATCAACAATGCCTTTCCTTAAATGATTTGGACTTGCTAATGGAAAGCTGCATCAAAGGATCAGAAGTCAATGGCATGTTACCTGTTGTTTTGAAAATACATGGCTTGT
>NC_051404.1:21547170-21547647 GCF_015228065.2 Penaeus monodon
AGTCTGGTCTGATAATGACAAAGTACTAATGATATATTTGGGCATCGGCGCGCATGCATTGTTAAGGTAATGTCTAAATATGTGGTATTATTCTGACTGTCAGCAGCAACAATAAAAATAATATGAAATTCTTTCATATCTTTTGATTTTTATACCAGATTTCACTGTCAGTCCATCTATGAAAAGTTGAGAGGAGTTTTAAAGTTAAATGAATTGAATTCATTTAGCCTCTGTATCATGACGAGCTCAGGCTAAAAGACTATTAACGCGAATATGTAACAATGACACCGATTGATTATTCTTGGATCTTAACAACTGATATCCATGGAAATCACTAAGAAATCCATGCTATGATACTGCAAACGTGGGAAAGGACACCAAACGCAGTGACTAAGAACCTCTCATATCATCTTAGGTGAATGATATACGATAAATGTATTTAATGCAAAAGCCATTTCACTAATCGGGTTTAATACC
>NC_051404.1:21547697-21547937 GCF_015228065.2 Penaeus monodon
ATAAATATTTCATAGACAACCGTGCGATATAAGAATCTGGGGAAAAGGATAGAGAAAAAGAAAAGTCTCACAATCAATGGATTTCATCTCTCGTATGTGTGTCCATGTGTAGGAGCGAGACAAACCTGTGGACAAGAAGAAAAGCTTTTTTCTTTTTACAAGCTACAACAACATCAACGATTGAAGAAAAACGCGAAATGATGAAAGAATGAAATGCAGAGAAAGTGCTTCGTTCTGTAT
>NC_051404.1:21548063-21548285 GCF_015228065.2 Penaeus monodon
GGCCAGCTCCTTTAATGTACAAGTCCATAACATTTCGAAACCACACAAAGGAAGAATAAAAGAATAGCCGGTAATGATATAGTAACGATAGTTCATGTTATTCTTGAAGAACTATAATATATAATTATTTAATTGCATATCTAATTGTCTGGATGGAAAGTGTTGTGGGAAACACACACTACCACTGGAGGGAAAACGAGTCAGAAGGGGAGACTATGCACT
>NC_051404.1:21550531-21550944 GCF_015228065.2 Penaeus monodon
GTGGCAAAGCACGTCGCAGAAGCTGGCATTTTCCATGCGAGGTGTTTTTATATAGGAAAACAAACAAAGAAACACAAGAATCACAATAATGTAATCAATGTAATTTCATTATAGATGAGGCCTTAAGAAAAAAAAATTATGATTCAGTTTTCACTGCATACGACGTAGAAAATTGTAACGCAATCTAAGGGACAATCTCAACAAACATTCTTAGTTGACTGAAACGCCGCATGCTGTTTATCTAAGAATCCAATGGCAATCTGAAGCGCCGTGACAATAGGTCTTAAATAATGTACAGCCAATATTTGCTTGCTGTCGTTTGAGAAATTCGGGCCGCATCTTAGCGATCGTATGAGGAAATCGGCGAGCTTTGATTGGAACAATACATTTCTTCTATTTGCATGCGAACTACA
>NC_051404.1:21552940-21553299 GCF_015228065.2 Penaeus monodon
GTTCAGTATTTCATGTAAGAGACAGAGATTTAAAGCCGAGCAGCGACTGCAATATGCCACATAATTTACATTCAATAGAAATCAAAATTACTTCTATTAATACTACCATTAATTGAAAATAATAAATTTCTATTGTGTTATCAGAGCTACCAAATTATTCAGAATGAATATTCATATTATACGCACTTGGATAATGACACAGCGAGCATACTTGTATATATACGTATGTGCAGCACAATCATGTCCGAGTAATGACACGGGATATATTCAATATCATTAAAAGAACAGGTATGTTTAAGCAAGGAATGAAACAAACACATTAAGATACCTGCACGTGCAGTCATGAAAGAGAGAGGGGT
>NC_051404.1:21554642-21554948 GCF_015228065.2 Penaeus monodon
TATAGGGCCGAAATGTACAGGCGGCAAATGAAACGGGCTTCCACATGTAGCTGCGATGGATGGCTGTCATGCAAAGGAGCAAGTGGGGTGTTAGGGCCAGATTGAAAATAGCTGTCACATGAAAAGGGGACTTAAGCCTTGCAAATTACCTCCCTGGGTAATTCTCCGTGACAAAACGCGCCCTAATATCTGAATGGATAATCGCGACTGCCTGGTATAGTGGGCGATTATCCTTCCCTCTTCTTTGCTCTGACGTTTGCAATTGATGAAAAAAATCTTATTCTTATTCTTCGCCATAAACTTGAT
>NC_051404.1:21555738-21555989 GCF_015228065.2 Penaeus monodon
CAATCAGCGGCCACAAAGGGCGTATCAGGATGACAGCCTAACAAAGAACTACAATACAGAAGAGACAGCGACTCCTCTCTCCATTTTCCTTTGAATATTGTGCTCTATCTAGCACTGTCACTGTTCGCTGGAAAGTTATGGCGACCGCCGACCGCTTCCATTTCACCGCTAATAAAAATTCTACGACGATGTATGACTTCTTTTGCAATACAATTTGTAATATTTCTTTTGATATTTCGATCAGATTCGTA
>NC_051404.1:21556578-21557555 GCF_015228065.2 Penaeus monodon
GTTAGCGAGGGAGAGAAGGCCAATTGCAAAGCCCAGAATAATGAATCGCTTAGTGCTTCCAGAGAAAGGCATATGTTAGAAACGATGTAGAAATGAAAATAGAGATAAATTGTATAACTCATGATAATAAGAAATCAACAAATGCAACTAGATCAACCAATCATTGCAATACAAGGGGGGGAAAATAAGATAATTCAGGCAAGCAGAACAAGACATATTGGCTGCAGCGAAGAGCCAACAGAGAGAGTGATACAACAGGCACTGATGCATGACGTTTTGCCTTGGGGGCCCTTTGGCAGGGGGTTCAGGGGGAAGGAAACGAAAGAATAGTGGCTCGCGTGGGCACCCAGAAAGAGCACAGGTAGAGAAAGCGACGAGGGAGAGCGATGAGGGAAACGCGGACGGGGAAATGGAATGGAAAGTACGGAGGAGAAGCGAAAGGAGGAGGAAGAGAAAAATGGAGGGATTAGTACGAAGGAGGAGTGCAAGGAGGAGGAGGAGGAGGAAAAGAAAAAATGAGAGAGGTTAATACGAAGAGTAAAAGGAGGAATAGGAGGAGAGTATGGAGGAAGAAAGAAAGATGGGAGAGGAAAAGAAAAAAAAGATTTTCAAGGAGGAGGGGGGAGTGTAGGAGGAAAAAGATTTGCACGAAGGAGGGGTGAAAGGAAGAGGAGGAGTAGGAAGATGAATAGAGGAAGGGGGCTCAAGGGAGAGGAGAAGGGAACGAAGAAAGAGGGAAAAGAGTCAAGGGGGGCAAGGAAATTTTAAAAAGGAGAAAGGGGAATGAGGGAAGGGAAAAAAAGAGGGAAAAGGGGGTAAGAGATAAAGGGAGATAAAGGGTGAGGAAGCAGTCAGAGGTATTAATGGATAAAAGGAAGAATGAGGAAGAGGAGAAAGAGAAATTAAGGAGGGGGAAAAAAAAACGGAGATAAAAGGCGGAGAAGGAAAAAAGGAGGGAGAAGAAAGCAGTTGGGGGA
>NC_051404.1:21558046-21558612 GCF_015228065.2 Penaeus monodon
CGCGGACGGGGAAATGGAATGGAAAGTACGGAGGAGAAGCGAAAGGAGGAGGAAGAGAAAAATGGAGGGATTAGTACGAAGGAGGAGTGCAAGGAGGAGGAGGAGGAGGAAAAGAAAAAATGAGAGAGGTTAAAACGAAGAGTAAAAAAGGGGGAAAAAGGAGGAGAGTATGGAGGAAGAAAAGAAAGATGGGAGAGGAAAAGAAAAAAAAGAGATTAGTATGACGGAGAAGAGTAGGAGGAGTGATAGGAAGAAGAAAGATTAGCACGAAGGAGGGGTGAAAGGAAGAGGAGGAGTAGGAAGATGAATAGAGGAAGGGGGCTCAAGGGAGAGGAGAAGGGAACGAAGACGAAGAGGAAGAGAGATCAAGGGGGAGCAGAAGGTATTGGAAATAGGAGAAAGGGGAATTGAGGGAAGGGACAAGGAATGAGGAAGAGGAGTAAGAGATAAAGGGAGATAAAGGGTGAGGAAGCAGTCAGAGGTATTAATGGATAAAAGGAAGAATGAGGAAGAGGAGAAAGAGAAATTAAGGAGAGGATACAAAAACGGAGATTAAGTGCAAGGTG
>NC_051404.1:21559144-21559600 GCF_015228065.2 Penaeus monodon
AAAATTACTCTTGAAAAGGGAAGATAAGAATTTAAAAAAGAGGGAAGCAGAATAGATGAAGAAAGAACAATCCGTAATGAAAGAGCGAAAGAGTGAAAAAAAAGAAAAAAGAGAAAGAAAGGGAAATGAGAAATGAAGCAAAGAAAGACAGAGAGAAGAGAAGGAAGGAAAAGGAAAAGGAAAGAAACAGAATAAAAGGAACAACGGATTATGGGAAAGAGAGAAGAAATAAGGGGTAAAAACAATAAAATGGAATAACAGAAGAAGAGAGAGAGAAGCCAGCAAAGAGATATGGACGAGGTCGACGTGAGGCAGAAAGACCTCACCCAAAGCGACACTTTGACAAGCAGATCATCAACACACGAGGATCAAACCCGAGGCACAAAAAAATAAAAAGAGGGCCGTTCACGGCGACCGAACCCAAAGGGAAAAAAGAAGGATTAAGAGAAATTAATA
>NC_051404.1:21559625-21559997 GCF_015228065.2 Penaeus monodon
CAGACAGACGTGAAGAATGTTGAGAAAGGGAGAAAGGATAAGGCAGGAAAAACGTGAGGCGAGAGGAAAACAAGATGGCGCTGCAGATCAGTCTCTCGTGGGAAGGCACGGGGGAAAAATGGGTGAAATAAGTTGACCCCCTCCCCCCCCCCAAAAAAAAAAAGGAAGAGAAAAAAAGTGAGCATGATGAAAGGCCGAATAAAATGAGAAGAGACGAAACAAAAGAAGGAAAGCGAATGAAAAGGAATTCGGAAAATGTTGAAGATAAGATGAAAATTTAGAAATGTAGATAACAAGAAAGAAAGAGAGAAGAAAAAGAAACACACAGGGGGTGGGGAGAGATAAATGAGAAACGAAATTGAGCAGAAGAAG
>NC_051404.1:21560025-21560253 GCF_015228065.2 Penaeus monodon
TGCAAGAAAACTAAAAGAAATAACTTGAAAATAAGGAAGACATGAAAATCAAGTTTTCTCGTCCGCCTCGCAGCACTTCTGGCACTTTCACTTTCATGTCGTTATGTAATCAAATTCAAGTACAACAGGCATACATTTATACAAATAGACAGACAGAGAGGTGTGTGTAAGTGAGTAAAAGAAAGGGAGAAAAGAAAAAGGGAAAGGGGCAAAGGGGGGTCGGGGGGG
>NC_051404.1:21560396-21560781 GCF_015228065.2 Penaeus monodon
TACAGACATACAAAACACAATACAGCCTTTCAGCAGCGGCACAGGCGAATTGCCAGGTCTTAAGGAGAGTGTAACACCAGTGAGGTTTAAGGCTAACAAACGTCCCAACTTTGGACATTAAGAGTGCTATATATTTCATTTAAGGATGAGAGTGAGATAGAGCGAGGAGGAAATGACGCAGTGAGTTGGATGAGCACCTGTGTGTACCGTCCGCCACGCATCCGCTTGAACGAAGACAAATACTCGTTAACAATCGGATTTCATGTTTTTGGGGTTTCGGGACACCCCTTTGGGGACGGCGCACGGGCCCCGGTTCCAATTCCTTCGGATCACAGGGAGTGGCTGCATCACGCCCACGCTTGGAGAGAGGCAGACGGTCAAAGAT
>NC_051404.1:21561200-21561493 GCF_015228065.2 Penaeus monodon
CGGGGTGTGGAAATTCCCCTCATTTTGCGCCGCCCCTTTTTTGTTTTCTAACCCAAAGGGTTTTTTTCGGGAAAGACGAATAAACTTTGGGCATCACATGAAAAAGAACCCAAAAAAAGCAAAAAAAGAGAATAAAAAAAGAACCAAAAAGTGAGGTAGATCACTGGGATGACAAAAATTTTGAAAAAAAAATTAGGGGAGTCGAGCAAAAAGTTGCTAACCAGGAGCGCTCGGACGGACGTCAGTTTTGCTCACTACAGGGGAAGCTTGGAACTATAACCCCACCATCCACA
>NC_051404.1:21562215-21562598 GCF_015228065.2 Penaeus monodon
AAAAAACATAAGGGTTTTAATTTTCTGTTTTTTCGTACTTCATTTACTTTAAACTTTTATTTTTTCCCTGAAAGAAAGATGGAAAGAAGAAGAAGAGGCACAAAGATAAGGAAAAAGAGAAATCGACGGATTAAAACAAAGAACAGATTTCGACGCCGGAGGAGAGCTGGCGGCCGTCGCGCGTACGGCCGCCATTCATTACGGCCTCCTCGAAAGGGACGCTGGGTCATATATCCTTTCCCTGGATCTTGAAGACTGATTCCTTTTTCATATGGGGGTCTCTTTTTCCGTCTTAGTTATCTGCGGGAGAATTTTTTTTCCGACATTTATGTGTGTAACACAGTTATATATACATTTGCACGTGAACATGAGTAAAAAATTTA
>NC_051404.1:21562881-21563013 GCF_015228065.2 Penaeus monodon
ATAACCTCATGCTCTCCACAGTCTGAAGTTAGAGAAGGAATCGAGCTCATGTTATATGTAAGAGAAACAGGAGCGTTACGTGCCGTGTCTTCTAGTCCTGTCGCCTGTCGTTCTACTGGAGGGAAACCATGG
>NC_051404.1:21563324-21563470 GCF_015228065.2 Penaeus monodon
ACATGCCTCATACAGAGAGGATTACGTGTAAGTTATGTGGATGGCTGTAGCAACACTATATGTATTCTAAGTCTAATCTGAGATAAGCCCGAGATATTGGATTACTTCTTTTGACAGAAAATTTTAAAAAGAAACTAGAACAAATT
>NC_051404.1:21564982-21565683 GCF_015228065.2 Penaeus monodon
ATTATACAAATTTAAACTATATACTATCTGTAACCACATTTATCTTTTATACCTACTTTATTCTAGCGGTTTCTTAACGGTTTTTTATTCTCTGAAAGAAGTTATGAAATCTGTAAACGTATCTTTCGAAAGACGATGCAATAGATCACTTAGATATGACGTTGAATTCCTGCCTTCCTGTAGCAAGATGTAGGTTGATCTTCTTTACCCTTTGGTTCTTAGGTCTGCTTAGTTGCCTTAAGAACTACCTTTATTACCTGTGTTACTTGCTGGCAAGATGTACCATCGTCGTAGTGTAGTGTAGGTATCCATTACAAAGTGGGGATTCATACTGTAACAGTCCTGAGTAGTCAACATGTATAATGGCAGTCTTTATCATGTAAACAGGGAAGTTATTGAAACTCCAGTGGGTGAAGTGTGCAGCACATCGTCTGTAAACTTAGTGATACACAAGACAGATATATTATGTTGATAATGTAGTGCATTCAGGATTCAGACAAACTGCTGTTACTTGCTCCTTCTAAGAGCTACGAAATGCGTCACACACTGCCAGCTTCCCAGCTGTTTTCTTGGCCAGGCATTTATTGATCTTTAGGCCAAGAATCTCAATTTCAGGCTTAGGCAGTAAGATAATGTTCACAAGCCGGATATTGTTATTGGTAAGTTGCTGATTCTGAGTTATATGCAGCAATTGCACCCTT
>NC_051404.1:21566127-21566654 GCF_015228065.2 Penaeus monodon
GAAAGAAGTAACAATAAAATGGCCATCCCGACGGGGCTATTGATTATATTACATCTAAAAAGATAAATGGGTAAATTGATATAATTTAATATGTAATATAAAACGCTGACAAAAAATAACCAATCCAGGACATCACAAAAGGCTATTGAACTTTTTGCGTAACTTTTTACTCAATGTTTTGAAAATATTGTAAAACCTTTTATGTCAATCGGTTCCAATTTTTTTTTTCTTTCTCTTCTCGTTTATATTCTCGACTTCATGAGGCCAGGAATGTTTCACGTTATATTGTCATATGATTCGCGGTTCTGTAACGAATGTGGGTAATTATGCACAGCTATTATTGTTCAATTTGAATGGGTAAAAAAAGGAATGATAAAAAAAAGGAATGGTTAAAAGAAAGAAAGACAGAAAGAAGAAGGAGAAAAAAGGACGAGAGAAAAAAAGAGGTAAAAAACGTAGAATTATAAAAAGATTGATAACTAAAAACATGGAGACGAGCCATAATTGAATTAAGTCATTTGCTATTG
>NC_051404.1:21566714-21566864 GCF_015228065.2 Penaeus monodon
AATCGCGCACAGCTATCATTGTTCAATTTGAATGGTTAAATAAATAAGTGGTTAAAAGGAAGAAAGAAGAGAACAAAAGAGCGAGAGAAACAAGAGGTATAAAACGTAGAATTACATAGATTTTGGTAAATAAAAACGTGGAGATGAACA
>NC_051404.1:21567006-21567195 GCF_015228065.2 Penaeus monodon
TCTTTTGTTGTCTCTTTGGTTTCCATGTTTCTCCACTTATATTTTGCATTTGCGTAAGGCTTCCTTAAAGGCTAATCCGGGATAAGTCGGTTTAATTAGATTAATTTCCAGGTGTCGAGAGACTCGGAACGCAAAGTAACAAAACAGATTATATTTATAATATTTTCAAATGTTTTAACGTACACTCAA
>NC_051404.1:21567387-21567676 GCF_015228065.2 Penaeus monodon
TACATACGTACAGACACGCACCAATAGAAAGGAAAAACGCAGAATGAAGCCGGTGCAACAAAATATTCAGTGCCGGCCTTGGAAATCGTACGGTGTAATGGCGAGTGTAGGCAGGAGAAATAAATTCTTTCCTTAAATAAAAGCTCCATAAAGAAGCATGATGGCCACCGGAGGCCATTGTGGGAAGGGCGCGAGTGTTATGGAGTGAGAGAAAACGGAGACGCATTTTGGGTCGGAAGAAAATGGGATGTTATTGCCCGGCATAATAAAGGAGAATGATCGATCGGCC
>NC_051404.1:21570492-21570736 GCF_015228065.2 Penaeus monodon
AAGTTTGCGTAAATATCATGTTTACATCCATATTCATCCTTTGCGTGTGCTACAAACTGTAGCGACTTTTGGCACGGCTATAGTCTCTGTCTCTGGTCATATCTGTGATACTTCGCCACACAATGAAATAAGACCAGTGCGGAGTTGGCAATTGGATAGAATTCAATTAAGAGACAAAACCGTTTTGTCCCTTTATTCTCGGCCTTCAAAACAAAGTCGGATTTTATGAAATTGAGAGAGAGAG
>NC_051404.1:21572271-21572363 GCF_015228065.2 Penaeus monodon
TCTGTTCTTGGACTATGATTTAGCATTAAGTTAGTGTCATTTAAGTACAAAGTTTCCAATATGATTATTTGATGAAATATAGGAAAAAGTTG
>NC_051404.1:21572486-21572910 GCF_015228065.2 Penaeus monodon
TGATCTGGAAATGTGGTAGGTATTTTGTTGATGCCCAGATTTCTCCTTTTAGTTTTCTTTCAGAATGTTTTTTTTTCAGTAGTGATTTCTGTTTATTTAGTGCATTAATGAACTATATGTTGATTTAATATCTGATTTATAATGTTACCCAGTTTTGTTGTTTCATCTCGATCTTGAACATTTATGTGCTTTATTGGAAAGAATTAATCTTCAGTATTAACTATGGTCATCTAGCCAAAGGTATGGTGCATGTTATTAAAAGCATTGAGTAATTTCACCTTTCAGTTGCATTTCAATTTTTATATTGTTGGCTTTTGCCAGAGAGAACGGTGCTTTTTCTTTTTGAGAATACATTTACAGTTATTAGAATGTTTAATTCAAATTGAGATTCTGATGCATATGGCTGAAAGTCATTAGTTATCTG
>NC_051404.1:21573371-21573491 GCF_015228065.2 Penaeus monodon
GGGTGTGAAAGAGAGGTGAGGAGTGTGGTAGATAATGATAGTAGATGGTCAGGTGAGACATACAAATAGTTGGGCATACAGAAAGATAGGAAAAATATACGAAATAACAGATACATAAAA
>NC_051404.1:21573742-21573826 GCF_015228065.2 Penaeus monodon
TGAGGCAACATATAACTTCATAGAATATAGTTTTTATAGTTATTAGACAAGCAAACTCATAGAATGAATATTGCAAGAAGAGGC
>NC_051404.1:21573857-21574150 GCF_015228065.2 Penaeus monodon
TCTGTGAGCATCTATTTTCCCCTCTCTTTCAGAATTCCTCTCCCGTCTTCATGAATCATCTTCGTAAGTGCGCGACTTCTTTCTCCTTGCTCATGTATCTCATTCCAGCTCCTCAAAAATAGCACTCGAGAGACTCATATCTTTTCCTGGCATTTCATGAACCTATTCATTTTGTCTGTCTACACTTTTGTTTGTATGATATTTTGCTTATGTGTTTATCCTCTCCGCGTGTGAATGTAGCTATGAGTCAGTTAGATTACGTGTTCATCTATTCACTAGATGTTCATACACCC
>NC_051404.1:21574179-21574488 GCF_015228065.2 Penaeus monodon
ATCTACTGTTCATACGTCCAGCGTCTGATCTTGTTTATAGATTCTTTTATTTTGCTCCCCTCTTATACACTAACCCCTTCCCCCCCCCTCCCCCAGCCTTTCACACTCCCTCAACCTCCTCTCAACGGCTGGCGCTTTAGACTGGTGCTCCCGTCCGGTTACACTCATTTGCTTTCGCTGGGGTGCGGGAAACAACCGGAACGGGGGGGGGGGGGCAACACAAAAATCACTAGCATTTATATGGTAAGGGATGCGGAGAAATCAGAGAAGGAGGATGGAGGGGAGGATGAAGATGGTGTGAAAGATTAA
>NC_051404.1:21574748-21574868 GCF_015228065.2 Penaeus monodon
GGTAAGTGGGCCAGAGGAGGGAGCTTTGAGAGAAAAATCATAGATTTCTGAATCCTTCTAAAAGGGATCCCATTGCCGTGCAAAATTTTTTTTCTCAGATTGATGGACAACTTCCTAAAG
>NC_051404.1:21574992-21575122 GCF_015228065.2 Penaeus monodon
AGCCACTGATGTCAAATCGGATTAGGTAATACAGAAATAGAATTACTTTACATTTGCAATTTGGCAACTCTAGAAGAAGCAAGTTACTGCAACTCCTGCAGGTTCGTCGCCAATGCAATTTAGAAACTTC
>NC_051404.1:21577882-21578070 GCF_015228065.2 Penaeus monodon
CGGAGACAGGAGATGGGTTAAGACACAAAAAGTACAGAACAAAGCCAAAAGAAAAATAATAAACAAACCGACAGTCAACGGATTATCACACGAAGACGTAGGAACCACCATGGAATTCGGTATTCAACAGGAAGACAAACAGCCAGAGAAGCAAAGCAACGGTGGAACGAAAGGAAATCAAAGTTTGC
>NC_051404.1:21578656-21579056 GCF_015228065.2 Penaeus monodon
CATTCGAATTTCTATATATTCATAAAATATTCTAGGCCAGAGGTGTACGGTTCTATGGTTCGCTTAAGTCGGCAGGGACAGAAGTTTGGTTCGCTACGGAAGTACATGAACCATTTATTCGCCTTCTCCTCATTGCGGTTTGGTCCTGGGCCTCCCTGCGGAGCATTCCTCTTCCACGGACGTAACTGCGACGCCGCTCGGATGCTCGGGATCCCCTGGTCGTCAGCGCGATCGGCAAGGACTATCCTCGAGCTCGAACTTCGTTGCCTCTGCCTTGGAGCTTTCTGGTTGGCAGCTCTTGGGCTGGATGTGTGGGCATGTGTGAATCTGTGTGTGTGGATATGTATATGGAGGTTTATTCACAAAAACGCTTTTTTCTCACACAAATATGCACTAATAA
>NC_051404.1:21579287-21579946 GCF_015228065.2 Penaeus monodon
GCATAAGTAATTAATTCTGACTCCGCAGAAAAAAATGTTTCGCAGGGCAAAGGCCTGAAGGGAAAAGCCAACAAAAATTAACCGCAAAACAAGTAGAATTAAAACCTCCATTAAATGTGCAGTCTTATATTGTTTTTTTTTTCCCTCAGAATGTTTAATGAAACCACAAAATACAGTGTTATATGAGGCCTTTGGAATTTTGATGAGTACGAAAATTTGAAAGATGATGTGAAAAAGTGTTTGTAAATATGAAACACACTGAAGCCGAAAAAAACATTAAGAATCAACGCAAAATATGAGAGAAAAATACATTTAAATTACATATATGAAAAATATATCTGGAACAAGACAAAAAGTATATCATGAAATAATAAAAACGTTTCTGTAATTTCCTCAGCTATTATTCTGAAATTATTCTGAAAGTGATGACTATGTTTCCTGAAAATTTGATTTACATTTTTAAGTTGAAAAATACAGAGGTAAAAAACAAGAGCTAATTGACATGCTAATGATGTTGAGTGCGCATTATGTTGCATTTATTTGTTGCGTTAATCCATGCAACATAATTCTAAAAAAGCTCATACTACTACATTAATTGAATATTCGTATGAGTATAAATAAACACATCACATACTCGACAACTTCCCCCTAACCAACAA
>NC_051404.1:21580062-21580309 GCF_015228065.2 Penaeus monodon
GGCCCCACCCCAGTACCTACACCCCCTCCCCTGATAGCCACGACACCCCTCCCCTTCCGTGTTCAGAATAAAGTACCTTAACACGAGTACATATACGCACGGCCTCTGATGAAACAAGAAGAGTAAAAAAGGGTCTTTCATAACATCACTGGCGTCCCTACAGTGGAATTACTCTTGGCGATGGAAGGGACTGAGATACCGGCACCATAAAACCGGCCGGGGAAAAAATCTCACTCTACCTCCTCAT
>NC_051404.1:21580914-21581042 GCF_015228065.2 Penaeus monodon
TTTTGTCCCTTCCCCTAATTCTTTGTCTGCTCCCTCATGTCCCCCATCCCTTTTTGCGTCGCTCTTCTCTCTCACATTCTTCTGTGTTTGCTACCCTCAAGGACTGCCCTTAATTACAATATGAATGA
>NC_051404.1:21582255-21582348 GCF_015228065.2 Penaeus monodon
GTCTATAAAAGTGTCCACAAACTTGCAACCAATCGACCCTAAAACGGAAGCCGACTTGGGACGTGACTTTTTGCCTCCAGATTTATGAATCTC
>NC_051404.1:21583209-21584168 GCF_015228065.2 Penaeus monodon
ATAATTTCTAATAACTGAGAAGAAAGTTGTTTCAAGTTTCTTTTTTTTCCTTAATTTTCTCAAAGATTTTTGGCAAGTGTCTAATTGAGATTTTGGCAGATTCATTATAGTCTGAAGAATATTAGTATTTTTTTAAGGAATGAAGGATGAGGTAGCGTGTCTCTTCCTTTTTTTTAATCTCTTCCTCTGGTATCAAAGGATATATGAAAATGAATTTATGATATCGAATATATAATGTGACTTATATACAGGAACAAAATATATAAGTTAACTCAAATAAAATCGATTAATCAATCATACCTTGATCAGTCCATGCACATGTTCAGATGAGATAGCAATACTCAACATGAACCCTCAGGCGTTCAATGAGGTGAGAACACTGGAAGCCTTTACTATGTGGCTGAAGCTAGACATGAGCGTACTTGAAATCAGACAGACATACAGATAAAAAAGCCTATTTTTTTTACTTCGTTTTTTATTTATACTATTTCATTTTTGGACTATAATTCTGCCCATAGATGCAGGTTGGCCTGATTGGTCTCGAACGTGTCAGTGAAGTATAAAGTCGATCTCTGTGAAAAAAAATACTGAAAGTTCGAGAGATTAAATAATCCATTCATACAGTAAAATAAAGAATGATTTGATAAGAAAAAATCTTTGTTTATCGGTACACGAGGCAAATTATATATAATCTAAATATGCTTTCTCCTCCGCCCCATGAAAGAGGTGGACAGCAGCATTTCCGGTTAAAGGCTTCGTTTTTCACTCTCGTCCTACGCACTGACTTAAAGATTCGCTAATTGTAATTACGAAACTTTGACTAAGCGAATGGCAAAACATCTAAACTTTTTTGTCTCTCGATAATTTTTCACGTCACTTCCAGCAAGATTTATGAAATATGTTCCTTTCCAAGTCGTTGTGTCCATGACTGCGATGCTTTGGGCTTATGGGTCGGTTGA
>NC_051404.1:21587291-21587575 GCF_015228065.2 Penaeus monodon
TTTTTTTCTGCTTTTGAAAAAATATCCAATATTGGTTATATTCCGAACAGGCCATTCACAAACAGAGGAATACTATAACGATGCACAGCAAGCGAGGTTAGTTTCGATATCTTGATGAAAGGAACATTCTCTATACGAATATATGTAAAAGATAGTTTATTCCGAATGAAATTGGAACTTAGGGAAAAATTTCTTTCCAAAAAATTGGTTGTCCTAGTCACACCATAAATCACAACAGATCGTTAGTCACTCTTTTTCTTATTGTAATGAGCAAACTTTCATGC
>NC_051404.1:21588410-21588501 GCF_015228065.2 Penaeus monodon
GATGGTTATGATATCATATTTATAGAGTTTATCAATATAACTGCTAACTGATAGTATTATCTGTACCGGCATTGCCTTCAGGAACCACCAT
>NC_051404.1:21588647-21589154 GCF_015228065.2 Penaeus monodon
TACAGAAGAAAACTTTGTTATAAAGAAACCAGGGGCGGAGCAACGGCTAATGATATGCAAGGAAAACCGAATATCTGATAAAGGCTGAAGTTGGCAGATAGTGACTTCACGAATCGGGGCAATATCGAAGATGACTCGCTCGGTTCATCATTAGCTGGGTAATTACAGTGTTCTACAGGTTTTATTAATAGTTTATAGTGAACTCGAAGCGATCTGTGTTTAATAATGTATTAATATAGCCTGTTAGAGAGTGTTGGAGAATCAGAAGCACTAGTTGATATAATATTGTCTAAAACAAAATGAGTCGAGGCTTCGCTTGAGACATTTGATAGTTATCTGACGTTGACAATGGCTTATATAAAGAAGTGTAGAGAGAACTTCATACAGTGTGAATATTTTTATTGCTATATTCAAACTTAATTTTGCACCGTCCTGAAACTACTGTAATTTCTAAATGTTTACTATGGAAAGTCGTAAACGCAATTGCTAGAGACTCAACTAATTTCC
>NC_051404.1:21589583-21590145 GCF_015228065.2 Penaeus monodon
ACCGAATATAATAAACCAAACTGTATGAATTTATGGATATTTTACGTAACTATATAAAAGAGTTGATATTATCATGTACGCTTAACCTATTTTTTATTGACTGGCGGCTACTGATAAAATTGACCCTTTATGCACTTTTGTTCCTCGATTTAATGTGTGTGTGTGTGTTGAGACCAGTGTGTCGTACTTTGGATATACCCAATGTAATAAACCAAATTGATGAATTATTAAATCGAGGAACAAAAGTGCATAAAGGGTCAATTTTATCAGTAGCCGCCAGTCAATAAAGAAAATAGGTAAAGCGTATTTAATAGTATCAACTCTTTTATATAGTTCCGTAAAATATCCATAAATTCATACACTCGACACTAACATTATATACCGGTATAATCCACACATATTTCTGTAATCTCATGCACATTCACCACAATACAGAGAAGCACTTGGGACCAAGGCTAGACAGCCAGACAGAAGCGTCTATAATCTCCTTTCATGCGTATGTACACGATAACATACTAGTCAATACTGCCATTACTATAATCTAAAAAGAGATAAAGAAAGT
>NC_051404.1:21590226-21590559 GCF_015228065.2 Penaeus monodon
TATGCCCTGGAGGAAACATTTTACAATCACTTTACTGTTTTTGTTTTGAAGGAAACGAATAATACATACGCGTAGTACTATTTCCGGCTCGAATAAGGAGTATTGATAAATTAAGAAATTGTAAAGTGACATGGCTTGGTCTGAAGATAAACAGCTAAGGAGCTCTTGTTAAAAAAACGTATTGGAAAGGAAGAAGCAAAGAAGTGCTTGGATATATATAAATCAATATTACTGGCTTGCAGTTGTGCATATATGAACAGTGAAGTACAGCAGACAGATTCAGAAGCCAAACAAAAGAACAATCAATAGTAAGTTGAAATGCAAGTATTGAGC
>NC_051404.1:21590605-21590810 GCF_015228065.2 Penaeus monodon
ACGTTCTATTTTGGGAGACTATTGAATGGTTAAAACCCATGAGGTGTGTCAAAATGGAAATAGGATGGAAAATGAAGGCGTAACAAGGAGGGGAGAGGCAAACCGGGTATTAGGAACAGAAAAACTATAGGTCCCGACGGTAATCTGGCCAGTATATGGAAGAGCCTGGTGTTGGAGGTTAAAGATAATTCATGGGAGCTCATGC
>NC_051404.1:21590859-21591586 GCF_015228065.2 Penaeus monodon
TACTGATCTCCATTCAATGAAGATGTGAGAGAGTACTGTAGAGAGCAGATTCAGAGAGGAAACTGAATGAACAGTTTGATTTCATGCTGAATAGAAGGCCATTGGACGCAGTAGAGATGAAGTTAGAGAGGACTCATGAAAGATCTTATCTGCAGTTTATCTAAGCACAATACATATATTACACATGTAGATCATTATGCAGAATGAGGGACGGAAGAATATATTAAATGTGGAATTACTGTATCGTAGATGCAGCACCAGTAGAAAGACTGAAAGCATGGTTGAAAAGATGTACCTAACGAATGGGCCAGAGATATGGCCGATACAGTAAATATATGAGCTGCAGCTGGACAAAACAAAGAAAAGTTGCAGCGGATATGTAAAGTAACGAAGGCTACACAATGAAGGAATTAGAGAAACACCTAATATAAAGGTGACATCAAAGACGATACAGGAAGCAAGAGCACCGTTATAAAGAGATACGAGGGCTCTGTGGCAAGAGGAATGGTAGAGATGGATGTGCAGGGAAGGGGAGAAGGAGGGAGGGGAAGAGGGAGGCGATAGCGGATGTGGGTGGACTGTATAAAGGAGAAAGGGGGGAGGGATGCAGGAGGCTGATCAAAATCATCGATCCACAAAGGAATGGCAGAGAAGGAGATCACTGAATATACGAAAGATAACTTGCGACAGACACGCGGTTAGAGAAGGATTTGAGTATCGGGAGAAA
>NC_051404.1:21593210-21594416 GCF_015228065.2 Penaeus monodon
TATCCTGCTCCATTCATCTTAGCCCAAAGATCGAAGCAAGGGATAACACATGGCCGATGTTCCACACTACATTCTTCATTCTTCGTCTTTGTTCAGTCTTGTTCTCTCGTTTGTGCTCTTCCATCCGAGGATTCCTTCCGCTCTCTGCTTCCCTTTCCAAGCACCAAAGTCTTTCGAAACCTGTCCTTAAGATCCGACCTTGTGCCCTGTGCTTACGTGTGTTTACAAAATTTGTATGGATCTAGAACCGGCATGTATGTTTTTAGAACTTGCATGTCTCTAGGGCTTGTATATAACTCTTGAACTTGTAGAAGGAATGTACAAGTTCTGCAAGTTCTAGAGACATCTCTTCTTATATTCTGCATCTCTATATAACTTATGTAATCACCTCGTTTATGTAATGTGTCGTAGTACTGTGTGAAAGGCACGGGTATTGAGAGAGGTTTGGGGCGCTCGCCCCCCTCGCATAAATCTGAGGACCTCCAGTATGGCGATAAGTCTTTTCTTGCTTCGTCGAACGCTGATGAAACCAGCGCTGGTGCATCTCGCTCGCTCGCCACGGTCAACGACGGAGCCTTCGTCCTGTGAGCTGATTCCTCGCAGTCGGAGAATCATGAGACAGATGTGGCGTAGTGGATATCTGCTGAGTCACCGCGTCCTTCTTTATTAGGAATGGATTCGTTCCTCCTTTCGTTCTCGTGTGTAATGTAGTTTGACGAGTTCCCCCTCTTCCTCGTCTTCGTCCTTTCCCCTCTCTTTTTTTTTTGGGGGGGGGAGAAGACACTTGTCTTTGAATTTTCGCCTTAGCAATCTTGAGATTTTATTGCCTGTGTTAATATATATATTTTTTTTTCAACTTCGTAGATGTGATTTAGCGAATATACATGTACAGTATATACGAACAAACGCAAGGATAAGAACTTCAATCTAAGTTCTTGGTATGACAGCAGTAAAATGTTCTGATTAAGGTTAGCTGCAGTATGATACCACTGAATAGAGGGTTTCGTGAAGCATGATGAAGAATGATTTTTATTACGCATAGTTTGCTTTACAGTCACAGCTCCTCGTAGAGACCTGAATTTGTGATTGCTAGTTACCAAAATTCAGCCTATATTTTGCAACTCAAAGCATCACATGATATATTTCATGGAAGTGAATGAAAGGATGCATGGTTTCTGACCCCCCTATCCCTCCCCTCTAAGGATT
>NC_051404.1:21596801-21597354 GCF_015228065.2 Penaeus monodon
CACGCAATTGCTGCCAACTATAGCACTCCTTACAGTGTTGTCCCAAGTGATCTGATGATTATAGCATTTCCCGGGTATGATTTTGATATGATGAATATTTTCTCCAGCAGTGCTCGCTTATGAGAAATAAGCGAATGTGCTGCAAGCATTAATGTGATAACACCTCAAGTACAAGATAAAACCGCATGACAAATATGTAAATAAGACAAACTTTTTCCCCTCTAACGTGCTCGTTTTTTCCCTCCATAGCCACAACAAATTTACCAACTTTGTTGACAGATTTCGTCCGTATTTTGATATTTTCGCCTCAAAATCTCCCTGACACATTTGCCAATAACTTCTCCGAACTTCCGAGTCTCCACAGACCAAGTTACGGCGGCGCTTTATTGAGGAGGGAAGGCGTCCGGCCGTAACTCCCGGCGGTGACGGCGCTCCTCATTGCGCCGCGAACCTTCGTCTGCGCTTCTCTTGATGGAGGGGTGATTTGTTATTACGTGGTTAATGCTTTCTGTGTTTGGATTAGGTTTAAACGCTAATCTATGTTGCAACCAGA
>NC_051404.1:21598477-21598734 GCF_015228065.2 Penaeus monodon
GAGTGAAAACCCAGATGGAGTTTTTATAGTTTCTTGCTCCATCAGCATCAGCGTCGGGTTCATCAAAGGCCTTTGTTGTGCCTTTCTTGAAGCTTCATTAGGTGACGACGCGCGAACTCTCTCTGACTCTGGAAAAGAACCTGGGCCGCCAAAAGAGCGAGATCACACAGCTGCAAAAGGCTCGCTGGAACAACCGGGGACCTGACACTAATAAGACATGCTTGCAAAACGCCCGGAATTTTATAGTTGTAACGTTA
>NC_051404.1:21598849-21599228 GCF_015228065.2 Penaeus monodon
CGTAATTATTGGGAATATAAAATGAAATTGCAATTTTTCAACTTTTATGTGCGTATGTGATGTTTTTCTGTACTCGCACGCGGGTGACTATGTGTTAGGTACAGTATTTTAATGAATGAATGCGTTGCCTCTCCTAGCAACAAGGCCGAGCGCTTGCACTGCAGGCTAGATACTTCTCGCTGATCTATTAGAAATTTCGCCAACTTCTTAAAACAAAAGTGTATGCGTGCAATTAGAAAACTTTCCTTCTTAGGTCACGAAGCCTAATCAGAATCGGTCTCATCGGAAGTCCTGTTCTTTCGCCGTATTTTTCTGGTCTTTCATCCTTTCCCTTACCTTCTCACTTTCCCTCACCTTGCCTCTCTCTATCCCGTAATTT
>NC_051404.1:21599335-21599734 GCF_015228065.2 Penaeus monodon
CTCATTCAATGACTCAATTGAATGAGACTCAATTCAATGACTTCAATTTTTTTTCACTGCTTCGCGTATTTATGCCTTTTGGAGTTCTCTCCTTAAAAAAAACTTTGATCTATAATCCATGAATGATTCTAATGTCAGTTTAATTATTCTTTCTCTCATTCTACCATTTCTCATAAAAAACACATCTATAGAATTACAGAGAGAAAACAAGATAGTAAGACTTGGCTATATACGCGTCCATTTTGAGCGAAAGGCGTCTTGCAGTATGAAGATAAGTTTCATTTCAATGAATTCACTTAAGCATATTCGAATGAGGATTTTGTTCAGGGTTCGATGATGAAGAGGAAGCTTCTTAGCATCACATCATATAATGATCCTTGTCAGTGAAAACTGACAAGG
>NC_051404.1:21600173-21600259 GCF_015228065.2 Penaeus monodon
TCAGTAGGAAAATGAAGTATGCATTCCTTAATCAATACTCAGTAAATCAGTGAATTAAATGAAATGCACAAAAAAGGGAGACAGGG
>NC_051404.1:21601320-21601736 GCF_015228065.2 Penaeus monodon
AAAGGCATCCACGGGTTCGTGGAAAACCACATATCACAAAAGAGATTTTACATAACAGAAGAAGAAGAGAAACGAGAACACGACTGAAAAAAATGCTGTCTTTCCTCAAATTCCTCCTCGCGCCTGAAACTATAAAAGCGACATTAAAACTTTACTGTGAAAAAAAGGGGAAAAGGAGACCATATATTATCGAATATACCGGATCGTTTTATTGCGAAAAAAGGTTCTGATTCAAAACTTTTTAGCTTTTGAGTCTCGAATGTCTGGAGAAAAATCTGACTTGATGATGATACATTTTTGATAAGCAACTTCTTAAAAAAAGTGATCAAATTTCCGTCACTTCCTTAGTCAAATGAAAAATGGAAATATTTTCTTTTTAAAAAGTATTAATCATGTCCATGTATGAATTCAGTCTT
>NC_051404.1:21601886-21602648 GCF_015228065.2 Penaeus monodon
ATAGAGATAAAAAGAGGTAAAGTCTCCTCAGATATAACAGCGACGAAGCCACCTGTAGCCTCTTAAGCTTTCATTCGCGGCCCGAAATAACGACGGACCTTTCTGATGGGTTCGGGTCCTGGCAGGTGTCAGACACTGCAGATGTTCGAAAGACATTTTTTTCTTTTCTTTTTTTAATAGAAAATCTTGGTATTTTAGAAAAAGAAAACACGAACTTTACGTAAGAGCCAAAGTTAATCATCAGAACCAGGGGCGGGAAAATTGTCACTATTTTGAGTTAATGAAGAAGGGGAAAAAAAAAAATCGAGTCGCCATTTATGAAACAAAACAAAACAGAAAAAGTATCTACGATATTCATTCGAACATACAAGGGAAAATGAAGATGAAAACATAGTGTGCAAAAGCTCAACAACAAAACAAAGAAAAACAAAGACCAGACTATTATAACAAAAAATAACTAACCTAAAATCTAATTAAACACACCAGATGTTATCTCACTATACTCTATACTACGGTACCTACAATGGATCAAAAGCACCATTGACATATTCGTATTCGTGACTTGCTTCAGTAAATTTGGGAGATGATGATGTTGAACTGAATTTATTGCAGCAAGAAACTAGTGTGACCTCAACTTAAATCTCGTCGAGAAACAAAAGGCATTAACACGCATGTCTTCAAGTAATTGTTATGCTTTTATGCTTATGGCGTTATATTAAAGACTTTAGTTAGTTCGTAAAGCTTCTAAGGAGCGGTTTTGGA
>NC_051404.1:21603725-21603830 GCF_015228065.2 Penaeus monodon
TAGCTCTATCAAAGTCCTTTGTTTATAATGGAGATAATAATAAGAAATCGAAAAATATTTAAATTACTTGTAATAGCTACTTAATTTCAAAATCATTCTTGTGTC
>NC_051404.1:21603929-21604061 GCF_015228065.2 Penaeus monodon
AAACTTTTGATTATAGAAATTTTTGTGATTTTCTGTAATTCTGGTTGGGTTAGATTGATTTTTTTTTTTTACATCAGATGAAAAAAAATGACGTACAGTTTTTATTGCATCTAAACCGCACTAATGAAGGTC
>NC_051404.1:21605732-21605910 GCF_015228065.2 Penaeus monodon
TGTAAGGCGTCCAGGTCAAGCTGTGCTAGTGACTCAGCCTGGTCCCTGCTTGAAAAAATCTTCACGTAATGGTATTTTATTGCCTTACATATTGCAGTGCAACATGCGAAAGTACAACTCAGAATTCTCCGAAATTGGAAGAAAAACATGATGGACAGATAGACAAATAATAAGATAT
>NC_051404.1:21606075-21606174 GCF_015228065.2 Penaeus monodon
CTGGCTGGGAGAAGAGTTAATGAAACAATTGGGACCAACATTTCGAGAACTAATGGGAAAGAGAATCAAAGGAAGAAGAACGTATGGTAGCCCCATCTG
>NC_051404.1:21606422-21606511 GCF_015228065.2 Penaeus monodon
AGCTATAACTACAGATATGTGTGTCGATATGTTGATGTGGAGATATAGAGTATAGCTCCTTCTGCAATCGACTTTATTTGTAGGACATT
>NC_051404.1:21606596-21606742 GCF_015228065.2 Penaeus monodon
GCTTATACACACGCACGCACGAAATAAGTCCTGTATTCAGATTTTGCCCCACTTTTGTTTTTGCATTAATATTTAAAGAATACTTGATTGGTTCGCTTGTCCTCTTATTATTGATATCTCTCAATACGAATATCAGTTAGTATTGT
>NC_051404.1:21606933-21607408 GCF_015228065.2 Penaeus monodon
TATATATATATACAGGCACACGCACACATAGAGGCGACGAAGCGACAATCGTCTTTAGCACAGCTCTGCAAACACAGGGAATTCTATACAAACAAACATACAAACAGAAATTCCTTGATCAAGTTATCCAGTTTTACTCTGTCCGGTTTGCCTTCCTAACCGCCCTTATTTGCACAGGAGTAAAAACACACATCCGCATCCGCACAGATTTCCCAAATCAAAATATTCACTCTCTCTCCCACATACAACAAAGAAATACATCAGCGCGAACTTACATCCCCCATCCCCAGCCATATTCTGATGTTGACTCACACTCATATCCACACAACCGGCCTTAGCATAACCCACGCTACACGAGCATTAACGCTAACTCCCCCACCCCCCACACATGCACACAAATTCCTTCTCCGTTTCACACACACAAAAAAAATCCTTTCTGTTACCACACATTTCCACGCTTTAACGAGATTCCCCT
>NC_051404.1:21607513-21607840 GCF_015228065.2 Penaeus monodon
TAGCATGCACACGCACGCAGACACATGAGGATGCGCACTGGTGAAGGAAAGATATTTGTCAACTCCATTACGATCTCTCTGCCCTTGGCTAACTCATTCTGAAGTTTTCTTGACGTTGAGGAAAATCTGTTGCAATGTTGAAGATATCTTGTATTTCCTTCAAGGGAGATGGAATTCTAAGTATTCTCAAATAGTGTGTAAAGATGTAATAAGTGAATTCGAATGCACTATAAGTTTAATATTGACTAAGAGGGAATTATTGTCAGGGTTCCATTGTCGGGAAATTCATAGTTTCCTCGTGAATGAACGTTTTTCGTGTGTATCAGC
>NC_051404.1:21607866-21607993 GCF_015228065.2 Penaeus monodon
TGATAAGAAGTTCTATTACCAATTGTTCTCGAAAGTTATATAATACCAATATTTCAATATATACTTTAGTGACAATAAGCAGGGTCTTATCCAGGATCTGAAGATGGTGCTGGTGGGGCGGGGTTAC
>NC_051404.1:21608119-21608389 GCF_015228065.2 Penaeus monodon
AAGAATAAGCAATACATTGGAGAAAATTTAGTTCGTTGATTTTCACTCTTGTTTTCATATAGACGCATATTTACTAAACATTATAAGTTAAATGTTTATAAGAGCACATTTAAGCAGTACAGTACCTCACGGCATAACGTGACCTCCGAGACATATTTCTTCACTTTGTCCAGTTACTTCCGTCTATTATTTCCAACAGTGTTTCTTTGAATAATGAAACTTTCTTTATGTTATAAGGTTTTCGTAATCTGTTTACTTTATTCATTCTCT
>NC_051404.1:21608548-21609248 GCF_015228065.2 Penaeus monodon
CATTTAAAGCGTTAATTAGCGCCACAGTACCAAAAGTCTAGGAATAAAACTCGACACAGCAAGACCACCGAGATAAAATTCTGTTGATTCACGAATCTCTGAAGAAGAACTTTGATAAGACTAATTCTGATAAGACTTCGTGACTCGTGAAACTTTTCTAATTACAATCACAGACTTTTGCTTTTAACAAGTTCGCCAAATTTCTGATAAATGAGTGAGAAATATCTTGCCTGCGGTGAGATGAGGAATTTATTTTAAAATTGTGAAATCAAATTGATTCTACATCTTTATAACAATTTATAACATAAGTGCTCTAATTTGTAGCTTATAACCTAGTGCTACATAAAGTTAATTCCATGTCATTATAGGAATTTACATACTTGCTTTAATTTCTAGTTTATAACTTGATGACGCATGGCAGTATTTTTTCATTAAAACCAATTTCTGAGAAAGAGGCAAAGATTAAAATGCGTTTTTTTCCCTTTCAAAGAGACGGTGCCAGGCTGACTGCTTGCCCTCTCATAGCCTGCCGCGTTTGGTAACAGTCTTTTCATGATCTTCCTCGCATGCCTTTGCAAAAATGCTTTGAACCATTGCACCAAATTTTGGTTGAATGTAGAAGATGACCTATATGTGTATCTACAAGGATGATATTTGTGTGTTTTCTCACACGCGTATTTTACCACACAAAAGCGGTTTT
>NC_051404.1:21609533-21609843 GCF_015228065.2 Penaeus monodon
GGACACCACGAGCGCGGCTCCGAAATCTCGCCGAGTCAACGGCAGAGCAATCGGGGAAGGGAAGACGAGCGTCAAGTTCAAAATATTCAGCGGTTATCCGGTTTGATTACTGTCAGGTAATCACAGGAGGGCGAAGATGAAGGATAGGGAGGAAGAAGGAGAGACAAGGGCGTGGGAAGAGAGATTGGAGAGGGACGAAGCAATAAAATTAAAAGTTATTGGAAGAAGAAAAATTTGATCGGAAAGATAAGTGACGGAGAGAAAGAGAGACAGAGATGGATTTCAGCGAAGACAGCGTGCATAACAGATT
>NC_051404.1:21610048-21610925 GCF_015228065.2 Penaeus monodon
GTTGTGAAGGAAGAAGAAAGAGAGGGTCAGAATAGTAGAAGAAAAGAGGAAGCGAAATAAAAAAAATATAGAAAAAACAAGAGAGGGCGAGCAAAGAAGTAGATGATGAACCGCGTCCGATAAGATTAAATCTCCACCACGCACGCACACACTCACGTATACAAATCCCATCGAATCACGCTACCTCACATTCACGTTCACAAACCCATGCCCGCCAATGCTCAGAATCGCAAATAAATCACACCACTACTGCGTTCTTTCTTTCTCCCATTTCAACCGTGAAGCACGCACGCACAGACATGCTTTATTCATGCTCAAATCGTACTTAAACACTCACTCTTGCTGAAGCAGCCATATAAAAGCTTATTCACACTCAAGCGGGTACTTACACTCCCACTCAAGCCAGTACGTAGACGCTCACTCCCACTCAAGTAGATACTTATAAGCTCATTCACGCTCAGCAGGTGCATAATCGCTCACTCACGCTCAAGGAGTTGCACAGCCGCTCACTCACGCTCAAGCAGATAATTACCCACCCACTCCAGCTCAACCAGTCCACGACCTCACCAAACAAACGGACGTCCTCTGTGACTAACATCCAGCACATTCACTGCCAAGACCTGCACGGAGCGTCTCGCTCACGCTCAAACAGGCACAAACATTCTCATTCTGGCAGTGACTAGCATCATGCAAAACATCCACAAATATAATGTTTTACGAAAAATCTTTATCCCGCTGCGACAGAGTAATATGTCAAGAATCCATACGACCGAGGATCCCATTATGCATTGCAATTCGAACAGAATCTCGGAATTATCATTTCGATGTGACAGAAATGTAAAAACTTGATATTCTTCACCCTTGTTGTGGAACATAA
>NC_051404.1:21611452-21611775 GCF_015228065.2 Penaeus monodon
TGAATGAAAGAGAAAAGCAATGATATGCAACAAAGGCTTGGAATTCTGCCCTAATCTAAACGCTTCAGCCATTCTATGCATGTATTCGTTTATGCTTGTGGCGTTTGGCTTCTGTCACAGTATAAACAGAGTAATGATTGCATGTCATTTCCAGGACCACAAATCACCCGTATAATGACCTTTCCAGCCAATCTTTGCAAGTAAACAGCAGTGTCCAACCTCTGTCCACGTGGCCTTTGTGACAAAGGTCAATATCAGTTGAGATGCAAACGCAGAAATGAATACAGCTTGACATTTTACGATGCAGAATTCATAATATTATC
>NC_051404.1:21611800-21612027 GCF_015228065.2 Penaeus monodon
TTACCAGATGGAAAAAAATGGAGACAAAAATTCGAAATTGGCCGAACTCCTGGATTGAATTCATGTTCAAAGAACTCATAAAATAGTTTTCAGCTAGGTTTAATGTTCAAGACATTTCTTCAGATTACATGATGTTGCTTTTAAAGTGTGATGGGTAACAATTAAGGGGAAAAATCAACATTTCAACATTTAGCCTTGAACGTATCACTTTAATGCGACAACACTGG
>NC_051404.1:21614280-21614940 GCF_015228065.2 Penaeus monodon
AAAGTCTGAATAGAGATAAAAAGCAATGACGAAATCTATAAGCGGCGCAGTTTTAACTGAAAAGCCACAAATTCGTTTCCACCTTTTTGCAGGAATTAGAACACACAAATGCCTTGGTTGGCAAATTCCCTTAACGACAAGATCCATAAGCGAAGCGCTTAGCTCAGGCGTACTTTGAAAGATTTTCAGATTTCCCCGTAATCTAAGTAAAATATTCTGAGTAAAGCGGGACTAGTGAATGATGTGCGGTACTGCGTGCGGTGACGGTGGAGTTATTAGGTTGTCCTCCAGCTAACATTTTTTTCATCTCCTTTTATTTTCCCTCTTTCTTTTTGTCTAAGCGGATCTTACCCACTATGCTATTTTGAGAAGAGGCAGCCTTACTTTGCCCTGCCGCTGAACCCTAGCCACCTTCCCCTCCACTTGGCCTCCCACAGGGGATGGCGAAGCGGCGGAAATTGCGTGCGGCTTTCGACCTCTGAGGGTTCATGAGTGACCCGCCGGAGCTGGGGAGGCCGGCGGATGCAGCGCGTGGCAAGGGCCGGGAATTATGCGTTTCTTTTCGCTTGTTTCCTTCATCCCACTGGCTGAAGCAGTCGATGGTCCATATATATATAGATATAGTGTTTTTTTAAGTGTTTATATCTGTTTTCAAATTTG
>NC_051404.1:21615264-21615639 GCF_015228065.2 Penaeus monodon
AAAAATAATTATTCAATTACAAAAAAGGAATCCAAAACGATGATAAAGATAGGAAACTAAAAGCACAATCCGGACATTATAAAGCCTCTCGTCCTCACGACGCGAAGCCTCGCAGATAGAGGGAGCGCTGTTCGAGGTTCGCTTCGGCCAAAGGTTACCGCCGAGCCATCGTCACATGAAATGCATAAAAAATCGCGAAGCCTTCACTACTGTTATCCTTGCTTCCTGGGCTTGGACAGGCAAGGCCCAAAGGTTTCCACGGCTTTCTGTTGTAACCAGTAAAGCTAATAAATGTGGCTGTCGTTTTAATTGCATTCTTATCTTCACCTCTAACGGTTATAAATGTCCTTTCAACCTTTGACTCATATCGCTTCA
>NC_051404.1:21617474-21617837 GCF_015228065.2 Penaeus monodon
ATTATCGAACAAACTGTAAAAAACAAAAAAAAAATAACGGGTAATACAGCATTATTAAATCTCAAAATCACCAGTTTGGAAAACAACAGGAGTACAACGAAAACCATACCATCCCTTCCTTAAGTAACACCTGCCACGCAGGAACAAAGTCGTAAATATTCTCAATTACGTCATAGTTTTCACATGGACAGCAGGTTCTGAGGCTGTGATCCGCGTATCCATCATTTAGACATACGAGAATAAGAACTGAGTTTAATCTTCGATATATGTGTCATCAGTGCGTCTGTGTGGGTATAGGTATGTGGACCTGTTTGACGCATAGGTGCGTGAGCAAGGCCATTTCGGACATGTTACAGTTAGATT
>NC_051404.1:21620449-21620544 GCF_015228065.2 Penaeus monodon
GTTGAATCTATTTTGTGTGTGCATCTGTGAGTGCGTCTTTACAGTGGTAAACATTTTAATAACTTGCTGCTTCACTAACCGGCAAGGACGCTCAC
>NC_051404.1:21620874-21621466 GCF_015228065.2 Penaeus monodon
CTATTCCCAGCTCGATGTTCATCTTGAGATAGTGAAACGTGGTGCTTGGTTTCCGTAGAATCGGGGACGGGCCAATTTCTGTTCTGAGCCGTCCTGAGAGTAACGTGTTTTTACATTTCGATACACGAACACTTTTGTTTCATGTGATACATGCATTTCTCGTTGCTATCTCATCCACATAGCATTAGCTCATTAACAATAACATTCATTCGGGTGCACTAGCTAATTAACGAAAATAAATATATGATTATCTTATATATTGCAAACTAAATGTTGAAAAAACTGGTCAGTATCCAGTATCAAATCACTTATCTAATTGTCACTAATAAACATTGAAATGTAAAAATGTCAGATATTTTGGGCTTAACCAGACCATTGCTAGTCTACAGTAAGCGAGTCAGAGAGGGAGCAGGCTCACGGAGCTGTACAACCTCCTCTAACAACGTCTGGCGGCCAACTGACGACCGCTGGGCCGCGACGGAGGCAGACGAGGCGCTGATTGGCTGATGACATCTCTGCTGGGTCAGGCTACACGAGCACACAACATCAAGGAATGGATGGAAATCTGTCCAGTTACTCAACAATGACAGTT
>NC_051404.1:21624681-21625092 GCF_015228065.2 Penaeus monodon
GACAATCATTTTTTCTTGTTTTCTGTTTCATAGTAACACAGATATTTCCTGATCCTTTCCCCACATCAATAATGTACAATAATCTCTACAACACATACATTAAACATTAATGCCATCATTTGACACCAAAGTCTATACAGTGTTTCTTCCTACCCTATATTTTCCCAAACCTACCTGAGCCATGGATGAAATAACGAAACCTGGTACTACGGCATAAAAGGAAGAGAGTAGACTATCCTAGAACATAAATTTGATATCAATATGGCACTAGTCAGATGGATGTGCTGAGGAAATGCTGATGAGTTTCCAGGCCAACAGCTGCTCGTCCTGGCGAAGGGCGCAATTTGCAAATCTTTTCGACTGCAATTGCACTGAATAAAGAAGAAGAGGATATTACCGACTCTGTGTGTA
>NC_051404.1:21627378-21627916 GCF_015228065.2 Penaeus monodon
AATGAAGAGAAAGTCGTTAGACAGTTTCGAAAAGCAAAAGTGTAAACAACTCAAAAGTAATTAAACGTTAATTACGGAATCTCCAAGAAGAAAATCAGAATAGTATGGTTGAATCTATAATATCCTATAAGTATTTACAGTTTCATATAATTCTTTATAACTTGCGTATTTTTAATGGAATATTTATAAAGAAAAGTAAACGAAATCTTTAACATGTCTCCTTCTCCTGCTTTTTCAAGGATGGCATTTCACTAAGGAAATATCACACGTTCAGGCGACTTCAGCAGAGATTTCAAGGATTTGGCCATGTATGATATTGCAGCCTTCATTATCCTGGCCTGAAATACTGCTGTGTTTTTTTCTTTGTAACCCTTTTCCTGAAAGACTTCAGTAATAAATTTGGGCATTTTCCAATGCGATGAAACAATGAAATAAATTTTGGTCATCTATACACCTAAGCGCAGTGTTTGTTGATAATTTGGGCAAATATATACATGGGTTAGTACATACTTAGTTACAAAAATTAGATCTCTCTCTC
>NC_051404.1:21628537-21629026 GCF_015228065.2 Penaeus monodon
TTCTGCATTGGAAGTTATTGCACATGAGGCCGTGAAGAAGAAAAGACAGATCACAGAATACACACAGAGTCGGTAATATCCTCTTCTTCTTTATTCAGTGCAATTGCAGTCGAAAAGATTTGCAAATTGCGCCCTTCGCCAGGACGAGCAGCTGTTGGCCTGGAAACTCATCAGCATTTCCTCAGCACATCCATCTTGACTAGTGCCATATTGATTTTCAAATTTATGTTCTAGGATAGTCTACTCTCTTCCTTTATGCCGAGTACCAGGTTTCGTTTTTTCATCCCTGGCTCAGGTAGGTTGGGAAAATATAGGGTAGGAGAAACACTGTATAGACTTTGGTGTCAATGATGGCATTAAAGTTTAATGTAGTGTTTAGAGATTATTGTACATTATTGATGTGGGGAAAGGATCAGGAAATATCGGGGTTACTATGAAACAGAAACAAAAAAAAATGATTGTCATGGAGACACTGCTTGGATAAATATA
>NC_051404.1:21632451-21633145 GCF_015228065.2 Penaeus monodon
AAAGAAATTTCTTTTAAAGTTCTTTAATCTTTTGTGTTCCGTTATTATTGATACTGAACTGTCTTTTTGAGTAACTGGACAGATTTCCATCCATTCCTTGATGTTTGTGTGCTCGTGTAGCCTGACCCCGCAGAGATGTCATCAGCCAATCAGCGCCTCGTCTGCCTCCCTCGCGGCCCAGCGGTCGTCAGTTGGCCGCCAGACGTTGTTAGAGGAGGTTGTACAGCTCCGTGAGCCTGCTCCCCCTCTGACTCGCTTACTGGAGACTAGCAATGGTCTGGTTTAAGCCCAAAATACTGACATTTTTTCATTTCAATGTTTATTAGTGACAATTAGATAAGGATTTGATACTGGATACTGACCAGTTTTTTTCAAAATTTAGTTTGCAAAATATAAAATAAACATATATTTATTTTCGTTAATTTGCTAGTGCACCCGAATGAATGTTATTGTTTAAAGAGCTAATGCTATGTGGATGAGATACAACGAGAAATGCATGTATCACATGAAAAAAGTGTTCGGTATCGAAATGTAAAAAAACGTTACTCTCAGGACGGCTCAGAACAGAATTGGCCCGTCCCCGATTCTACGGAAACCAAGCACCACGTTTCACTATCTCAAGATGAACATCGAGCTGGGGAAAAGTGTGTGCAGTATACTGCTGCACCTTTAGCCTGGGAACCATTGGTGGTAT
>NC_051404.1:21633362-21633510 GCF_015228065.2 Penaeus monodon
CTAATGCAAATGTCGATAGACACTGAAAAAGTCTCAGAGTTGCAGAAAAGACGCATGTGAGCGTCCTTGCCGGTTAGTGAACAGCAAGTTATTAAAATGTTTACCTCTGTAAAGACGCATCACAGATGCACCACAAAATAGATTCAAC
>NC_051404.1:21636033-21636468 GCF_015228065.2 Penaeus monodon
TGATCGACATAATCGATGAGCATACACACAACCAAACTAACATCCCTCCGCATCCAAATTCCGATGCATATACACAAATCTAACTGTAACATGTCCGAAATGGCCTTGCTCACGCACCTATGCGTCAAACAGGTCCACATACCTATACCCACACAGACGCACTGATGACACATATATCGAAGATTAAACCAGTTCTTATTCTCGTATGTCTAAATGATGGATACGCGGATCACAGCCTCAGAACCTGCTGTCCATTGAAAACTATGACGTAATTGAGAATATTTACGACTTTGTTCCTGCGTGGCAGGTGTTACTTAAGGAAGGGATGGTATGGTTTTCGTTGTACTCCTGTTGTTTTCCAAACTGGTGATTTTGAGATTTAATAATGCTGTATTACCCGTTATTTTTTTTTGTTTTTACAGTTTGTTCGATAAT
>NC_051404.1:21638324-21638695 GCF_015228065.2 Penaeus monodon
GCGATATGAGTCAAAGGTTGAAAGGACATTTATAACCGTTAGAGGTGAAGATAAGAATGCAATTAAAACGACAGCCACATTTATTAGCTTTACTGGTTACACAGAAAGCCGTGGAAACCTTTGGGCCTTGCCTGTCCAAGCCCAGGAAGCAAGGATAACAGTAGTGAAGGCTTCGCGATTTTTTATGCATTTCATGTGACGATGGCTCGGCGGTAACCTTTGGCCGAAGCGAACCTCGAACAGCGCTCCCTCTATCTGCGAGGCTTCGCGTCGTGAGGACGAGAGGCTTTATAATGTCCGGATTGTGCTTTTAGTTTCCTATCTTTATCATCGTTTTGGATTCCTTTTTTGAAATTGAATAATTATTTTGT
>NC_051404.1:21639042-21639742 GCF_015228065.2 Penaeus monodon
TATAAACACTTAAAAAAACACTATATCATATATATATATGGACCATCGACTGCTTCAGCCAGTGGGATGAAGGAAACAAGCGAAAGAAACGCATAATTCCCGGCCCTTGCCACGCGCTGCATCGCCGGCCTCCCCAGCTCCGGCGGTCACTCATGAACCCTCAGAGGTCGAAAGCCGCACGCAATTTCCGCCGCTTCGCCATCCCCTGTGGAGGCCAAGTGGAGGGGAAGGTGGCTAGGGTTCAGCGGCAGGGCAAAGTAAGGCTGCTCTTCTCAAAATAGCATAGTGGGTAAGATCCGCTAGACAAAAGAAAGAGGGAAAATAAAAGGAGATGAAAAAAATGTTAGCTGGAGGACAACCTAATAACTCCACCGTCACCGCACGCAGTACCGCACATCATTCACTAGTCCCGCTTTACTCAGAATATTTTACTTAGATTACGGGGAAATCTGAAATCTTTCAAAGTACGCCTGAGCTAAGCGCTTCGCTTATGGATCTTGTCGTTAAGGAATTTGCCAACCAAGCATTTGTGTGTTCTAATTCCTGCAAAAAGGTGGAAACGAATTGTGGCTTTCAGTTAAAACTGCGCCGCTTATAGATTTCGTCATTGCTTTTTATCTCTATTCAGACTTTTTTTCCTGTATTTTTCCTATTATTCCCCTTAGAATGTTTGCCTAAAAAGAAAACTCACTACAATACC
>NC_051404.1:21640783-21641352 GCF_015228065.2 Penaeus monodon
GCACGCACGGTTTGTGTATCTCAGTATATGGTGGGGGTAGAGGCTGAGCAAGTATTGTTCCTTCTCTTACTTTATTAATCTCTTCCGTTTTTTAAGCAGATAAGAGGGAGCTGCATGTATAGATACACACTACACAAAGAGTATAACAGAGAGCACAACAGATATCCATAACCTTAAATCAGGGAACGTCACCACACCGCATTCACGGAGTCCGTACTTTGCACGACCTGCACGACCCATTTGTTTCAAGTGGCACTCATGGCTCCGCGGTTCGTTACCCTCCCGCGCCCTTTGGGTGCCGCGAGGGGAGGGAGACAATTTTTGTGCCATTCACGCTATTTATTTGTTTATTTTCACGTATAGGTTTCTGCCGGAGAGAGAGAAAGAGAGAAAACAAAAGTAACAACAACAACGATAATAAAATACACAATATATACGGGTTAGATAAAACTAAAAAGGGGTAATATAGTAAAGAATGCTAAAAGTACTTGAGAATCCACAAAATTGAAGGCAACGGGGGGTTCTAATAATATAGGATTACGAAGATTTCCAAAAACTGTGATATCAAA
>NC_051404.1:21642764-21643314 GCF_015228065.2 Penaeus monodon
GGAAATCTTCGTAATCCTATATTATTAGAACCTCCGTTGCCTTCAATTTTGTGGATTCTAAATTACTTTTAGCATTCTTCACTATATTACCCTTTATAGTTTTATCTAACCAGTATATATTGTGTATTTTATTATCGTTGTTGTTGTTACTTTTGTTTTTCTCTCTTTCTCTCTCTCCGGCAGAAACCTATACGTGAAAATAAACAAATAAATAGCGTGAATGGCACAACTTGTCTCCCTCCCCTCGCGGCACTCCCAGGTCGCGGCGAGGTAACGACCGCGGAGCCATGAGTGCCACTTTATAACAAATGGGTCGTGCAGGTCGTGCAATGTACGGACTCCCGTGAATGCGTGTGTGTGACTGTTCCCTGCGCATTTAAGTGTTTATGGATATCTGTTTGTGCTCTCTGTTATACTCTTTGTGTAGTGTTATCTATACATGCAGCTCCCTCTTATCTGCTTAAAAAACGGAAAGATTAATAAGTAAGAGAAGGACAATCTTGCCAGCCTCTCCCCCCACCATATACTGAGATACACAAACCGTGCGTGC
>NC_051404.1:21648088-21648158 GCF_015228065.2 Penaeus monodon
ATGTTGAAAAAAAAATTGTAGATAATATCTTTATATAATATTATAATATAATTTTTTTATATTTTTTCAA
>NC_051404.1:21648277-21648486 GCF_015228065.2 Penaeus monodon
TTTAATAAATTTTAAACATATATATAAAAAAAAAAAAACCAAAAATTTTTTTTTTTAAAAAATTTTAATAAAAAAAAAAAAATTTGAAAAAAATTTTAAAAAAAAACCCCAAAAAAAAAAAAAAAATTTAAAAAAAAAAAAAGAAAAAATTTTTAAAAAAATAAAAAGGAAAAATAAAAAAAAAAATTTTTTAAAAAAATTTAAAAAAA
>NC_051404.1:21649448-21650128 GCF_015228065.2 Penaeus monodon
CGTCTTAGTGTTTTCTAGGGGATTTGATATTTTATATATAGCATTGAATCTCCATACTAGCACAATTGCATTTCATTCAAAAAAACAAAAATGTGACTCACAAATACCTGTTTTCGGCGGCCAGCAGGGGTGGCATCGAAGCATTTTACACAGCATATCTCCATCACACTCCGCTTCGGGCTGTAATGCATCAGTATTCCTGAAAGTATTGTTTACTTTAAAAATAATTGTTATGCTAAACATTTATTTTGCACATGTACCCCCTGTGTTTATGGTGAATAGCTTTAGCGCTGAAATTGGGCTTTTACCCTTGGCGGGTGGGAGAGCGATTTTAGTTTTTGTAAATGTAAACGAATGCTCTGTAATGCCGTATATAACACTCCAGTGAATAAAAATAATACATGCAATATGCAGTCTACAAAATATAAATGTGTATATATGCCCTGTATATAAGTATGTCGTTTTCAGCAGTCTATATTATTAGTCGTCATATACAGAAGTTGTGCTTCATTTATTGTTTTCTGATGTCTTGTTCTGCCAGTTTAATTCTGCGTGTTATAATGCTTTATGATAAACACACTGAACAAGCGTAAGTAATATTCGTCTACATCAAGTGATTTACATATAAGCCCTTTTTGTGTTTTTATAAAAACATTTGCTTGTGTGTGTGGCATTTGGTG
>NC_051404.1:21650260-21650736 GCF_015228065.2 Penaeus monodon
GTTGGTTTGGTGTTGTGTGAGCCTTGCAGTGTATGCTTGTTAAAATTTTTTTCAATTGCCCGTATTCTGCCTGTATGTGGTTTGTGATGCATGTGTCCCATGTACCTTTAGTATCACAGAAAGGCCGTCCCATTTCCTTCCTGCACACAGGAGAATCAATGGCGAGAGGGGGGGTTCGAGAGGCAAGGTGCAGCGGGGGTGCGCGCTCGCCCCAGCATAATGGGGTTTTGACAAGAGAGAAAGGGTCGAGGTGTGGTGCAGGGGCGGGGCGAGAGGGCAGGGGGGGCCGGGTAAGGTGAGGTCTGTAGTAGGTAGGTTTCAGGAGGTGTTCGTAGTGAAGGAGCCGGGGAGGATTGGGTAGGCGCTGGGAGGGGTCGTAGTGTGCTTTGGGGGAAGCTATGTCAATGCTCGCTGTGGAAGGCAATGGGCTATAGCATTTCCTGATGGAGTTGGGCGTAGGGAAGAGAGCAGAACCC
>NC_051404.1:21651363-21651629 GCF_015228065.2 Penaeus monodon
AAAAGAAGCAAGAAAAGGAGAGGCACAGGGGCTGCTGGAGTCCTCCCCACCTTCCCCTCCAAATTATACATTGGACAACGATTCTCCTTGGATATTACTGGCACGAAATCCCATCCGAAAGCCTGTAGCATAACACAAACATCCTTATAACATTCGTTTTATTGAGTATTTTGGAACCACTGTAAAGAACACAAATGGTCAGTGCATTAGTAACTTGGCAAAGGGATTTTCCACTGAAAGTAAATAACAGACAAAATGTCAGAGAA
>NC_051404.1:21652550-21653060 GCF_015228065.2 Penaeus monodon
CTTATCAACAAACACTGCGCTTAGGTGTATAGATGACCAAAGTTTTATTTCATTGTTTCATCGCATGTGGAAAATGCCAATTCATTACTGAAGTCTTACAGGGAAAGGTTACAAAGAAAAAAACACAGCAGTATTTCAGGCCAGGATAATGAAGGCTGCAATATCATACATGGCCAAATCCTTGAAATCTCTGCTGAAGTCGCCTGAACGTGTGATATTTCCTTAGTGAAATGCCATCCTTGAAAAAGCAGGAGAAGGAGACATGTTAAAGATTTCGTTTACTTTTCTTTATAAATATTCCATTAAAAATACGCAAGTTATAAAGAATTATATGAAACTGTAAATACTTATAGGATATTATAGATTCAACCATACTATTCTGATTTTCTTCTTGGAGATTCCGTAATTAACGTTTAATTACTTTGAGTTGTTTACACTTTTGCTTTTCGAAACTGTCTAACGACTTTCTCTTCATTAGCAAGAAGAAGGTGAAGGAACAGAGAAAGAGAG
>NC_051404.1:21657441-21658005 GCF_015228065.2 Penaeus monodon
GCACGCACGGTTTGTGTATCTCAGTATATGGTGGGGGTAGAGGCTGAGCAAGTATTGTTCCTTCTCTTACTTTATTAATCTCTTCCGTTTTTTAAGCAGATAAGAGGGAGCTGCATGTATAGATACACACTACACAAAGAGTATAACAGAGAGCACAAACAGATATCCATAAACACTTAAATGCGCAGGGAACAGTCACACACACGCATTCACGGGAGTCCGTACATTGCACGACCTGCACGACCCATTTGTTATAAAGTGGCACTCATGGCTCCGCGGTCGTTACCTCGCCGCGACCTGGGAGTGCCGCGAGGGGAGGGAGACAAGTTGTGCCATTCACGCTATTTATTTGTTTATTTTCACGTATAGGTTTCTGCCGGAGAGAGAGAAAGAGAGAAAAACAAAAGTAACAACAACAACGATAATAAAATACACAATATATACTGGTTAGATAAAACTATAAAGGGTAATATAGTGAAGAATGCTAAAAGTACTTGAGAATCCACAAAATTGAAGGCAACGGAGGTTCTAATAATATAGGATTACGAAGATTTCCAACAACTG
>NC_051404.1:21661170-21661663 GCF_015228065.2 Penaeus monodon
CGGTGGCTTTATTATCTTAATGTAATTGAATTTAAAAACGTTTTTCTACCTTTATATAAATAAGAGAAGCATATTAACAGAAACTGCCCACCAGGGTGACATTGATCAATATAATATCTTCCATTATAATCCTTTAAATATACATAGAGTTCCCCATATATAAATAGTGCGGGTCACCCCAATAAGCGAGGAGAACAATACGTTTCCTTTGAGAGCCATAAGCACAAGCAATATCGAGGGAAGGTTCTTCCTGTTACATGCAAGTCGACGGTCAATATTCGGTCTAAACCGCATGGATTTGGGTGACGGTTCACCTGTTTGTGTTTGTTGTGTGCGTTTTTGCTTTGGCTTTTATCCCCCTCGACAAGCCAGGGCCTTTTTGGATGTTTGTGGTTTGTTTGGCGCAAGCTGTGATTTATGTCATAGTTGCTCGCGTGTTTTCTTTTTGGAATGGATAACGTTGTTCTGCATTGCGGTCAGGGAGCGGAAAAGT
>NC_051404.1:21661688-21661764 GCF_015228065.2 Penaeus monodon
GCTGTTCATGTCGTAACATTTTACCAGTGCCCTTTGTTATTTGATATCTTTTCAATTCATTGTGATTATATTTAGA
>NC_051404.1:21661802-21662085 GCF_015228065.2 Penaeus monodon
ATTATTTTTATATTGTCTTTCATGTTTCTATTTTCAAAAAAAGATATTTCGACGAAACACTGTCATGATACAAAGCATGTCGTCTCATGAGGAGTTGCAGGATAGCAAAGACTGATCACAACAGGAACCTTTGTGTGTAGTCAGGGACATATTGCAAATTAGGAACTATTCTGCTTCGGATTTGTTGCAGATTGCTATATTCGGAAGGTATCGTTAGTGTAATTATCAAGATGATTAGATCAATCGTGGTAATAATGAAAACGGAATCCTTTTGATATATGAC
>NC_051404.1:21662126-21662342 GCF_015228065.2 Penaeus monodon
AACATTCAATACAAGAGAAAATAAAGATACTGTATTCAATAAGGTTAAAGGATTATTAATACAGTGAACATTGTCTACACGTTATGAAAAGATGCATGTTCAATCTGCGTCTTGTATTTTATAAGGCCTTGCAGTCGTTTTTAGGAGGACTTCTATCGGAGGGACGAGCAGGGAAAGTTAATAAATGATTTGTTAGGATTCCCTTTCTTATGATGA
>NC_051404.1:21662448-21662658 GCF_015228065.2 Penaeus monodon
ATCCCGATTTCCTCTATTCAGGGTATGTATGTGTCTGGTTTGTTCTTCACTCAATCCTTATTTTTTCCACCCCTGTCTCGACCTCATTCCTCTTCACCAACGCGCAGACTTCATACACGAGACACTACTCCAGTTTCCCATATGTCTTGGTCATGCTGAATCCATCCTCTTCAAGTCCTTCACACAATTCTTGTTTTCTAGGAAACTCGT
>NC_051404.1:21664124-21664443 GCF_015228065.2 Penaeus monodon
AACAGACTCACCTCCGATTGCAGAGTTCCCATTTGCCATCATCATCTCAAGCTCACCGAGAACCGCCGAGCTTTCCCACCTCCTCGGCAGAGCATTCATTCATTCCCTTTCGGTTTCTACAACTCAGTGATACGTTTGTGCACTCCGTGTACACAGTTCTGTTTGCTACGATCATTAATCGAATCATATTGCTGTTGCTAATTGGCAGGCACAAGGAGTAATCAAAGCGATACTGCGGGCTGCCCGATAGAGCCAGTGCGCGTGAGATCTGGTGGCGGCAACTGTTTGTCCTCCCGCTGGTTTGTCGCATAGGCGGTCG
>NC_051404.1:21665491-21665756 GCF_015228065.2 Penaeus monodon
ATGCATGAATCATGTAAATATTGCTCTTCATTTTGCCTAAACATGAGGCTTCATTACGGTCCGCTTTGGTGCAGTAATTGGGGAACCGATTACATATAATAAATGTGAAAGTCCAATTACGATAACGTAAATTTAAGTAAATATTTAAATTCATCCATCACAACAAGCCTTCCCCTCCCCCTCTTCCACTTATCGCATATGAAAGTGAGAAGAGTTCAAAAAGGTACATTCGATTTTGTATGCATGTCTGCATACAGTACAGGTA
>NC_051404.1:21665852-21666347 GCF_015228065.2 Penaeus monodon
ATAATGATGTTAACTTATCATGATAGTTAATCATGTTGAATATTTGTCCATATTTGTGGCATATTTGTCCAGGAACATGCATCCTAAGCCAGTTCTTTTCTACCCCGACCTTGACCCCGGCATGAAGCCAGTACAAAAAGGGACCGACTAAGTGCGAACTTGCAATTCTTCTATTGAGCGGATTCTTCTTCTTCAGCCTTGAAAATTCCCTAGTTGGACATAAGCCTACGCCATACTGCACATCCTCTACCAGTCTTGTGTATTTCGTGGTCGAAATTTTCGAAGTTTTGGTAGTCACAGTTGGCACACATCACGCATAAACGATGCAGTTGGGCCTTGGTTTAACTCCGGTGGCCTACAAGAAAGGCCGGTGATTGAAGTAGGGTTCGTAGAGAGAAAAAAGGCCGTACGCAACCACGCTGGCCCAGTGCGGGTTTGTGCAGGTGAACGTGGTGTTACTCTCGATTCTCTAACTCAACCTTTTCCACCCCCATT
>NC_051404.1:21668252-21668495 GCF_015228065.2 Penaeus monodon
CCCGTGCTCCTCCTCGTCATCCTAAGATTCCAATTCATCGGAAAAATAAATCATTTTCTCCATCGAACCACCTTATCAGACTAACACCACAAAACTGCCATCAGAATAAACATCGCAAAGCGTCTCAAAGTCACTCGTAACTTTCTGAAAGAACCGCACACTAATTTGTAAGTCTTATGAATTTTCATAATAGCTTAAAATTGATACGAAGAACTTAGGCCTTCTTGTGATTCCGAAAGACTG
>NC_051404.1:21668833-21668900 GCF_015228065.2 Penaeus monodon
CCAAGCCCGGGTAAATGGGGAGGGCTGCGTCGTCCTCGGGACGACGCTGATTTATTTTTTTTCTTGG
>NC_051404.1:21669929-21670142 GCF_015228065.2 Penaeus monodon
CCCCCCCCCTCCACGTCTTCTCCTCAGATGGCTACGAGTTTAAGAAAATATTCTGTGACATATCAGTTATGACTAAAATAAGATTAAATGAATGTATAATTAGGCCAAAACCATGATCTAATTCTATTCAGTGAATTAATTGAATTAATGTTACAAATATTGAGACATCAAAATGGTAAATATGTATTACCTTTGCTCGGGTTCAAGACATGC
>NC_051404.1:21670231-21670391 GCF_015228065.2 Penaeus monodon
AGTATAAGTATAATGTCCAAGAGTTAATAATTGCAGTTGAACCCGTGCAAAGGTAATACATATTTACCATTTTGATGTCTCAATATTTGTAACATTAATTCAATTAATTCACTGAATAGAATCAGATCATGGTATTGGCCTAATTATACATTCAATTAAT
>NC_051404.1:21671470-21671647 GCF_015228065.2 Penaeus monodon
TCGTTTCCTGTAAAAATATATTCATATATGTAACGCTAACACATTAGACTAGATAAAACACACCAGTATACATCTGAAGGTATTTTTGAACCTGAAATTAATTGCTGAGCGCAAATAAATTGGTGAGCGCACATGAACGATGTAGGCAATCGAGGTGCATTGTTGCCACGTGGTCAC
>NC_051404.1:21671867-21672094 GCF_015228065.2 Penaeus monodon
TGAGAACTTTCGTGGGAACCGCTCCGGGGACGCTTCTTTGCTTGTTCCTGCTTGCGCTCCTTGCCATGGCCATTCCCGCTGCTTCGGCCATTTTGTGGGACTTTTCCTTGTTCATGTTCTTAGTCAGGCTGAAGATGTACAGATCAGCAGCAAAGGAAGCGGGCAGAACTTTCGGAATGTTAAAGCATCTATTTATTAGTAATGAACATATATCATGTGCATTAATT
>NC_051404.1:21672871-21673057 GCF_015228065.2 Penaeus monodon
TTATATCTGCGTTGGCTTTACAAGCTGCCATGCTGTATATTCAAATGGGCATCTCCATGTAACAAGAAAAGTTTGGTCAACATAGCTAGCCCTTAGATGGCCTCGCCAGCCCTTTACATAAAGTTACAGAGGCTTCTTATTCGCGTGTCCTCTTCTTATTCACTTCCGACATTTGTTTTCTTAATC
>NC_051404.1:21673194-21673274 GCF_015228065.2 Penaeus monodon
AGTTATATTGGTATCAATAAAGACCTATAGATCATGCACAACAAGCAGAAATAAATGGATATACAGAGAAAATGGTAGGC
>NC_051404.1:21673331-21673556 GCF_015228065.2 Penaeus monodon
AGTCAGTTAAGCAATAATCCTTCCAGATCAATCTTAAGTTTTAGACTGAGAAAGAAAGAACAAGTCAGTTTCAGATCGGGTAAAGTGAGATGAAAGGGAGAGGAAATTATCTAACTTTGCATATTTAGTTATACCTGAGAGAGGAGGAATGTGCGTGCGTGAGAGAATGGGGAAAAGGGATAGATGGAGAGAAAGAAAGAACGAGCGAACGAGCGAACAAAAGAG
>NC_051404.1:21674469-21675044 GCF_015228065.2 Penaeus monodon
CAAGTCGAATGAGTCGCAGTTTCTGTTGCCGAAGGATGAAAGCTTTTAGAGGAAATCGCGCGATTGAAAGTGGATCCAAAGACTAATTAGTCGAATGATTTATCTAATCACGTGATTATCAAAGCATTTGCGAGTATAAAAAAAGTTTTATGACCTACACCACTTTATGGCGAGTTTCACTTTGACAAGAAAAACAACGACAAAGAAATTTAACCTGCAATAAAATCAATCGTAACGCATTAATCGTATAAAGAAACAAAATGCTTCCATGCACACACAAGGTTTAACAATATAGATCCCCGTAAGTATAGAAGAAGAAAAACATGAGAATTAAATCCTTAAATGTGAGAAGGGAAAGACAGTCAAGCAGCCACGACGCGAGACGCCACCGGGGGCCGAGACTCACTCGCGAGGAATATTTCAAGGCGAGAGCAAGGGCCAAATATGCCGTCTGATCTAAACTGACATATTGTTGTTAGTATGTTGATTATTATCGGGATCAAATGTTGTTAAGCGTATATGCATACACAATTACTGGTATTCACAAAAGTGTGTGCGAGTTCGTGTGCGCGCGC
>NC_051404.1:21675192-21675652 GCF_015228065.2 Penaeus monodon
CATAAAGATCTACCAATGTGTATTTCTGCAGGAGCATAAAACCAAGTAAGTGTTTGAATGTATGTCTGCGTTTAGCTACACACATAATTCTTTTTAAACAAACCCATCCCGCTCTAACCACACGGAAAGGAATACAAAGAAGCTGAAATATATACACTAAACATGTATGCCGAATCAAACACACCATCAGCATTATGTTTAATAAAATACCCGCAAACACACATATGATTTCCAAAACCTCAGTGCACACCGAAAGACCAAACAGTGCATTAGTCAAGCTCAGGAAATTTGATGTTAAAAGCTTCATATATTGCAATCCTCAGGTCTTTGGTTTGGTGCCCGCCTCCGTTCTGCTGCTTTGTGTGAATGCGATGGACAAAGGATACGGGGATATTTTTTGCAATAAAGTAGGGAATGCAGCAAGGGACCGAATAGTGGGAGGCTTTTTTGAATGACTGAA
>NC_051404.1:21678686-21678934 GCF_015228065.2 Penaeus monodon
CTTAAAGACAGAAACCGAACGTGCAGAAGCGAAGCAGATAGCCAGACAGACTGAGAAAAACACCAACATAACAGAGCGCGGGACCTGAAAGGATGAGCCGGGAGCTGAAATGAGGCAATTCGATAACAAGAGTGACCCGAAAGAGAAAAGCAGGCTATGGATAAGCAGATAACAAGGTCCGTCAGTCCGAGCGAGTGTGGGCGTGATGGCGGGAACGATGTGATGCAGGTTGAAGGCTCAGGGAGGAC
>NC_051404.1:21679077-21679764 GCF_015228065.2 Penaeus monodon
CTGCACAGCGTGGCAGGGACTTGTGAAGAGAATTGTCGACCGTGTCCGTAGTTTGGATGAAAACGGTATAGCACCAAGACGAAAAGCCTTGAGCTTTACGATAGACAAGCTAAGAGCTCTAGGCGGGCTTAATTAGAACGGATCAGAGGTTAAGTGGCTGAAACGGATCCAACCCACTGGACTTCACTTTTCCCTTCTCATGCAACCTACATTCATATCAGATACATCGACAATAGTTATTAATATAAGCCCTCTTTCGCGTAAAATTTAGTCTTACCTTCGCCATAGAGCTTACCTGCACTATATATAGAGATATATACTTGTGACCTTACTTGTACTAAAGCCAAAGCGTGACACCCGATCTTTTAAAATCCACTCTCTAATTTATCCAACATCACATTCAACTATTTGCGGCGACGAAACTCTTGTTCCAACTCTCCTTGCATTTCACCAAAGTGGACACGGTTGTTAGTCACACTATCTGACAATCACAAGTCATTCCAATTACCCTTATTTGACAGCCGGTGTGGTGTCGTGTCGCTGTGATTTGCCGCTGCTTTCGACCAAGTTGTTGCCACACTTTTGTTACCTGAGGTGCAATTTTCTCGCCACACGTCAGGAGGTGGAAAGCAACCGGAGTATACACTTCGTCGGCGGGAGTACCTTTTAGCGGATCGTCATTCTAGC
>NC_051404.1:21679934-21680047 GCF_015228065.2 Penaeus monodon
TCGAGCTGCGGAGGAAACGAGGAAAGGGACTAAATGAGATGATTTTGTGATTGAGATGTGTTTAGTTTGGAAACAGTTGGTTTTCACATCGGCCACAACCAGTACGAAATGGA
>NC_051404.1:21680118-21680416 GCF_015228065.2 Penaeus monodon
CACTGGTAACAGCAGAAATGAATATAAAATATGGGAAAAGTCATTAGCAACGTTAATGCTTTAAAATCATTTAGTCACTGGTATATTGCTAAAATGATATCAACATGTAAAGAGCAGCCCCATTGTCGACACGCTGTTTACTTTATGTATATTCAGCTTGGTTAGAGCGTGATCAATGTACTGATGCAAAGATTGTACAGCTCGGGAATATGAATTCGAAATTACAGATCTGATCCTTCCTTTTAGGCACTGATACGTGCTGATCCTACAGACATGCTTGGTGGCAAGACCAAGTTTA
>NC_051404.1:21681921-21682156 GCF_015228065.2 Penaeus monodon
GTCTTCTCTGACTTTTTGTCTGTTATTTATTTCAGGGGAAAATCCCTTTGCCAAGTTACAAGCATGACCATTTTGTTCTTTACAGGGGTTTCCCAAAAATACTCAAAAAACGAATTTTTAAAGGTGTTGTTTTATGCTACAGGGTTTCGGATGGGATTTCGTGCCAGTAATATCCAAGGAGAATCGTTGTCCAATGTATAATTTGGAGGGGAAGGTGGGGAGGACGTCCACGCAG
>NC_051404.1:21683086-21683577 GCF_015228065.2 Penaeus monodon
GGGTTCTGCTCTCTTCCCTACGCCCAACTCCCTCAGGGAAAAGCAAGCCCATTGCCCTTTCCCCAGCGAGCATTGACATAGCTTCCCCCCAAAGCACACTAGGGCCCCTCCCAGCGCCTACCCAATCCTCCCCGGCTCCTTCACTACGAACACCTCCTGAAACCTACCTACTACAGACGCTTCAGCCTTAACACGGCCACCACCTGCCTCTCGCCCACGCCCCTGGCACCTACACCTCGACCGTTCTCTCTGTGTCAACACGCCCATTATGCTGGGACGAGCGACTGCTACCCCCTGGCTGTCACACTTGCCTCTCGAACCCTCTCTCGGTCGCCATTGATTCTCCTGTGTGCAGGAAGGACGTGGGAGCTGGCCTGCTGAATGTATATACGTAAAGGTACATGGAGACACATGCATACACAAACACACATACAGGCAGAAGTACGGGCAGATTGGAATAGAATTATACAGAGCATACACATGCAAGCGCT
>NC_051404.1:21683762-21683951 GCF_015228065.2 Penaeus monodon
AGCAAATGATATATATAAAATACACAAACAGGGCTTATATGTAAATCACTTGATGTAGACGAATATTACTTACGCTTGTTCAGTGTGTTTATCATCAAGCATTATAACACGCAGAATTAAACTGGCAGAACAAGACATCAGAAAACAATAAATGAAGCACAACTTCTGTATATGACGACTAATAATATA
>NC_051404.1:21684026-21684469 GCF_015228065.2 Penaeus monodon
TATTTTTATTCACTGGAGTGTTATATACGGCATTACAGAGCATTCGTTTACATTTACGAAAACTAAAAATCGCTCTCCCGCCAAATGGTAAAAGCCCAATTCAGCGCTAAAGCTATTCACCATAAACACAGTGGGTACATGTGCATAATGAATGTTTAGCATAACAATTATTTTTAAAGTAAACAATACGTGCAGGAATACTGATGCATTACAGCCCGAAGCGGAGTGTGATGGAGATATGCTGGTGTAAAATGCGTTCGATGCCACCCCTGCTGGCCGCCGAAAACAGGTATTTGTGAGTCACAGTTTTGTTTTTTTGAATGAAATGCAATTGTGCTAGTATGGAGATTCAATGCTATATATATATATATCAAATCACTAGAAAACACTAAAGAAGAAAAAACTAAAGTATTCATATATGCACATAAAGACTCATGCACACA
>NC_051404.1:21687927-21688050 GCF_015228065.2 Penaeus monodon
AAAATTAAATAAATAATTTTATCCCTTGTATAATGTTTTGGTTTTATTTTTTAAAAAATTTTAAATTTTAAATTTTTTTTAAGAAAATATTTATCTAAAACATCATACAAAAAATTCAAACCC
>NC_051404.1:21688167-21688336 GCF_015228065.2 Penaeus monodon
CCCAAAATATATAACAATAGGTAAAATTTATAAAATAAATATCTAATAATAAAAATATTAAAAAAGGGGGAAATAATATTTATAAGAAAAATAAATTTTGTTACCACACAAAAACCCCCCCCAAAACAAAACGGGCCCCCCCCATAAAAAATTTAAAATTTAACATTCT
>NC_051404.1:21688381-21688658 GCF_015228065.2 Penaeus monodon
TTTTTTTTTAATTTTTAAATTATATTTTGTTATATATGTATAATTTAGATATATTTAAAAAATTTTTTATATTATATATAATTTTTAAAATGGGGGGGTTAGATAGATTATAAAAATTTATATATTTTTATTTTATATAATTTATTTTACTATTTAAATGTTTTTCCCATAATATTTTAAAAATTTTTAATTTTTATAAATTTTAATAGATCTTTTCTTAATTATTTTTTAAATTTTTTTAAAATAAAAAATTATATCTATATTATATTATGTTAAA
>NC_051404.1:21688968-21689289 GCF_015228065.2 Penaeus monodon
TTTGGGGTTGTAAAAACCCAAAAACACCCACCACACAAACACACACACACCACAAAATCCCAAACCCCCAAAACCCCCAAAACCACCCCCCACACACACACCACCCCCCAACCCCCCACACACACTAAAATTTTTCCCTATAATTTTTAAAATTTTTTAAAATTTATTTAATTTATAGGGTTAATTATATGTTTATTTTGTTTTATTATAAAAATTTTATTTATATATTTATATTTATATTTAAAATTATATCAATTAATATTTTTGTGTTATATTTATTGTTTTATATATTATATATTTTTATTATATATATATTAATTA
>NC_051404.1:21695641-21696018 GCF_015228065.2 Penaeus monodon
CACATAGACATAGACATTGCGGTGTTTCACAGATATTGCCAATGTACAACTCTTCACATATTACTGAGAAAAGTGCCCCTTTATAGGCATTCCCACTGCCGTGTCCAAAAGGGGGTCTCACCTTCTGAGTCTCAGGGGAAGCCACTCAGGCAGCCTCTGATGACCTCGAACGGCGCTCCGGCCCAACGCCACAAGACTACATAATAACTAATAGCACCGGATCTCTGTACGTGATTATGTTACCCAAGAGACGGAATGACCGTATCCGGTTGATGATGCAAACCTGAACAGACTTGGAAACTGACGGATGAAATGTAACGATAATGTTAACGATAAAGCGGTTCGTTATTTTTTTTCTTTTAAATAATTGTGTTTCT
>NC_051404.1:21699271-21699473 GCF_015228065.2 Penaeus monodon
TAACTATTTTTTTGATATATCAAATTATCAAATTCCCTGTAAGATGCCTGATCTGTATTGAACGCTGGCTGCGAATAATGAGTCCTAGGTTAAGAATAATCATAGGCAATGTACCTTTATTAGTAAATAACTTTATAGTTCTTCGTTTAGTTTCAATGTTTGACAATAAGCTCTGTAGATAGGCTTACCGCGACAGTATTTT
>NC_051404.1:21700345-21700732 GCF_015228065.2 Penaeus monodon
AAACACGTGCTTGTGTCTTTCTAGAAGACAAATAGTTACCAAATTGTATGAATTTTTTTTTATGTCTTTCTAAAAGTACTGTTACAGTTCCCAGCCGGATCTCGCATTGTCTAAGCAAATTGTATATTTGTATACTACATTATCCTCACTGTTTTTCTTTTTGATAACTTCTGATTTAGCTAATGACCACACTTTTCTTTTAACAGTGGCAAACTGCTCTTCGTAAAGATTTTACAGGTTATGCAAGACACTGACTTGATAGCCAATAGCATTCGCTGTTAAGGAGTCAGCAGACAGACTCGACTTTTTTGTCCAATTCTTTGTAGATCTGTGCAACTTATGACTAGTCCTGGAGTTGGTTATCATTCCTAAACAGTCATATACACC
>NC_051404.1:21702119-21702314 GCF_015228065.2 Penaeus monodon
TCCTGTGTGTGAGATGTAGAAAAGGGATTTAGTAGTAGATACACTGATATGGGTGAAGTAATTGATACATATCCAAACAATTACTTTTTCAGAGCTATCGGAAATCAAAATATACATACTTTATGAAAAAAAACTAATTGGAAACCATTAAACTTTGCTCTCCATCATGTGATACAAAATTCTGATAGAACATAC
>NC_051404.1:21703041-21703579 GCF_015228065.2 Penaeus monodon
GCGCGCGCGCGCACACACACACCCTTGTGCAAATTAAATGCAAGTGTTATTTTTCTTAGTTTTCTTATGTGAAGGAAAATACGACAAGAGATGATGTTTATTTGTTGTGGGAAAGTGTAAAAGATCCTGGAAACACAGGTAATGACTTAGCAGGGAACCTGACGGAAAAGTCTCCTGGCGGTTGGACGCAAAGCTTATCGACCAGTGAAAAAATAGCTCCTGAACAAAGCCATGAAAGCCAAACATTACAAAGGGGGGATAAAATGCAAGAGCTGGACTCAAGAAGATTGGAGAAAAGTTCCTTTCAGTGATGAAAACCATTTCTTCTTGCAGGGAAGTCAGCACTGATTAGAAATTAAAACTTCCACAGAAGATGGTTTGGGGTTGCTTGAGCTAATATGGCAGTGGAGGCCAGCAACCAGTTGATGTGTAGTGGCCCATACCAGAGACTCTCCAGGGGAAACCCTGGGAATACCCAAGTTTCCCCTGTATTAAAGATGTGGCACTGCCTGAGCCAACCGACGGCACCGAAACCTGG
>NC_051404.1:21704171-21704324 GCF_015228065.2 Penaeus monodon
GTTTTAGACAATGTTTTTTTTGTAGATTTTTTACTGTCTCGTTTCTAGTTTCCGTACTTTTGTTTCTCGAAAGATTTTAACATTTTTGCATTTAATGTGTATTTTTTTGTTCTTAGCTTGTATTTTTAATAGAATCAATAAATGTATTTTAAG
>NC_051404.1:21704621-21705047 GCF_015228065.2 Penaeus monodon
GTCGGAATTACTACAGATGCAAGGATGATGTTACTCCAATACATTATAGTTCCCCACAGGGAAAAATAATGTAGGAAATGTGTCCCTGAACTGAAAGAAATCACACATCGAAATAAGTGAAGGATTCTTTTAAGAGAAGTACCGGATTGGCCTGGCAACTCTCCAGACCTGAACCGAATAGAAAATCTGTGGTCTGTTTGCAAAGAAAGACTTCATGGAATGGACTACACGGCAATGGAGAAACTGGACACAGTCCCTAATCTACGCCTGGTATAGAGATTTTAAAAAATCTGCAAGACCGTACTGAGCTGGTGAATTCCATGCCAGATCAAATCTACAGGCTTCTTAGCTTCTTAAGAGTCTGGGAGATCATATAATGCGCCAATACATATTGGTGCATTATATGAACAATCTCCAAACGAACTT
>NC_051404.1:21706152-21707307 GCF_015228065.2 Penaeus monodon
CTGATGACTATTATTCATTATTCCATGTTTCTATTTTCAAGCCCGAGGAACATATAATCATTTGTTTACCTGAACAAAAGTTAACTGGAGAAATCACATAATAGTTATGTTAAAAACAGCTTTCCTACTAATTGTAACATGGGTATATTGTGGCCCAGGAGGTAAAAAGTAGGCTGGGCCCAATTAGATCCCGGAGATTATTCTGGACTAGCCCAAAATAATCTGTAATGTTGTTGCTGTTGTTATAAGGGTTGGTGTAAGTTACCTTAACAGTCGCAATATAGTAATGTAGATAGAGGTGCGTGGCATTATATTCGCTGCTCTGACTTCTGGAAATATGGATGCGAAGAGAAGTAGGTTCAGTGTCTTCTGTATTTGAATATTAGCTACCATCAATGTTTTAATTTAACTGTTTCTGTCAGGAATTGGTTCAGGTTTGAGGATGGTGAAGTGTCTCTCTGATTATGCCATTTTTCTTTCTGCTTTCTGGCATTTAGTTTCATTCTATAAAAAAGAGAAACTGACACGGTCAATATGGCTGGTAGAAGTGTTGCAAAACCAAACTAGAATTTCTACATTTATTAAGTAAAAGTGAATACAAAAAGATTGAAATAAAAGTTAGAATAAACTGTGAACCCAACAAAAAATGACTGATAATGCAGTATAACATATCAGTTAATTGTTTTCAATCAGACTCCTGGATTAATAACATAACGATTATGCAATATGAAAAAATCTAGAAACTTCCTGAGTAACATTACTGTCATGAATTTTGATCCTTTACCAGAACTACCGTGTACACCGACAAAATATCAAACTAAACGACCAGTCATAACGAGCACCTAAGTATTTTATCGGGCGAGGCGCTAGGTGAGGGCAGCAGATTACATTGAACAGGAAGTTCTGTACAATCAACAAGTAACAGGTTCGGTCATAACTTCACAAGGACTGGCGTCGAGAGCATTCAAGCAAACTGGTTTACCATCATTCTCTCAACGTGGCCAATCACTGCAAAAGAATTATTTGCTGTTCAGATATTGTTCTGTGGATCGGAATGAACGTTTCAGTATGTGGCGTGTTTGCTTTTGTTTTTAGGATTTAACTAATAGGGATTAACCGATATTAATTAAAATGTATAAGACTTCATAGGTAAAT
>NC_051404.1:21707625-21707917 GCF_015228065.2 Penaeus monodon
ATAAAGAAGTATGTATACATAAGAGTATTGAACATTATACCTGTATAGTTGTCGTTTGCGTTATCCGTTATTACGGATTTAAGTAATTTCATTTTTTTTACGAACAGATTTCGAGTCGCGGAAATGGCCGGGGGGAATTTAAAGCGGCAATCGTGCAGCAATCTGTTCAGCTTTCGTTATTTCCTTTCGTCGCGAATCATATCCAACTTGCAGAGAAATAATAAAAAATTCTTACAAAATTCAGGTTGTTGTACGCGTGAGATTATTTAGTTTTCGTAAAACTGATTATCCA
>NC_051404.1:21708110-21708336 GCF_015228065.2 Penaeus monodon
CCAGCTGTTTATCTTTCCGAAGATATTACAATTCAATTGCTAAAGACAAATAACAAGCAAACCACTTTATATATTTCCCAATTAGATGAGCAACATCTCATAATTTGATTTTGATGTTCTTTTGTAAGTATATTCGGTACAATTTAGAAACTGTTAGAGCAATTTACATGGAATACCTGGAGTGTAGACTTAATTGGTGCTTCGAGGCAGTTGATTCGACTAACTT
>NC_051404.1:21709015-21709237 GCF_015228065.2 Penaeus monodon
AAGCTATGCGATACGCGGCACCTAGTTGGTCGTTCCTTGGGTCGTAATCCGGGAGGGTGTGACTCTAGCGGTCGTCACCCCAAGGGCGTCGCGCGCTGAGGCCTCTCTGAGGATGCCATCATCTGCAAATGTTTGCCGAGCGCGGCGGTGAGAGGATGAGGGTGAGGGATGATCGGGCATAATGAGGTCAAACATAGTTACGGAGGGAGAAATAGATAGGGC
>NC_051404.1:21709270-21709383 GCF_015228065.2 Penaeus monodon
GAAAAGCGGAGCAGGGTGAAGGAATAAGGGGATGAGGAGTGACTGGGAGGGGACTAGAGTGTGATAGAGATAGATTGACAGGTAGGGAAATAGGTAAAGAGAGAGTTATGTTA
>NC_051404.1:21709438-21709633 GCF_015228065.2 Penaeus monodon
GACTGGCAGGGGAGAGTGTGATATAGATAGAGCGACAGGAAACTGAATAAACAGAAGAGTAGATTGTTATATACAGTGTCTATAATTGTATGTCCGTGTTTGCACATATGAGTGTGTGTAGACTGATACACAGAGAAGCATAAACAGAAAAATATGAAGGGAGTAGGAAGGATGAATTGATTTAGAGAGAGAGAG
>NC_051404.1:21715904-21715981 GCF_015228065.2 Penaeus monodon
TTCTTTGGTGGCCGAGACCAATCAGTGGCGGGATCTGTCGTTGTTGCAGCAAACACTGTTGTCCTTTCTAAGCACGC
>NC_051404.1:21716520-21716856 GCF_015228065.2 Penaeus monodon
GAGAGTTATGACAAAAATGTTCCATGAGAAAATAGTTGGAATAAAATATGGGCGGCGATATCAGTTAGATAAAAGCAAGAATGCCAGAGTGAAACTTAATATTTTTTTTCTGGTTGAATTATTTACCTTTTGTCATTTTACATTTTACGTTACCCAGTTTGCCTTCTGTCACTTTACGTTTTATAATATAGGCCAGCAACCTATGTCATCTCAAAGTGTGGGACCTGACTCCAAAACCCGAACCACTTCATCCTGCCACAGGACCTTATACTGACCCAGTATAAGGAAACTATAGAGCACCTTCAACACGTCCAGAAGGTTGTATCTTAAGTATTT
>NC_051404.1:21717081-21717638 GCF_015228065.2 Penaeus monodon
TATCTTTATATGGTCGCAACAATAAATTATTTCGCACAAATACAATGTAGCGTATCTGAAAACAACATTGAGTAGTCTTTTTAAAAGAGATTATACCATTGTTATACCGCATAGAAATCATTTCAAATTCTCCTTAACTTCATACACAGACAGTATGTTTTTGCGATCGCTTGCATACTTTCTTTTTAATTTATGTTCTTTTATTTTTATTAATCTAACTTTTAAACTACTTCACGTTCCTCTTGCCAGGAAAAACAGAGAAGCAAATGTAACAATATACTGAAGAGTAAATTATCTTCTAAATGTATGTGTACTGTGTGATATGGAAAAGATTATCTTCTCCATCATTTAAAATGGAACATTATTAGAATCTTTTCATTAATTATGGCTGATTGCAAAGTAGATATATCGGTAAATTCACACAAACTGACACCAGATTCTTTCAGAAGCTTGATGATGGTATGTATTTCTCCGGTGTCATTTTACTTAATCTGAAAGATTGTTACGCTCCTTTTCCTCATAAAATATTATATACTGTAGTAGTAACATCCTCCCTC
>NC_051404.1:21718000-21718100 GCF_015228065.2 Penaeus monodon
TAAATATACTGAGCAGTGGGAAGTTACAGTAGATGCAATTTATGATGCGTAATTGAATTATTAAAAAACCGGCTAAAAGCATAAAAATAAATAGAACAGC
>NC_051404.1:21718289-21718365 GCF_015228065.2 Penaeus monodon
CGTCTTGTATGCTTCTTAGCTATATTGAATAGTAAAAGAATAAAAAGTTATTCACATTAAAAACTAATGAAACTAT
>NC_051404.1:21718456-21718601 GCF_015228065.2 Penaeus monodon
ACTAGGCAGAGATCGCATTAGGAAAGAAATAAAGTATTCACACAACAGATAACAAGCATATTTCTTAAGAAATATGTAATAATCTCAAAAGAACTGCACGTGGCCTTTACATTATAATCAATCGTCAGCACCTTCGTCGAGGGAA
>NC_051404.1:21719020-21719095 GCF_015228065.2 Penaeus monodon
GAGCGTACACATCCGTGCGGGATGAACATCTTCTAAGGAGTGGGGATTGCCCTGTACAATATATGGTGCTTCAAT
>NC_051404.1:21719277-21719800 GCF_015228065.2 Penaeus monodon
TTTACCGGTGTATAAGTCGCACCCCTTTCTTACAAGGGCATTTAGTGGGAAAAAATAAAAGTACGTTTCATCAAAAAATTATAAAAAAAATACTAAAAAGTGATTTTGTAGGAGCATTTTCCATTTAGATAATGGACGAATGTCCCTTAAAGATAACAGTCGTTACATAATGCAAGATATTTTTCAGGTGTGGGTTAGGCAAGCTGGGGAAGGGGGTAAATGAGATGATGTGAGCTCTCATATATGCAGGCGTATCGTAAGCAATTTTTCGTAAATTTGTGATAACAGACTATGATAATTCAGTTTGTTTTCAATACTTTATTGTGAGTAACACAGTTTACTGTAAGTATCTGGACTGTTTTCAATATTTTATTATTAGTAGCCATTTTAGTGCCTAGCGAATTTAAAAAGCGCGTCCAATGCGCCGGTAAAATACGGTATATATAGACGAATGCAGTTTCCACTGCGGCAAATGTAGATAATGCGTAAGAGGTGTGTATAAATGGTTTCGATACCGATTAGA
>NC_051404.1:21721275-21721561 GCF_015228065.2 Penaeus monodon
GTTCCTTGGAAAAAGCCATTGATTCTCTTCACTTCAGGTAAACACCGTAGTTTCTCTCAAGCAAATTAAAAATATGTCCAAGATAGCCGATTTATTTATTTATTGTTTTTTTGAAAACGTTCTAGATTCTTTCAAACAAATAGAAATTATGCCAAGTGTACTAAATAATAATTATTATTATATGACAATTAATTTTAAACTTTTGAAAACCTAAGGCCAGCTAGACAAAAGAATTCTGATACAATAATTTTCAATGATTTTTCTTCAAGCAGTTATTATTCTCATT
>NC_051404.1:21722808-21724685 GCF_015228065.2 Penaeus monodon
CTCCACCTTTAAAGGAAATTTATAGGTAATTTCAACTTGGTTCACTATACTCTCGAAAGACTATCAGCCAAAACGTTATCTTTCCCTTTTATATGTTTTATTTCTAGATGGAATTGCTGTATCATTAAAGACCATCTCATTAACCTCTGATTTCGGTTTTTCATTTTATCTAAGAACTTCAAAGGATTATGACCACTGTAGACAGTTACTGGGTGTTTTGCACTATTCAAGTAAACTTGAAATTTTTCTAGCGCCATTAACAATGAGAGAAGTTCCTTTTCAATAGTCGAATAACTTTTCTGGTGCTTTTTAAACTTGGACGAATAGTAACAGACAGGCATAAGTACATCGTCGGGGCCAGCCTGTAGCAACACAGCTCCCGCTCCGCTGTCACTCGCGTCGATGTGCAGGCAGAATGGTTTCTCAAAATCAGGAGACGTCAGAACTGGAGGAGACGTAAGCATGGCTCGTATTTTCTCGAAAGATTCTTGACATTCTGACGTCCAAGTAAATAATTTCTTAGGGCTAATCAAGTCTGTTAGAGGGGCAGATACGTGAGAGAAATTCGGACAGAACCTCCTGTAGTAACCAGCCATTCCAAGAAAGCGTTGCAGAGACTTGCGGTCTGTCGGGGTCGGGTACTGCAAGATCGCCTCAACTTTGGCAGTGACGGGTGCCACTGTCCCTCCCCCAACCACGTGACCCAGGAAAATGACTTTGGCGTGCCCGAACTCGCTCTTCGCCAGGTTAATCGTCAGCTCAGCCTCAGCGAACCGTGCGAGTAAAGTTCGAAGTCGCTCGAGGTGTTCTTCCCATGTATCCGACGTGATGACGAGGTCGTCCAGGAATGCTTGAACACCTTCCAAGTCTCGAATGACACCATTAATCAACCTCTGAAAAGTTGCTGGGGCGTTCCTCAACCCAAACGGCATGACCTTGTATTCGAAGAGACCGTCGGGGGTGACAAAAGCGGCTATTCTTCTAGCGTTCTCCGTCAGCTCCATCGGGGAGTATCCCTTCAGCAAGTCGATTTTTGTAACGAACCGAGCTCTGCCAATACCATCGATGACATCATCCAAGCGCGGTAGAGGAAAGGAATCGGAGCGAGTCACTTTGTTGATTTTGCGGTAGTCCGTGCAGAGACGCAATCCACCATCGGCTTTGGGGACGACCAGGCAAGGCGACGCCCACTCGCTGTCGCTTGCCTCCGCAAGTCCGTTGGCAAGAAGGAAGTCCACCTCCTCCCGAAGTTTCTTTCGCTTCTCGGGGCTCAACCGATAATGAGACTGCTTTATGGGCGCAGAGTTGTCGAGCAGTACTATATCGTGTTGCACACCTCTGCAGGGTCTTGGGACATCACTACACACACACCGGAATTCCTTCAAGAGAAGCACCAACTCTTCAGATTGACGAGATGACAGATGCTGTAATTTTGAGTTAAGATTAGTCAAAATGTCACTGTTGTTCAACTTTACTGGGTCATCTATACAGAACTCTTCTGCTTCTGAGATTACAACTAACACTTTGTGCTCTACCACTGCTTCTCTGTTATGATAAGGCTTAATTAGATTTACATGAACTAAACGTTCCTGCCTTCTACGGTCTGGTGTCTCTATAACGTAATTTACATCACCTTTTCTTTCTTTAATGCGATAGGGACCAAAATACTTAGATTGTAAAGCATTTTTCGAAAGAGGGAGAAACAGTAACACTAACTGTCCTGGTTCAAATTCTCTTACTTCAACCTTCTTGTCATATTGTTCTTTCATGACGCCTTGAGCATTTAACAAATTTTTCATGGCAAAATCACGAACATGAAGTAGTTTCTCTTTAAAAGTATGGACATATTTTAATAATGGCATCACATGTTCCTCTGA
>NC_051404.1:21724910-21725271 GCF_015228065.2 Penaeus monodon
AGCAGTGGACAAATATTGCTTAATTGATAATTCATTCATGACTTGTTGAAAGAGACCGGATGTAAAGTTTGCACCTTGATCAGACTGTACTTTATTTGGGATCCCAAACTGAGTAAAAAATTTGGTTAGAGCTTTTACCACACTTTTTGCGGTCAGATTCCGAAGTGGGATAGCCTCTGGGTAACGGGTTGTAGCACACATGATCGTCAGTAAGAACCGATTACCGCATTTGGTTTTCGGTAATGGACCGACACAGTCAATTAAGATGTGGTTAAAAGGTTGAGCAACTATCGGAATGGGGTGAAGCGGGGCAGGGGGAATTACTTCGTTAGGTTTCCCTGCAACCTGGCAATAATGACAC
>NC_051404.1:21725321-21726663 GCF_015228065.2 Penaeus monodon
TCTGAGAATTTTATAGTAGGTTTTGGAAACTCCCAAGTGACCTCCATTAGTATCATGAGCAAGACTTATGACATCTTGTCTATAAGGAAAAGGAACAACTACTTGATGAATTTCCGTAAAGGTGTCTGTTGCCGGGACATCAACAGGTCTATACTTCCTCATTAATACACCAGAATTTAAGTAGTACATACTATCGAGTGGCTGTGAATCGTCAACAAGACTGAAATATTTGCATAGATCTTTATCCTTACGCTGTGCATCAATTAGCATGTCACGAGTTATTGGTAAACTCTTAATACTAACCTCTTTCACAGAATTTAGCTTTTCCTCATTACCCTCTTTATCATTAAATAAGGAACTAATTGTCATGCTATCAAAATTAGGTACATTAGTCTGAGAGGTTTCCTCATCAATGCGTTTAGACACGCTACGAGTCACTGCACACGAGGGAAAGAGATACGGATATTCATTCTCGAGGGATTCTGTGGGGTTCACTCCGGCCGGTACAGGGCGTACAATCGGGTCAGGTACAACGCATCCACCAGCTACGTCATTCCCTAGTAACAAAGTTGCTCCGCTCACAGGTAGAGGATAGTCGTGAACTCCAACTGTGATGTATCTATCAACCAAGTCTGATCGCAAAAATATCCGTGCTAACGGGAGCGTGACTGTCCCTCCAAAACCCCGAATGACTACGAATTCCCCAGTGTATGAATTCTCCACGAAAGGCATAGAAGCCTTAACTAATACACTCTGGGAAGAAGCGGTATCCCTCAAAATCCGAACAGGGTAACTCTTATCTGAGGACATGTCACTTGCAACCGATCCCGTGAAAATAAACGGCTCAAAAATATCAGACTTAACATCACTGGAGGTATTAACATCAGTCTCTTCCACTAAATCAACAGTAAGCGAAGTCACTCCCTTAGCGACATTTTTAGCAGCTAATTTAGGGCACACAGCAATTACATGGCCACGTTGTTTGCAATAGAAACAAGTTACTAAAGAATCAATCTTGTCTACTCCTATTTTATTTTTCCACTGAGCAGATTTAACAATTTTACTAGGCCTAGCACCCTGATCACCTGACTCTTCACTACCTCCTGACTTCCTTCCAGCACAAAGATAACTCTTGAGTTTTGCGTCTACTATGAGTTAATGAAAAATTATCAGCAAGTATTGCCGCTTTACTTAAAGTGGTCACTTCTCGTTCATCTAAATACAATTTTATGTCAACATTGACAGAGCGCTTAAACTCCTCTAATAATATCAACTCTTTTAAATCAGTGAATGCCTGAACATTTCTAGATCTCACCCAGCATTGTAACAGCCTCTCTTTCTC
>NC_051404.1:21726817-21727489 GCF_015228065.2 Penaeus monodon
CTCTTAGCTTGTCCAGTAAAAGCCGTTTGGATCATCACAGCCCAGTTTTCTTCAGGCCAGTCTAAGCTTTCTGCAATCTTCTCAAATTGTAAGAAAAATTCCTCGGGGTCTTGTTCATCAAAGAGAGGAATTAATTTTGAGTGTTTGCTAATATCAAAGCAAGGTTTTTGTTGACTAAAGCCGGCCTTTTCCCCAATCTGAATCTATAATTCTAATTTTCTAAGCTCTAGTTTTCGTAATTCAATTAGTTCTGAAACGTTACTATTTTCCTCACGAGGTACGTTATCACATAAAGATAATGCAGACATGGGAAGAATATCTGAATTTACTAGACTTTCAATAACAATACTTTTAATCACTGCTTTTGTCATGCAAGCTCTAATTTCAATTGTATAATGACCAGCAAGTGCTTTCCAATCGTCTTTTTTAAGAGTAGTATTCACCAATAAATCAAGAGAAGGTTCAGATATGAAATCATTTATATTAAATGGAGCCATGTTAAACACAATGCAACGTCAAAATAACTTACCAAGTACGTTACTCAACATCAAAACCTTACGATAAATAAGTTACTGTGATACAAGTCTGCTTAATCATGCTGACAACACTGACCTCCATACAGACATCATTTGAAAAAAATATATGAACTATAAAATATAACAAATTGCAAGA
>NC_051404.1:21727522-21727654 GCF_015228065.2 Penaeus monodon
GACAACAATATTCACTGTTTCACGTATAATATGTACTATGCCATTAACTATATTTACCTTATCACTATATTCACTGATTATCCCGGACAGGCCCCCATTTGTTATGGCACATTTAAAGTCTAGGGTATTATC
>NC_051404.1:21728849-21729338 GCF_015228065.2 Penaeus monodon
TTGCAAATTATCCATTATATAGTTTCTTTCCCATTATCTATCAACCAAATAAACTTCCAGCATTAAAAAATCGCATTTAATTAGATTACCATCAATTTACAAATGACTGATGGCACAGGAACGCTCGCAAACTAAAGCAGTGTCACTGAAATTCCATCGGTAATACGGAGTCGGTCAAGAGTCGATCTAAGTGACATCCAAGGACGATGCTACAACCACAGTCGAATGTACATGGCCTTTGTTGTTGATTGAACAAAACTGTATACATTGGCCAAGCGATGAGACGCCATCACGACCATTCACTGTAACGTGTAACGTGTGTTCCTCAGCACTTCCTCAGAGAGAATGTAATGCATATGTAAAGACTCGTCAAGCTGTGTGCCTTTTTCGTTCTTTCCGCTTCTAAATTTCTAAAGTAATTTCGTTGTGGTTTTCCGCGCCCTTAATTATATCATAATTTTTTGATTCGCAAAAAACAAACATTTAAAT
>NC_051404.1:21731949-21732224 GCF_015228065.2 Penaeus monodon
GTCTCTTGAGGTGTGAAGTTATCAACTAACACATACTTTTTCTGCAATCCTTTCCCACGTGTCTGATGAGAAGTGCTAAAGCGAAACTAACCTCAAAGTTCATATTGCAACCCTGACAACCGTTTACTGCGGTTTCCGTGGTTGCAATGCGAGGCTATGAAGCAATCAGCCGACAGCTGCGACTAAATCACGGGTAGTGAAGGCGCTCTAATGCTGGTTATGTTCGGAGCAGTTCTAGAACACCTTTTTTAGGATGCCATATAATTAATATCGCA
>NC_051404.1:21733322-21733523 GCF_015228065.2 Penaeus monodon
TCTATTTACTCACAATCTTGGCATTTCCTATGGGTTTAGTAATAATACAAAATGATGATTCATAATTGGCCTGATTAGACAGCGTCCTTTCACACAAAAATAATGTCGTCCCTACTTGTACGATGTATGATAATCTTACAAACATGCGTACAAAATATTTTTCTTCCATTATAAGTTCACAAATAAATTTTGGAATAAATT
>NC_051404.1:21734231-21734642 GCF_015228065.2 Penaeus monodon
CGGCTCACTCTTCGAAAATGTTGCCGTGATAAGTCAACATTCTTGTGATTTTGATTTTGATTTTGAGTAGTACATTACAAGCTATCTCTCATTTCCCAATTATCACCTTTTATCTTTCCTCAGTATGGGACAACAATACTGGGATCTGGGACAACAATACTATTCATAAATGAATATATCTTGAGAGATATATTGTGCTATTCAGTAGCGCTATGTGAGTAATTGTTGAAAATGCAATTTTATTGCACACCGAATCCAGATCCGGCGATTTCACCTCGGGTAAACACAAATGGTGCATTTACTTTGCAATAGGAGATACTTTTAATATATTTTCTTGTTTTCCATTATATTTGGCGGGAGAGAAGAGATTTATTACGCTCTTTTACTGTTACATTATATTTACAGTCTTTT
>NC_051404.1:21737015-21737154 GCF_015228065.2 Penaeus monodon
CATAAAGACTTATATTGTAGGAGTGAAAAAGTTCTTTCATAAAAAATCCATAATTTTGTATATAATCTTACTCCATTAGCTCCACTAAACAAAACCAAAGAATTCCTAACGAGATAGAATGTCACCGGTCTTTTATGTT
>NC_051404.1:21744105-21744245 GCF_015228065.2 Penaeus monodon
TTAAACTACGAACATATTTTCATTTGCGAATCCTGAATTATAATATTGGTGGCTAGCTTATGTAGATACTCTTGGTAAGAGCAGGTTTGGAGCATCTTCTCATGTTACTCTTTATTAGTGGGAGTCTCGGAAACGTAGCA
>NC_051404.1:21746538-21747018 GCF_015228065.2 Penaeus monodon
ACATATTTATTTATTTAAGTTTGTTGGTGTGACGGTGTTCTCGTGTTTTGTATCCTTGTCGTTTCAGTGCATGTGTTGTTTGTCCTGTATTTTCTTGTATTTTTGTACTGTTTGACTTTTTAAAAATAAATCCAGAGTTTCAAATTCACTTTCAATATCACTGGACGTGAATACTACTTACATAAAATAACGAAATAAAACACAAACACAATTCTAAATATAACCTAGATATGATACAATACGAAAATAAACTAGGGAACCTTGGACTATTCACAGGTGGTGCCTCTTGCAGCATCTAAGGTAATCTCTTTGGATTATTGGCGGCAACGTTGTATTTCTTGGGTCTTGCTGCCCTTGGCGCCGGAAGCAAAGTTGGGTCGGCCTTGGTTGGACAGATACGATACTATTCAAATTGGTTGTAATTATTACTTGAGAACGATTTCTTTTTCAGTGGTGATTTTTAGGTTCGTTTGGTAGTAA
>NC_051404.1:21747136-21747676 GCF_015228065.2 Penaeus monodon
TCCCTGTATGATTCTTGGATTCCTTGGTTAGTATGATTTTTTTTTGTGCGTGGTTTTTAGATTCATGGTCAGTGAATTTTTTTTTGCGTGATACTTAGATACGTTAATTAGTGAAGATCTTAGTAGATTCCTGCTGCCATAGAAACAGATTATTCGTTTGATATGCTGAGGCATCAGGCGGACTCTTTAAGATTCGTCGTGGATAACACTGCTAAATATGTAGTTAGTCAACAGTCATATTCGAGGGAAAAAAATATATGTAAAGAAAATCAGAAAAGGCAAAGATCGAAGCAGAAAATTAACCATAGGGAATGGAAGAAAATAAATTATTAGAACGAATTTGTTCGGATTAAGAAAGCAGAAAGGTTGTTTTCCTCCTCTGAGTATTAAAGAGTCAGTTAGACTATCTTTGCCTGCAATTAGGGACAGGGAGGACATTATCTTCTTAGTAAGATTTGGACGGTTTGCCTCGTTACTGGGAATTAATTCTGGCACGTATGCCGTTCAACTGGGCTGCCTTTAAATTGATAAGGCAGTAGT
>NC_051404.1:21747864-21749246 GCF_015228065.2 Penaeus monodon
TACTCTCCTCAGAAATTACATCTGATTTTTATGAGCAATCAAAACTAACTCTTCTGTAATGAATCTATAAATCTCCTGACCATTGTAGAAATGAATTTAGATGTAGTAAAGTTAGGGAAAGTGAAATTGCCAACAATTCCTTTGCATCTAGGCCGCCCTTTTGATGACTAGATAAACAGTCATAAGCATTTTATCTCCTGATTTATGGATATTCATTAAAGAACGTAGTGTCAGTTCCCTAGAATTGGCTGTTTAGCTTAACGGAGTCTAAATGTAACGGCAGTGGACGTTAACGGAACTCCTTCAAATGGTAAGACTTGTTGGGACAGCTGAGTTTTGACTGTATGTACAAAACTATCGCTGTCCTTCTTCCTTTCGAAGTGAACAGTTGTGAATCCTTCACACATGGGCAACGGAACTCAAGCAACAATATCGACAACAGAAATGGATTGGAAAAGAACGGCCACCAAAATTCATCCCACACCCGTAGCACTCTCACTTTATTCCCTACCCTTTTCATACTGATCCTGCAACATCCTGAGCCATTTTAATTTCTATCTACCAAACTAAGCGGATTTCTTAACGTTCTGGTACCTTTGTAAAGGGACCAATACTATCCCAACTGTTCCACATCCGTTCTACCTCCAATTCTCAAGGATTCCTAGCCGTCTCCAGGACAACTGACACTGTCAATCAATCATTTGATGAAAAATTCTTGCACGACAATGTAAACTTTAGCTTGGTTGGAAGTGAACTGTGAGCAGTAATGGAACTTGGCATGCATTTATATCATTAGTCAAAACTTTCAGTGGCATAAGAACGGTTGGGACTGTATTGTTATGATTGGGACGATATCAGGACGTTATTGCAAAGGTACCGGAACGCTACCAGAACGTTAATAGACTGTCTTGGATAGGTAGATAAATATTGGAAAGGTTCAGGACGTTGCAGGATCGGTATGAAAAGGGTAGGGAAGAGCTTGAGAGAGCTACAGGTGCGGATCGAATTTTGGTGGCTGTTCACTTCCAATTCTTTAGTGTTGTGTTACTGTTGCTTAAATTATGTTAACGATCCATCAGTTCCATTACCAATTTGTAAACGATTCATTGCCGTTCACGTCAGATAGTAGAGGAATAGCTAAAATTTTGAACATGCACTCCAAACTCAGCTGTCTCAACCACGCCTACCATCCGAGGAAGTTCCGTTAACACCCTTGGCTGTTAGACTGTTAAGGTTTCCTTCTGACCTCTCACTTTCCCATATTTTAGTAGCTAAAGCGACGAAAGCTAGAACAGGCTCCATTACTACCAACGGTTCACCTCCGAGGTACCAAGAGTTCATTAAGTGCAGGAATCTAAAAAACGGCCGTGTGGAATGCGGGC
>NC_051404.1:21749317-21749801 GCF_015228065.2 Penaeus monodon
TTTTGTGTGTTCAGGAAACACACTACAATGCATATTCCTCTTCAGGTAAAGTAAAAGCCATGTGAGTTCCGATAATTTCAAGAGAAACTGGGTGATCTTGTATCCAACTGTAAAATGATTCAGATTACAGAACACTTGGGTAGAGTTAGCTCATCGCCCTAGGTAAAGTATTACATCGAATCTATTTTGCTGGGTGGATTCAAGAAGTATATTTTTTGCTAATGAGTTTATTGGAAATTACGGCAAGTAAAGCCAGGTGGTCCAGACTTTATAAAAAAATGGCAGTACTTTTAAGTATGAGTGTACTGATGTACCAGACTCATGTGGATTCCAAATTCAAAGAGAAATTGTTTGAACAAGGTCAGTGCTTTTCATCAAAGGTAGAACGCCTCTTTTACCTCTTAAACAGATGCCATTTATAACTAAGCCTTTCTTAGGAGTGGTCATTGACACAGAGGATTACTCAGGCCAACTTCCGAGAGAT
>NC_051404.1:21750757-21753172 GCF_015228065.2 Penaeus monodon
GATATTGTTACATTTTGACTCACAGATTTTGCCGCTGGTTTTCCAGAAGTTTTGTCTTTGTCTTTGCAAGAAATAGATTCTGTGGTTCTAATTGAAGCTTTGCTGGTATTTACCGAGCTCGTATCTCAACAAAAATCCTTTATGATAGGGGTACTCAGTCCATCTTCTAGATAAGTGAATTGTACAAATTATTTGGTGTTAAGCCTTTGTTCACAACTCTATACCATCAGGGTAGTAATGGTAGAATCGAAAGGTTTCTCTCTATCTTGAAAGCATCTTTGAAGAAACTTTGCACAGATATTCCTAGAAAATGGCACAGATATCTAGTACAAACCGTGTTTGCCCATCGTGAAATGCTTTGTGAAAGGACTGTAATTTCTCCCTTTGACCTTTTGTATGGTAGAATTGTGAAGAGTCCATTAACTATCCTTCGGGACTTATGGGAAGATAAGAATGTCATTGCGCAGGGCAGAACAGCTTTTCAGTATATAATTGATCTAAATGAAAATTCATTGATTTTGCTAAAATTGCTGCCCAGAATACCACTATCAGTTCCGCTAGATAAAAGGCCAATTTTTACTTAAACTAGGGTGCAAAGTTTCAATTTTAATCTCAGATAAGGCAAATAAATTGCAAATGGCTTCGAGTAGTCCTTAAAGAAAGTAAAATAAAATACACTACTTAGTTGATGAAAAAGGAAAAACTAAACTCAAATATGTTATGTTATTTATAAGTATTTCGGAAGGGAAAATAAAACATTATATTTACATACCTATCTCGGCTGATAATTCTGTACGTGTGCTAAATGTTCATCTTGTGTTACTTAGTCAGATGATTTTGCTTTCATGAAGCCAGTTACATAAGATGGCAGCACTAATACTTCCCGGATATTTACAGTGGCTTATCTTTTGAAACACAAGAATTGGTTAACTGATATGGAAATATATTCTCAAAAACACCAGGGAGTACACATGCAATCGTGAATGATATAATTTTGGCAGCCACTGAAAGGATTGAAGGGAAAGGTCTATCCCATTCCAGTTCACTTAAAACCTCTTTTAAAGGAGAAATAGATGAACTACTGAAATTGGGAATCATCATACTACCCTCTTCACTCTGTTCGCTGGCAGATACGCTGAAGAATTCAGGTGGTACCTTTCAATGGCCATTGATTGTAGAAGCTTAAATGATATCATGGTGTTCCATACCTAATATCTGTATAAATTTTTGGGAAAGTAAAATGTTTCTCATAATTGGATTAAGCAAAGGCATGTTATCAAGTACCCTGAACAGAAAGAACTAACGTATAACAGCATACCTAACTCATCTTGGTCTTATAGAATTCACTTGGCTGTCTTTTGGCTAACAGCACGTGCAACCTTTATTGGATACAATACGAAAATAAACTAGGAATCCTTGGATTATTCACAGGTGGCGCCTCTTGCAGGATCTAATTGTTTAAAAGGGATTATATAATGTTATTTCTACTTTGAAATAAAAATTGCCTGTGAGATTTCCTGGGAAGTACAATACTTTGCTCTCAACTCTGTTTTGAATCATCTTGGATAGCATGATCTCATGGCTCGCCCCTCCAAATGTAAGGTTGTTATAACCAAATCCATCATCTGGTCATCTAAAAGACACGCCCTCAGTTTATTAAGATTGAAGCCAGGTTGAAAGTACCATTATTGCATATGAAAGAACTTGGAAGGGTATCTGTTTTCAGGGGCTTTATTCCAGAAGTCCATTCCCTTACAAGCTTTTTAATGAAGTTGATTTGTGAAGGCGTCCATGAACCACTAAAGCTAAATCTAATTAGGTTAAATCTACTATGCTTATTGAACCAGTTCTCAAGTTCCCTGCTTCAGGATGTTCTAAATCATCCCTACCAAGTAGCAACTGAATGAACTGTGCCACTGGATCAGACTGGAGCAGGTTGACAAGTTCAAGTACTTGGGTTCCATCATCGACCAGACAACAAACATCCTGCAGCCGTAAGACCAGAGGGAGCCTGGAAGCAGCAAGATATTTTCTGCCTTCTGCCACCTGTGGAAGGACCGTGCACTGAGCAAGACCATCAGGCTGAAGCTTTTGAGGACGTTAATCTGGCCAGTGGATATGAGCAACCTCTAAAGCTGCTGACATCCACTGAGACTGCTGGGATTTGACGTGCTACAGACGAGCACTGCTGATCACCTGGGCAACCCACAGGATACATGGGTCCGTCATGGTCAGATGGAGACAGAGAAACAGCTTGTAGCAAGTGTGGAAAAGCGGAAGCTGAAGTACTTCGGCCACATCAACAGAAACCAGAACCTCAGCACCCACATCCTCGATGGCAGAACCAACGATAAGTGGTAAGAGGACTAAAAAGAAAACGCTGGATGGATGACGTTAGAGATCGCTAGGGGAGTG
>NC_051404.1:21755192-21755854 GCF_015228065.2 Penaeus monodon
TGCCCATAATGACGTTCTCATTAATTTCACAAAAGGTTATTCAACAAAAGTTGGTAACTGAATTATCCCGAAAACAAGCTCTTTATCCTGAACTTAATAACAAGTAAAATGAACACTAAAAAAGGAAAATATAAAAAAGACGCAGAAAGAAAAAGTCCCGTTTTTCTCACGATGTCTCCATAGGAATTTTGGAATTTTGGTGAGGGGAGGGGGTGGGCCTTAGCGGCTCTCGCCCCGCCCCCAAGACTTGTCCAAGAAAAAGCAGGATTCAGCGGAGCATTTTCTCCTCACTCCATTACGGGAGGGAAGAGAACAACGCCGGATGGTAAAAAGGGACGAGAAATAACTAAAAGAAAAGTGGGTCTTAATTAAATCTCGGGTCGTAATGGACGAGTCTTGCAAATTAGCAATAGTTTTTTTTCTCCGTCGTCGTCTCCTTCTTCTGGCCAACGGAATTGCATGTAGTTAGTGAGGACAGTTTCAAAGGGAAAGTCGGGATAATTGTTAAGTACATAAGTTTGTCTCTTTTCCTTTGGTCCTCCTTCAGGTGCTTCTCTTCGGGCTTATGTTGGACAGGCGAGGCCACCTCGTCTCCTCTCGCTCTGGAAGTGCATGGGCATTGGGCTGTGTCGTAGGTGGAAGATATATATACACCCCCCATA
>NC_051404.1:21766902-21767040 GCF_015228065.2 Penaeus monodon
CGGTAGAAATCAAACTAGTAAGTTACCAAACTTACTTAACTTATATAGCAAAACAATTCTCAGAGAACGAGAGGAAGTTCTTAAGGGACTTAAAATAATCGTCACGCTTATTAACTACCTTCACTTATCGCCACCTGT
>NC_051404.1:21767994-21768160 GCF_015228065.2 Penaeus monodon
GATAAAGATAAATATAAAAATATAGAAAATGTATAAATCAGCAAAGTAATTCATGTAAAATACATCAAAATTTAAATCGCCCCCTATTTCAGTGCACTTAGTTACCAATAATCGTAATGTTCCCACTTTTTCACATATCTCACGTAACGTCCGGGTATGTGTAGCT
>NC_051404.1:21768273-21768459 GCF_015228065.2 Penaeus monodon
GAGTACGCTTTCGTACGGACGTACGCACTTGGGACGTGGCACAGCACTTCACTCCACACCGGAAACCCTGTTAATTGTTTTAAAACTTTACTTGATCTTCACTCTTTACTTATTTTTTTTATCATTGTCAATATCACTTTTGCAACGTTTTATAACAAAAGCCGTTCTTCTTACCAGGACGTTAGT
>NC_051404.1:21772137-21772591 GCF_015228065.2 Penaeus monodon
GTGAGCGCATTAATAGCAAGTAAGAAGCTCTGCGAAGATGGCGTCGAGGAGGCCATGAAGAGAGCGACCTTTTGTCACTATCTTGAACAACACTTCTCCTCCTCTTCCACTCCCTCCTTCTTTCTAAATGCGCGACATTCATTCTAGGTTTACGAGATACATAATCCCGGTTCCAGAAATGCCACACGAGAAACGGAAGAAAATAATGACAATAAAATTAAAAACACGGAGTCGGGGTCGCTGCTCGGAAGCTCTTCTCTCCGCTCCGCTTTATTCCGAATCGCAGTCATAATTCCAGCATCTTAAGTCTCCGCGTTTCGCATAAGTTGGCTGGGGCGCTCGAGTGTTTTCTCCTCCTCGAAGTCCGGGTGTAAGTCTCCCGTAATTGTCAGCGGGAATGGGCCCAGCGGCTGAATTAATTGAGCGATTAAACCCTCCTCTTCTTGTGCACACG
>NC_051404.1:21772630-21773086 GCF_015228065.2 Penaeus monodon
TGCAACTTCATTATGCAAAGAGTTCCGAGTAATTCATCTTGTAGAAGCTGTCGTCGTAATGAAAAAGAAATTGTCGCGAGGTCGAAGCACAGCCCCATTAGACAGCGGGAACGGCCGGCGCGCAACAAAACCTGCCGCTGTAACTTTCGTGCGTCTGGGCCATTCTGTAGAACTGGTGATTTTACAGTTTCCAAAATTATCAACAAAACAGTTATAGCAATAACGCAGGAAACATTTACTTTCAGATTACTTTCGACAGCTGTATCTCACTCTAAAAAAAGAAAAGAAAAAAGTATGGCGTCGTTCCCACAAAAGTTAAGCGTGGAATATTGGACGGAAACGCCGGAAACAATCTAAACAGCGGAACATAAACCCGTTTCTGTATTTACAAAGGACAATTATCCTTTCTCTAACGCTGACAACGAATAAACTTTCTCCTGTAGTCAACGAAGTATG
>NC_051404.1:21773196-21773414 GCF_015228065.2 Penaeus monodon
ACTCTCCTTGACCCATAGAGCCTTCGCTGCTTTCACGAAAAGGTGATCCCTCATGTCCTCGCGCGGAACTCTTTTCCTCAAGACCGACGGAGGGGCTTTGCTGCATTTACAGACGCAGGTGGAGCTTCCTTTCTTGACGTCGGGATAGCAAAACAGAGGGAGAGAAAAGGTAGAGAATAGTGTAGAGAAAAAAAAAATTACTATGGAGGTAGAATATT
>NC_051404.1:21773589-21773989 GCF_015228065.2 Penaeus monodon
TGCAAACATTTCGGTTTAGACAAATGACTACAAAAAAGTAAACGGAGCAACAATATACAAAAATAAAGGAAACGACCTGCAATATATCTAGCCATTAGTACTATTTCGAGGGTGTCATACACGTGCATTATCAGAAAAGAATATCGAACCACCTGAAAAAATAGGGGGGGGGGGGTGTATACTATCTCTAACCCAAACAATCTCTAAAAAGAAAAAAGAAAAATACTATGGAATAAGAAAGTGTTCAAAGTGCAGCCACTGTACCACTTGCAACCCTATGTTAGTGTTTCCTATGTTTTGGGTTATTGCTTCATAGAGACTTGTAAAAGTGAAATAACAGCGGGAAAAATAAAATGCAAAGACAGGGAGGGATATGCAAGGCTTATTAAATATAAAGACT
>NC_051404.1:21774658-21775175 GCF_015228065.2 Penaeus monodon
AAAAATCACTCGTCCCTCCGACTTTAAGCCCTACTCCATCCCTCCTCCTTCCTCCTCTTCCTCCTTTGCCGACCCCACCTCCTCCGTTCCCTCTTTCGTCCTTCCATTATCCTCTTTCCTCTGAACATTCCCTCTCCCTTCCCCGACTCTTCCCTTATCCACTCCCTTTTCCTCCGTTTCCCCACATCCTTTTTCTTTTCAATCCCCCTTCCCATCCTTTTCTCATCTCCCCCCTTTCTCCCCCCTCCTTTCGCCTTCCCCTCCTACCTGCATAGAATATAATTCCAGACATAAGCTGCCCGTTTTACATCAAAATTTAAGTGAAATCCCCACTCAAATAAAACATGATTTCCGGCGATAAATGTTGTCAATGGTGCGAACGGAGGAGAAGCAGACTATGTAATAGGTATATTCATAAGATAACTATCAATGGTAACAGTAATACAATTCAATAAAAATAACAGTAATGGTAATCTATACATAGCTTATGATGAAATTAGTAATGATAGTACATATC
>NC_051404.1:21778891-21779101 GCF_015228065.2 Penaeus monodon
CAACAACAGTGACAATTACTATGATCCTTATTATAACCACAGCGGTAGTTATATTAATAACTGACATAATGATAATCAGTATTGATGCACCTTCCCTGCGGCCGTGGGAAAGCGCGAGACAGGGTGGGGTCCTACCGAGCGGGTTAGAAACCCAGCAACGGTCCTTTCAAAGGAAGTTAATATCCTCGCCCAACCATAACCGATACTTCC
>NC_051404.1:21779204-21779998 GCF_015228065.2 Penaeus monodon
AAGAAAATTAATTAATTAATAAAAATACCAAAACTGCCCATCCACTGGCATCATGTTTGTGCGCACATCAACGCACAAAATAACCTCACATTAACGCTCTTGCGCCCATGACCATACCCGCTGCACGAATCAATAAAAACACATTCGCTTCATACAATTAAACCTCATATGCCAGGTGATATCAACCGTGCATGAGTGAGTCTGCCCGACATGTTGAACACAGAGCTTTATATTGTGCAATATTTTCTAAATTTATCTTTGCTCCTAATTCCTTTTTGTGTTTTATTTTTCTCGCGCTTTCGCCTTACTTTAATTTTCTTTTGATTTTTCTTCCTACTCAGATTTAAATACAAATACTGTTTAGAAAAAATACCATTAGTTAAAACCTATATCTAGAATTTAATATGTACCTCTCCAAGGGAAAGAAAAAATACTTGATAAAGTAAATATACTTTTCTTGAATCTAACTATGATATTTACCTCTGACGCAGGAAAGTACATTACGTTAATTACATCCGCGAGTTAATCAGTCATCAAAGTCAAAGAAGGAACTGCACATATGAAGGGGAGTTGAATCCGGGTTTTCTTGGTTAGTGTGGGTCGAGGCTCGGGGATATGGGCAACATGTGACCAAGATCATTAGCTGTATCTTGTGATCACGGCTGAGGCGACTCGGGAGGAGCGGGTGTGACGAAGCCGGATATGAGTGGGGTGACGGCGCGCTTGGTTTAGCGTTGCCAAAAGCGAACTACGGCGTTTGTTTGGTATGGAAATGTGTGGGTATGGGTGTGGGT
>NC_051404.1:21784646-21784987 GCF_015228065.2 Penaeus monodon
CTAACCTGTAGATTGAAATATTCATTCATAAAAGTGATGAAAAGGACAAAAGTTTCTACAAATTGGGCGGAGTCTGCGTAAGCTCCTTACGTTTTTTCTTCTCGCAATCGATAAAGGCGATTGGCTGCTCTCTTGGGAAGCCAATAAGGAACTTAGCTCCTTTTAAGCTCTTTCTCGATAAATGCGTAAGGCTTTGAGCGGGAAACCTTCTGTTACCACTCCTGAAATTGCATGTCTCCGAGCGCATTTAAGTGTATTGCAAATTATATATCTCGTATCCTATTAGTTAGTGTACGCGCATGGTAAATGGATACATACGAATGCGCGCACGCGCGTTTGCA
>NC_051404.1:21785186-21785662 GCF_015228065.2 Penaeus monodon
TTAAGCGACACTTCACAAGCTGCATACGGATTGGTAGAGGCAGCAGAACCCAAATCACAGGGGACAGGTTAACAAAATATTTAAGAGCAATTCCACGCATACGTAACAAGTGAATTATGCACATACTTCATTCCATACATTTCCTCCCTTTTTTTCCGAACGGCCGATTCAATATGATTCGGATTTTAGGTGTCAAATTATTACTAACAGCTCTGGTGTATATCTCCAGTTTTACCATTAACCTAGCGCGTTCATTAAACAGCGAGGGACCTCCCCTTTCCCGTGTTAAAACAACGCATGCAAAATTGTGCCTCGTAACTTTAGCTTTAGGTCTGGGATAACAAGACACAAATCCTGCCGTGGGAACAGAGCCGAAGCAAGGATTCAGCTTTGTGCCTTTTGCTTCACGTCTCCTCCATTTCGGACGGAAGGGAAGGGAGCTGGAAGAACAGGGAGGATTGCTTGAGTAAACGTTA
>NC_051404.1:21787473-21789739 GCF_015228065.2 Penaeus monodon
TAGTGTAAGTTGGTGGAATGTGTATGCTTTGTTTGATTATATTGTGTGTTGTGGAAGCCTATTCTAGTCACGAATAGTGCGTGGGAAGTATGATTGTTTGTAAGAATTTGTGTTGGCGTGGTATGTTACGTATTTCTGGTCATGAGCATTTCGTGTATTTGTTATGTTTGCGTGGTGTAGGTAACTTTGTTTATGTCAGTTTGATTGTTTGTGATTTTGAACATATTTGTTAATCTGTGTGCTTGTCTGCGTATTGTAAGGGTGTCCATGTGTAATTGTTTTTTTTTAATACATATTGTGATGCCAATAGTTTTAGTGGAATTGTTCGTGATGAACCTGGCTACTGAGGTGTTAATCTTTTCTAATTTAGTAATATTTGTCTCTGTGTGTGGGTACCACACTGCTGCACAATACTCCAGTGTTGGGAGGACAAGGTTATTGTAGGCTATGTGTTTAGTGTCTTGTGCACTGAGTGAAATTTATGATTTTGCTTTTGTCTGGCCGAAAGTTCATTTGCCATGTGACTTCCCATTACTCGATGGACTCTATGTCAGTCTGGAGGAGGTTACAGTCGTCAGTTGTCTTATTTTGTCGATAAATGAGGCTGTCGTCAGCAAAAAGTCTAGTTGTAGAATGAGGGGTGGATAGTGTGAGGTTATTTATGTAGAGTAGGAAAAGGAGAGGACCTTAGACAGTGCCCTGCGGGACACCTGAAGAAACAGAAACGGAGCTAGATATAGTGCCGTCAAGGAGAACGCGTTGAATCCTGTTTAAAAGAAAAGCTTTAATCTAGTCAAGGAATTTTCCATTAATTCCATAAAACTGTAGTTTTTGAGTCAGTCTTTTTTGGGGTCTTTGTCAAAGGCTTTGAAGAAGTCTACCTCAATAGCATTTACCTGTTTAACTAGGAATATGGAAATGATGTGATGAGTAACAATGAGTTGGGATTCGCATGATCGTTTGGGTCGGAATCCGTGTTGTGTGTCAGTTAGTATGTTGTTAGAGTCAAGATAATTCATTATGTGTTTGTGTATGATGTGTTCGAAGATTTTGGAGACGATGGAGGTGAGGGAGATGGGGCGATAATATGATGGGTCAGTCTGGCCAATTGCTTTGAAAAGAGGGGTGGCGTCTGCACAAGTATGGGAACGGATTTTGAGGAAAAGGGAAGGGATTTTGTCGGGTCCAATTGCTGTTTTTAGCTTTTTTTCCGTTTGTTTTGATGTCTAGAGTGGGTCGGTGGGGGCTGTTTGACAAGTTCAGTGTAATGAGGTCTTCTTGTGAAGACAGAGTGGAACTGTGTGTTGAGTAGATGAGCTTTGTGTTTTGGTGTGGTGATAAGAGAGCCGTTGTGGTCTTTAAGTGTAGCTGTGTTAGAAGTGTCCTGTCTGCAAGACTTGAAGAACTTAGATAAGTGTCTAGGGTTGTTTCTCACATTGTCTGTGAGCTATTTACTGATGTGTTCGCGTTCGGCCTTCTCTGTTTTTGGCAAATGTTTTTTGGAAAGATTTGAAGTTGACGCAATTTTCTGGTGCGTTGTACGCTTTCGCGCGTCTGTAGAGTGTCTGTTTTTTTCGATGTTGTCTGTGTAGACCTCTGGAGAACAAGGGGAGTGTGTACCTACCCGAAGATGATTTTGTTGGCTCTTTTGATGGGTGTGTGTACGAAGTGTTTCAGGCTATCCCAATTTTCATCAAGGGGCCGGGAGTAGGGATTAGAAGATAGACAGCTGTCTCTGTAAGTCGTCATGCCCCTTATGATCGAGTCTGTGTCGGCTCTAGAATAGAGCAAAATAGGTCCACGTCTGCGTTTCTGTCTGGTCGGTCGGAGGTTTGCGTCAACAAGAACGATGTTGTTCCTTACCAACCAGAGGTGAAGCAGGATAAGGACGGTGTTTCAAGTATGAGGACTTGTATTGTTGTAGTTTGTTTTGAAGCATCGTATGACAGCGAGAGTAAATGTGTACGTGTTTGTATGTTTCTTGGATGTTTCGTAAGATGTAATTGTTATTGTTTGGGCATGAAATATTTGTGCATGAAGAGTAAGTGCTAACAGTGTACTTGATATGAAGCAGGAGACAAGTTGTGACTGTATGTGGCGTTTAAAATAGTTCAGTCTTACCTTCTGAAGGAGTGTTTGTGTGCGGTGTTGTCCTGTTGTCGGCTGAGGTGACACTAGCTTGTTGTCAGTCATCGTGTCTGGAACAGCTATTTGTGACGTTTAGGTACCGCATTGTTAAAACTAACAATGGAATTAAAATGGATTA
>NC_051404.1:21789786-21789872 GCF_015228065.2 Penaeus monodon
AAATATAATTAACATATATATATTGTATATAAAAATGTTAAAAAGGCAGGCGGGGGAGAGGGTAAGTAGCTGAGGCGACACGCGTC
>NC_051404.1:21789986-21790129 GCF_015228065.2 Penaeus monodon
GCATTGTGTGTATTGTTATTGTATTAAGTTATATGATGTGCGTGTGATGGTTGTGTGGTATGTGTGTGTTTTTTGTTAAGTATTATTGATAGTTTGTGTGATATGTTATTTGATTGTAGTATGTTGTGTTGTGTGTGTTATGT
>NC_051404.1:21790164-21790499 GCF_015228065.2 Penaeus monodon
AACATGTAATAAATAATAAATCCATATCATATACTTATTTCGGAAGTTGGTATAGATAATAGCTATATACTAGACCCATATCGCTATCAAGAATATGAGAAGTAATAGCGTTCAAACGCATACATCTATATAGAATATATACTTCCTCATATGATACAGTGAAAGGTTTATGAACGAACCCAACAAACGATTATTCCGGTTCGTTCTCTGTTTACTTATCTACTAAAATTCGACAGTAGTTTTATTATAATACACTAATTGTAATATCATAAGCCATTCCTTAATAAAAGTATTACTATTTAATATCTATATCGATATATGTAATATAATGCTGA
>NC_051404.1:21790681-21791427 GCF_015228065.2 Penaeus monodon
CGATTATGTATTAAACATGTAAGAAAAAAAATCCCTGTCATTGCTCCTGTTTCCGGAAGTTGCGAGAGTAATGAGGCCAGCAACTACCGACCCATATCGCTCATCAACGGCACTAGAGAAGGGCGTAGCGTTCCAAGACGCAGTACATCTTGAAGAGAATAGACTCCTCTGTTGCATACAGCAAGGCCCTAGAACGAACCCAACCACCACCATGGTTCTGGTCTCTGTTTACTTATCTCTAAAATTCGACAGTGTTTATTATAATACGCTAAGTGTAAATCCCTAAGCGCATTGCCTTGACATAAGATTCCTATTGCTTCGAAGACGGGCTAATCGCTTAGTATCGGGAATCATGTATCATCAACACGTTAGGATTTATATGGTGCCCAATAGATATACATTCTCGGCTCAGTCTTAATTACATTAAAACATGTCTCTATTCATTCTATTATTCATTACAATGAGGGTGCACAACTAATCCACACGAATACTGTAGAGGAATTGATGTATTAATCCGTAATGTTGAGGAAATTTTGACTATGGTACCTAGGAACTCAGGGATTTAGTAATTAAATCCCTAAATCATTTATTTGATCAGGGTCAAGACTTTACCCAAAAGTCAACACATATACAAGATCCAAGTATCTCGTGGCCCATGGAATCGCTTGCCTGCCACGTGAGAAGCTTACATAATCTTTTCTATTTTAAACAACTTTAATCTTTAGAATCGTGAAATTAACTAATTG
>NC_051404.1:21793648-21794492 GCF_015228065.2 Penaeus monodon
CAACTGTTTTCAGATTTTGTCACCTGAACTTACTTGATCTGCCGAGTCTGATTTTTAGACCAGGGCTGCAAGTTCGCTCCCAGCCAGCTTATACAACTCTTCCTCGTTGGCATAGATCTTTGTACCACTCTTGATTGATTTCAACTACTTCCTTCTACTGGCGTTGTTGAGCCTTTCTGCTATTACATCATGGTTTTGTCATGGTGTTTCTCTGCGCCCATCGGTGTTATTTTTGCCAAGAATTTCTGAATAACTGTTGCGTTAATATACATTCGCATTTGCTCATTGCTTCTGAGTATTTAGTGCCTTAGGTAACATTCAACTCTTCTAGAAAATGAGTACATGATAGACCGACAGACAAACAAAATGAGGTTTGTCTTTAGATAAACAGGTCTTTTCTTTCTGTCCCTCAGCTATATTCCTCCTTTCTCCGGTCTTTTGTCTTACTCTTTTCCTTCTACCCATTTCCCTTTTTTCCTCTCTTTTCCCATTTCCAAGTATCGGTAAATAATTCCAACATGAAGATGTTTCTGTTCAGTTTTCAAAGTTTCTTGCAGCAGGCATCTTTGATCAGCTTTTGGGCGGAATGTCTACAGTCTTATCCATGAAATTCATTTGAAGTTTTGTTTATGGGGCGTATAATAGAAATTCCATTTCTGTAGTTGTTTTCCTTTTAGTAATTTTCTCCGTCTTACTGTTTCTTTATAATCTTTCTTTACCTTCTGTATCTTTTGCTGATCTGCCACTATCTGTCAGCCCATATGTGCACGCGTGTGTCTATGTATCAAAAAAGGAACGAAAGTAGGTAAGCAGACTGGCGATCTTTTTCTCTCCCCCTCCCTCC
>NC_051404.1:21796550-21796820 GCF_015228065.2 Penaeus monodon
CATTAGATCCTTTATTGTTGATTAGCAATGAAGTACTATTATTACTATGATCATAATTGTTTTTTTTTAATAATTCCAAGTAAAATATGTCTTAAGAAGTCTTTGTACACAAAGAACACTTAAAAACATTATCCTACGAGATTACATTTTTTTGGAGAAGTAGTAAACCGATGTGCTGCTGTGAAATATCCGGGTATTTTAATGTCGTTGCTTTTCATGAATGTATATTTTCATTCTTTTACAAATGACTGATAAAATAAAGTTGTTGGT
>NC_051404.1:21797133-21797333 GCF_015228065.2 Penaeus monodon
CTTGTTATCTGTGCTGCTGTAATTTCAGAGTTTTTGCTTTATTATTAAGCGTTTCTTTAACTTTTGTATTGGTTTATATATGCTGAATAAAACACATGTTTCTGACGTCAGCGAGGAATAAAGAGAAGACGGTTAGACTGTCGGGAGTTGTTTTCCTCTATTTATCCAGCTTGGCCCAAGTACAAGCAATATTACGAGAC
>NC_051404.1:21797558-21797745 GCF_015228065.2 Penaeus monodon
GGTCTACGGTTTCAAGCAAATACTTGGGGTCGGTAGTGATCACTGTATGATCGATTACTTTCTGATACTCACCATGTGTCCTAAAGTGTTGACAATTGATTATTAGAGTAAGTGGTATCGTGAATTTAATAAAGCAATAATTCGATTTTTGTAAATGGTAAAATGTTGGTAACAAGTATGTGTGTGC
>NC_051404.1:21799055-21799621 GCF_015228065.2 Penaeus monodon
TATTTTGGTACATAAGCTTGATTTACAGCTTTTAATGGGAAAAGGCAGCACACAACAACGTATAATTGACGAAGAAATGTGACAATAGCGTAGATGAAATCGATAGGAATCCGATATTTCATTGGCTTTGCTTAATGACTTTGTTGTTCGCCTCGATGCTAGAGCTATCAACTTACGATGTTGTATTAGTTGGTATATTGAACGCTAACATTTTTCTAACTTTTTTTATTTCTTTATCTTTGGTTCTGACTGGAGATAAGTGAAAACGTATAAGCGGATATAAGGTGAGAAGTAGAGAAGCACAAATATCCGCCACTTGACGAAATCATTGATCGGATCTTTAACGTGCCTTGTGGCGACTCTATCAAATACCAATATTAATTGCATTCTAAATCCAATGATATATTACCTCCATGTCTGCAAAGTAGCTGAAACAATGCAATACCTCGATCATAGCTAGTTTACTGACAAGGTAACAATATTGGTTCTGCTGAGAGCAAGCGGTCAGTTCGTAGAATTAGCAGCAAGCGTCTTCCATTTGTTTTAAAATACAGTTACGATATTGG
>NC_051404.1:21800540-21801634 GCF_015228065.2 Penaeus monodon
TATCTTACGGGTATCAAACATTTTCATATTCAATGTTTCTGAAATAAAGTTGCAAAATCACTAAGATAAGTAAATACCTAAAAAATACTTAACTATCTATTAAGAAGAATTTATATTATGTACAATAATATGTTTCCTATAGTAAAGAACTGAAAGTAAGTAGCGCTTTGCTTACATTTTGTAATAACGGTGGATATCGAGATTGCCAGGCAATGGAAAATGTTACATATTTTCGCCTTTGTCTTCGTTCAAGTTGCTTTATATTTTGTGTCTACCAATTTGTGAATACCGATTTGTGAAAATAATGTTCTACTATGTGATTGCGACACTTGATTTACATTACGGAATAACCATTTTTGTATATGACCACCATGGAATCGACAAGACAATGCGCTCCCTGTATAAGACACAATGGCAAATACCTCATGGTCTATTGTGTTGTCTGGCAAAGTGCAGTAAGAAAGATTTTTCTTTCTTTTTTTCTTTTAGTCTTTTTGAAATACGAAGAAATCAAGAAAATTAAATCATGCACTTTTCAGCTAATCAGATCCCATTGTTCATTGAATTCTGCTTATTCTGGAAACAAATGACCAAAATCTGATTGATTATCGTTGCCCCCCCCCCCAAAAAAAAAAAATGCAGAAAAACAAAAATCGTAGAGCGAAATGATACGGTAATTTCTTTCCTGATAAATGACACCAGTGTGGAGACTCCCGTGCTTTACTGTTTGTGCTCATCAGAATGATTACTCCATTTGTGAAGTGTAAAGCGTAATTTTTTAAAACTGAAGTGAGAATAAGTAAAAATGCAGATTAACATTGTAAAGAACACAAAATGCATTATCGAATAAATATGAATCCAGGATTCTATTAACAATTTGACAGACTATTAGCCGAGGAAAAGTTATAATTGAGATTGATTGACTCCATGGAGATTCTTTGACGCGTTCGATTAAATGTGCATCAGAGTTGTTATAGGTTTATTCCTGGGGTCAGTATTCCCTGAAGTGTCGGTCGAACTTGTGATTAATACAAAACATCAACAGAAAATGAATCTTTCAGCAGCTTCCGTCTGAATCGTAGAACATATTACGC
>NC_051404.1:21801729-21802007 GCF_015228065.2 Penaeus monodon
CATGGATGGTCAAGCTACGCACGCTAGGGTGACGACACGGCGCCTGGCAGCGGGGCCCAGGCCACAACCCGGGAGAGAGGGCTTGCGTATCGGGAAATCACCCTTCGGCACTGGGTTAACGAGAGTAAGGACCGACTTTACTCCAACATCTCAATTTTTGCGCAATGTAAGTCAACAGGAATTTGGCTACAATATAGAAATCGCCAATAGGAGGGAGGAAGCAGCCTGCAAATAATCCCGAATGCGCTGTATACTGAAACCATGTAGCAGCTGGTTAT
>NC_051404.1:21802314-21802587 GCF_015228065.2 Penaeus monodon
ATCTTGAGCTTTGAAATTATTCCCTCTTAGTCATACATTTTAGTTATATCCATTCGGCATACCTAACTGTTTATTTATTTGCCGCAATTAATTTGTTCGCAATGTTCACCTTGATAGGAAGAGGAAATGGTAGCTAAAGAAAGCTCATTCGGATTAACTAAGATCAATTATTAAAGTCACAGATCAAGCAGCTAAACGGAACGAGGCCACATCTTCTAAGGCACTGCGCTGGTATTATTTAGTTAACATCCATATTATATTGGTCTTTTTCCT
>NC_051404.1:21803583-21804117 GCF_015228065.2 Penaeus monodon
ATCTCTTTGAAAACCTCTCGATATGTTCCATGTATATTATTTCCTTTTCGTCAGATCCACATAATGAGACAGAAACAGTTATGTTCTTAAAGTTACTCTTGAAAAGAGTAGCATCCGCATAAAAATCTTAGTTTTATTACATCCGTATCAGACTTTCCGTAGACCGTTCGCGTATCATTGTCTATTAAATGTATCTCATTTGGAAACAACTCTGGTTATTCAAAAACTCCTGTAATTCAGCAGGAGATAGTGCTAACCGTCTTGGATGAGATCAATCTATAAAATCACACACACAAGAGGACTCCAGCGGGAGGCGAGTGATTCTTCTCCTTTACAAACGTCACAGAGTAAGTGGTTTTCCGAGAAGACGAAAAAATAAGTAACTGCTGATACGTGGGAGGAATTCTATCGTAGTCGGTGGCGTGGAGACGGGCAGCGCACTGGCCATATGGGGCTGCCTCCGCTCTCATTGTCTCTCTGGAATCTCCCTGCTCTTTCATCACGTCTTTTATCTCCTGCCTTACTTTTCGGTGT
>NC_051404.1:21804529-21804799 GCF_015228065.2 Penaeus monodon
ATTTACAATTTATACAGGGTAAAACAATAGTATATGCATCCGTAAGGAACGAGACTTGGGCTGGCACGGTGGTCTCTTCCGGGACAACTTGTTTGCTGCGAGATCTCTAGATTCACAGACCCTTTGCCAATTCGTCTTGTAAAAGGCGTTTTCTGGTTAAATGGAGTATCTCTTTCATAAGAAAAAGTGGAGACTGTAAAATGGTCAAAGACACAGTCATTAGCATTGTTATATTACAAAGAACTGTATAACAGATTCATTCATGATGTT
>NC_051404.1:21804964-21805046 GCF_015228065.2 Penaeus monodon
TACACCAAGTCAAAGAAAATGGACATTGTAAGTTAAGGAAAACTTACATTAACCCTGGACAGTGATGATAAATTTGCAATTC
>NC_051404.1:21805100-21805285 GCF_015228065.2 Penaeus monodon
AGTAACTTTCTTTCATATAGAAATGCCATCAGTATTTACCTTTATAGGCATATCTGTATATATGTCTATTATAAATTGAAGGATAATCCTCTTTACGGTTAATTTTCACTCTAAAGATGGGTGTCGTCTTAACTTTGGTCCTCAGGTTCATTATTTTTCTCCGCTTCCCGAATGGACACACACAT
>NC_051404.1:21814769-21815112 GCF_015228065.2 Penaeus monodon
TTGTTTCTGAAACGTCCCCATACTTTTGCCCTTGGTTTCCTACTGAAGTTCAGCCCAAAATTAATTGCATCACATTTGCTCGTTAACTGGCCTCAAAGGATTAGACTTTCCATTTTGTCACTTGATTGGTGTAAAATATTTAAAACAGAAAACAGGTAGTCTGCCGACTTTGTAATTAGTGGTTCTCTTCATTTCATTAATAATTTACTCTTGCTGTAATGTTATAGTATCATTCCATCCCAAATCTGATGATAAAATTTACTCATGAATGTTCACATGTTGTAACTCACTGGATGCCACACGCCAGTGCCATCGAGTGTCAAGTCTCAGTTCCAGTTTCGTG
>NC_051404.1:21815247-21815418 GCF_015228065.2 Penaeus monodon
CTTAGTTTTAAAATATATCATCCCTGTCTTTACGTTATTACGGAATCGGGCTTTAAAAAGTGCATTGTCATGTAATGTTTCCAGAAAAAATCCTATTTACACTGTTTTAGTTACTTCTGACATTGACTGAAAGGAAATACATTGTCTTGGACATGGGAGTTCATTAAAATG
>NC_051404.1:21821323-21821650 GCF_015228065.2 Penaeus monodon
GTAAATAAATCATACTCATAAAAGATTCCCCAATGGAAAAAATCAATACGTTGAAGTCATTCCTCGTCAGTAAGATCTTATCTGACTCGCTTTTATTTCCTCGTAAAGCATAAAAGCCTGCCGTTATTATGATCTTCCAGTGAACATAAGATACAAAAGAACTTTGTCAAGCATTCTTCATCCAGCAACGAAGAATACGGAGATTAAACACTCGTTGAGATACAGTTTACAAAATTCACACAATCTTAGATCTCTGGCTGGGTCAGTCCTGCAAATTTTCTGATATATGTGTCTTTTTTATCGGTAAACTCAATGTATAGTTCTCTG
>NC_051404.1:21822189-21822649 GCF_015228065.2 Penaeus monodon
TTGGAGGAAACAAATGGTCACAGGTCAGATGATTCTTCCATTATTAAGTGAAGACATGGCATACTTGCAGACATCAGTGATTGTGAGGATCCATGAAACATCCTATGATAGTATGAAATAACATGAGACTCCGTAAGACTCGGAATTTAGAGCAAATGGCGAAATTACAAAGATCAAACTATGATATCATCATATCATAATATTGGTATATGATAACAAGTATTAAGGCAACCCAATAAATGACTTTTAATGGGATGTATCAAATAATAAGTAGTGCATGCCTGAATGAACAATTATGCATACAAATCTTCCAATGTTCATAGTAAAATAATAATGATTATTCTAAATCTTCCCGTGAGCAAGTGCCTATTATTCATACAGCAACACCGGCCATGGAATCGAGAATATTACAGCTCATACCTAGACACTGGGCCACCACTAGATGCTTAGCTACACCAGC
>NC_051404.1:21822682-21823348 GCF_015228065.2 Penaeus monodon
CGTTACTTCGTGACACAAATTCCAAAGTTGATTAATCCCCAGCACCCCAGTGTTTATGCATAAAACTCAGTGGTAATCGGTATAATTAGAAGTCCAATCCAGGCATACGTAAAATAACTTTACGACTTACCACACGAAATAGTGACACATTTGTTACAGCTCGTATATCTAGGAACAAACTTCTCATGACGGCCGCTACACAGCGTCAGCAGGGAGGGCGTGATGGCGGAGAGCATATACTACTCAAATTATGAAATTAACATCATTTATACATGAAGAAATTTTAAAGAATCAAAATAACACTAATTTGACAAAGCTCGTAATCAAACAAATATGTATTCATATCTCAATATAAACTATACAACCTACGACCGCACATGAATACTGTACACGCATACAAAGAAATTTTTACACAAATTATCAACATGAAGGTAAGAAGTCATTATGTGCATTTGGATATAGATTAATAAGAAAATTATATGCTACTTAATAAGTTCAATGTATAATGAAACATTTGCTGTGTTCAGACATGTCATTGCTACAAACTAAGTTCGAATCCTTTACACGTTCCTCTCATTCACTTCCCTTGAAGACTCACCAGAAATGTACAGAAACGGATTGGATCCTAAGCGGCCAATGTGGCAAAAGATCGCAATGGACGCGCCC
>NC_051404.1:21823371-21823778 GCF_015228065.2 Penaeus monodon
CCTCATCCTCCACCCCGCTCCCCTCCCTCATCCTCCACCCCGCTCCCCTCCCTCATCCTCCACCCCGCTCCCCTCCCTCATCCTCCACCCCGCTCCCCTCCCTCATCCTCCACCCCGCTCCCCTCCCTCATCCTCCACCCCGCTCCCCTCTTCCCCCGCAGCTCCTTGGTCATTGGTTTCTTATCCAATAAATCGAGGATGGAGTGCTGGCGGTGAAAAAGTCTTGCAAATGCGGTTCCTTCCATTAATTATGGATTTATGGTTCCCACTGGACGAATTCCCTTCTGTTAATGTTTATAAGTAAGCGGAGAAGCGTTTCTCAGGCGGCGATAGAAGTACTGGCCGGCGCTTTAGCTTGAAATAAGGGAGGGAAGTTTTCGCCCGGAATTCGACTCCATGTAAAAAGT
>NC_051404.1:21825536-21826075 GCF_015228065.2 Penaeus monodon
TGGCGACGCACAAATTCTTCCAGCTAAAATATAGTTGCTAACCTCATGAGCACTGGTACCTTATTATTGATGATAACTGAACGTTTACATGAAAGCGCTATACTGATTACAAGATTTTCCCTTTAAAAGACAAAAGAAGAGAAAAGTATTAGCCACTTTGTGCTCGAGGTTAACTCTGCGGTTTTCAAAGTTATGTTAAGCAAACCTACCGCTCTCTTTGGGCCTTTGATGCAGTGGTCTGTAGCAAATTTCCCTGTTGTAATTTTACCTTTGGGCTTTTCCACAACAGATTGTGCGGATAACAGATTTGCTTGTCCGGTGCTTTAGTAATGGGTCGAGTCAGTTCGATTTTTTATTCGGTTTAGAATCGCCAGCGGCGTTGACCGGCCTTGGGCGAGATAGCACACACCAACTCTCGACTGGTGGTGGTTTAGGAATTCTGTAATCTTGTAATTGGTTTTCCATGTTTTCGGTTTACTTTATATTTATATTTCCTAGAACTGGATGAATATTGATTGTACGCATTTAATAAATGTCTG
>NC_051404.1:21826158-21826228 GCF_015228065.2 Penaeus monodon
TTTTTTTTTTCCGCAAAATGTTCAGTTGGGTTCACAAAATGACCGGCATTCAAAGAAAAATCAAATGTTT
>NC_051404.1:21826470-21826540 GCF_015228065.2 Penaeus monodon
GACCATGATTTTCAGTTATATTTGTTGCCAGGATATTTCGTTTTTTTAACTATTTATGTATTATTTCAAT
>NC_051404.1:21827074-21827416 GCF_015228065.2 Penaeus monodon
CGCAGCCTGTGTTTTGCCTCCCTCCCTCCCCCAACGGCATGTATAATATCTATTCTAGGTATACATGGATGCGGATGCGTCGTTGAAATGATGCGGAAATCAAGGTCCACTCTAGCCAGGAGTGGGATAAGTATTACTATCATTAATGGATGACCAGGAATTTCGGCAACAATCAGGAAAATGTAAGGTCGCCTTTTTGTGTGTGCGTTTGTTTGCGTGTATCCGGATTATGAAAAACTTCTTAGAAAATTGTGCGTGCTTGTGAATGATTAGCGACTTTTTCTGACGACTGCGTTTATTGCTTAGGTGAAATGCGGGGATGCATTTTTTTCACATTTAGAA
>NC_051404.1:21827441-21827805 GCF_015228065.2 Penaeus monodon
GAATTACAGTTGTAAGAAGATGTTAAGATAAAATCTTTATCAGTAAATCCCATAGTTACGCATTTCTCTTTCTAGACATTGATATTGGTAAGTATGCAATTACTTATTGACATTGTTTAAAATTAACAGGAAAAAATCTTTAGGAGCTTCATCGTGAGCTCTAACTTGGCACTCGATTAAAGGGACGGACGCCGGAGAAAGGGCTACGCAAGGCTACGGTGCTTCCCCCGAGAAAAGCTTGCGAGTCGGTCCACAGTGGCAGGTGAAGTGTCATGTATAGGTGTTCCTGTGACTGATACCTTTTGTGTTTAGCATTCATTGAATATATTTACGGAGTCAACATGAACACCGTATCCCTATCTTA
>NC_051404.1:21827827-21828150 GCF_015228065.2 Penaeus monodon
CCTTAACTAGTGAACTTTCGAACTAGTTAATAACCTGCAAGAAAAGATGAAGGAAGTTTTCGGGAGCTTCTGTTCTCAGGATTGTGGTCAGTTTGTAATCCATGACGCTATTTTTAAACTTACATTTCCCGGTGTAATGCAGTTAAAACTCGTTTAGAACACTAAGAAAGTTAAGAAGTCGAAATCCGCGTTGATGAATTGCCGGAAATTATTTTGTTTGATGTAGTTAAATAATCGTAAATATAACAATTTCAATTATTTTGGCTACTGAAGGAGGATCTAAGGTCGACTTGCGGTTGTAAACTTCCTTGTCGTCCCTATAT
>NC_051404.1:21828292-21828734 GCF_015228065.2 Penaeus monodon
TGAATCCTCTTGTTGATATTAATTCATCAGAACAGGATCCTGTTATACAAGTTGTTCGATATAAAGGGGTCAAGCTGTGACAATTGCACTTCATTTAATGATCGCAAGTGATACGTCATCATATCCGGATTCGCACCTAAGTAACGTAAAACATTTGTTATCTATTTTCTGTGAAACGACACATGTTCACTGAAGAGCTCTGAGCTGTACTTTTAAAGAAAGTGTCATTATTCATGGTAAAAGTATTTAAGGAATATATGCATCAGCTTGTAAATCAAATCTATAAAGAAAATTTATTATTAATATATATTTTCCAGTATTTATGGCTATCCATGTAGCTACATGATACTATAAGCTAAACATTTTCATTCACTTACAAGTTATTATGGAAATATGAGGCTACTCTATATCACTAATATTGCTGATGTTAATGACACGATTG
>NC_051404.1:21828910-21829000 GCF_015228065.2 Penaeus monodon
CGATTACAGGAACGTCAGTTTTTTTTTATCTTTATACGATCATGTTTATTAAGCTTACTTGACTTTGCAAGATTTCTTTTAAAATTCATG
>NC_051404.1:21829088-21829192 GCF_015228065.2 Penaeus monodon
CTTTAAGGAAATGCTTCCAATGCTTTCCAATGATTGTACTAAGAAGGAAAAAACTCTTACTGTTCATGTTTTGTTTCTTTGATCACTGGATACAGGATGATCTT
>NC_051404.1:21829244-21829951 GCF_015228065.2 Penaeus monodon
CAATAAAAACAATAACCACATGACCGACCTCTTGCAGCGAATTTCAGGTCTGGCCGCGCGGAGTTTCAACGATGACGGAAAATAACACAACCCTGCACGCCTCTCCCAAGAGTTCGAAATAACTCCTTGAAACTTTCCGTATTCTACCAAAGACGGCTCAAGTACGAATTCAGCTTTCTTGCCATATAGAAATATACTCCTCCTTTGACTTTAATAATTAGAGATAGCAAGAAGGCTCACGAGAGAATTGTGGCCGGCGTGATTCCTTATCATCAATTATCTATTTAAGCTTACCTTCTGCAAGCGTTTTCAGGTGATTCCATCGGCCGGATTCCCCATAAAAGCTTTAAAGTTTAAGAAGCGTTACCTTGTGGTTTTAGTACTGCCTCTTAGCGAAGTGGGTCACGATGCTGCAAAGTTGCTGATCGCATGGCTGCCCCCAACCGCTGACGTCACATCCGTCAGTAGGGTATTCCGATAACAGATGCATCCGGCCTGCAGTTGTTTCTTTTTAGAGCACTTATTTCTTTTTGGATAAACCCCAGTCCAAGTTTTAAGCGGCTGATAATTTGTGGTAATTGCCTAGATTGCGTTCCCTGGAGGCTTGTGATTGCATTTCCCGCAACAACTCAATTTCATTTGGAGTCTTCGCGAGAAGTGATATTCATCATTTTGCTGCATGATGCATCAGCCAAAGAAACAAATAA
>NC_051404.1:21830135-21830608 GCF_015228065.2 Penaeus monodon
CAGAAAGAGAAGGAGAGGGGAAGGGGGGAAAACTGGAAGAGAAAGGAAAACGGCGGAGACAAAAATTAATAATAATAAAAAGGAGGAGGAGAGAAAAGATCAGAAGGTGCACATCCCTAGAAATAACGATAAAAGCAATGATGAGATTGCAGCGAGCGTCTCCAACCAAGCGATCATTTTGCTTCCTTTACAAAGCACTTCCAAGCAAAGGAGAGAAAGAGGACGAGAGAAAAGAGGGAAATAGAAACAAATATCGTGGTGTTACAGCCCTGCAAGAGACATGTACAAAGAGGCGAGGATGTGCAGAGGGTCTACTTGATTTACAGACACGGTAGCTTCAGAGAAAGAGAAAGGGGGTGTGGGGAGGGGGGCACGAGAAGGGAAAGAGTGAAGTAAAGAGAAAAGGGCGGGAAGGAATTCGAGGGAGAGAGGAGGGAAAGAGGGAGCAAGTTCATTAGCGAGAGAGAAAGAGA
>NC_051404.1:21830848-21831178 GCF_015228065.2 Penaeus monodon
CTACACCAATCATTCGACGAATGAACACACGAAAGCGAAAAGATAAAACAGAGGACGCACGACAAGCGCGCACGGCCCCGGCGCGCCAAGGCCTCACCTCGAGCGCCTGATTCCCTCCCAACAACTTAAATTTCACTGAAGATACGACGTCGCATTCTCCTCCCCGACCCATCCTTTAGTAATGGTGATTTTCCAGCACTGCGTCGGCGAGGGGGGACTCGGCCCGGAATTGCCCATTGATCACAAACCCCTTTAGATTTACTGGTCCCTTTTACCCGTCGCTGGTGATACCTGGCGACAGGTGTTACCATTAGAGCGGAAAATCAAATA
>NC_051404.1:21831347-21832319 GCF_015228065.2 Penaeus monodon
CGGAGGTGGCTTATGGAAATGGGCGAAATGATGAGCAGAGAAATGGGGAGAAATGAATATTATTATTATTCTGATTCGTTTACAAGAACAGCCAAGCCGGCGAGAGCTGAGGTCTCTAACCTTTTTCGGCTTAAGAATCGTATCTTAATTGTCGCGGCTCAAATTAGGGTTGTGCTCCTTGGGCGTCGCAGGATGGGAGAGATATAACAAGATGAAAACTGTAAGGAATCACCACTGACCTTCACAGAGCGACGGCACGCTGCCATGGCCGCCGCCAGCGATCTGACCCAAATCCTTAATTGGAAAAAGACAGTGACTTAAGAACGAAAAATCGCAAACGCAAAAAAAAGAAAGGCAAGTAAGATGTAATCCCGGTGATTAATGATAGCTATGCATCCAAGACTTGTTTGCCATAACTACAATTAACTGAAGTATGGCGCAGTCATTCGTTCGTTTGGCGCTGTCTGGACGAATCTTCCGGTGACCGCTGTCAAAGGTAAGTTTGGTTGTAATTAGCTTTAACGTTAACTCAAGGATATAAATGATGCTGCCATATTATTAAAGTTACCATTTGAATATGCTTGGGAATGCATGCGGTTCTTGAGATTTATAGAGTAGTATATTCTGTAACGAATGATTACGTTAAGGATTCAAAGACTTTCCACGGTATCCATGATAAGGAATAAAGGTGCTAGGAAACTTCATTCACGATTTTAGTGTACAAGTGTGTGCGTTTCTTTCTTAGATCATTTGCAGCCTAAAGTGTCTTTTTAATACAACAAAGTTTATATGGTATTCATAAAAAATATACATAGAGAATAATTTTTTCACATTTTCTGTGGCAAATTCCTTGAGAAAATACTGGGTAATGATGTATTACCGAGATGCCGAGTCTATTTGTGAATATTTGCATCCATCAGAATACGATTGGTGTATTTTACTGGCAATAAAACTATTTAAAAAGACAAGCCT
>NC_051404.1:21832461-21832571 GCF_015228065.2 Penaeus monodon
ACAAAAACACTTACCACTTTATATCACTATTACAAAAAAACTTAAACCCCTATTCCCCTTTTTTTAAAAACGTATTTTAAAAAAAAACAAAAACAAAACCCCCCAAAAAA
>NC_051404.1:21837042-21837141 GCF_015228065.2 Penaeus monodon
GGGTCTTGGAACACGCCCAGTTTTCGGGTCGAGGCCCTACATTCAAGATGCTGTTCAAAAGTAAAAGCATTTATCAAGGTATAAATATGATCGTTTGTT
>NC_051404.1:21837169-21837387 GCF_015228065.2 Penaeus monodon
AGATCTGAATTTTTACGGCACGTGGAATAAAATAAGATAAAAACTTATCCAATTTCCTTGTAATACTGGAGTCAGTGTATACAAAGTTTTATGGAAGTGGCAGCTGGAGTGAAAAAGAGGGTCGCTGACAAACAAAAGGAGAAAAAAATAGTAATCTAAAAACCCAGAGAGCGAATAGTGACAGAAGAGGGGAGGAGAAAGGAAGGGAAAGTGGAAGT
>NC_051404.1:21837467-21837848 GCF_015228065.2 Penaeus monodon
AAGCAGACAAAATGAATAAATAAATACCATTCAAACAAATAAACCACGAGCCAGCTACCTTCGCAACCTCGGAAAGACTAAAAGAAAGCCAACAGAACTGTCGCAAGAGACTCAGCTCATCGCCAGTGCCCGAGTTTCGCGTCAATTGCGCCCTTAGGCCTACCTCTCCGGAATTTACATGCGTTTGAAGCTCTCCGGAAAACTTTTGTTCCTTTACTAAACAAACTCTCGTTAACCTTCCTCATCCATATCCAAAACCGCCCACGCCCACTCATCCATTCGAGCGTAACTTGCAACACATTTTTAATTACTTGGCAACTTTGTCAAAGACATAACAACTATAAAGAGAGAGGAAAAGCAATTAGAAAAGGGATATATTTG
>NC_051404.1:21838876-21839064 GCF_015228065.2 Penaeus monodon
GGTCTAAAAATGCGAGTGGATTCTAAAGTCTCCAAGTCCTCTCTCACTATCATCGAAGTTCAGAATCAACCGGAAGTGGATCAGAAACTCGATGAAAGGCCCCAAAACTACTTAATAAGTTTGAGTACTTTGTGGGGAACAACGGAATCTGTTCTCTTATCTTTATATGCAAATCAGTTTGGTTTCTA
>NC_051404.1:21839271-21839576 GCF_015228065.2 Penaeus monodon
ATCGGGTTTTGTTCGTTAAACAAATATTATTACCATCATTGTTGCTAGCACAGACCGATATCAACACATGAGAAGTGCTACTGCAACTGGATATATGATTTTGCAAAATTAAAATAGAATTTATCCAATTCTAAGCATAAATAGAGAATGTGCTAGAAGGTTACAGGAAGTGGCTAGTGAAAAGAGCATAAAGACGAACGACCAACACGAATGATAAAGAGATATTTCGGGAGGCGGAGGCGGAGGAGAGATATCAGCTGCAGAGGCATCGCACGGATTAGTATTCATCGCAGACTCTTGAGCTT
>NC_051404.1:21847197-21847306 GCF_015228065.2 Penaeus monodon
ATTAATCAAACCTTCATTTTCTGGCTGCGAGTGAGTGAAAGCTAAGATGGTTCGATGGTTATTGAGGGGCAAGTTGCATTCAGGGGTTATATACTCCATTATATAGAAG
>NC_051404.1:21847566-21847654 GCF_015228065.2 Penaeus monodon
AAGCAGCCAAGACCATATTTTCGGTAGATGAGAGAAAATCCTTATAAGTATTTAGGTTGAGGTTGCAAAAGTTCTTTCTCCAAGGAGG
>NC_051404.1:21847851-21847958 GCF_015228065.2 Penaeus monodon
TCCAGGGAGGCACAGATTCTAAAGTTGAGACGGAATAAGATAAGTGCTAACTTTGTTATGAAAATTAAGAGCAACACCAGTGGTCCCCCTAGATGACTTGTCCCTAT
>NC_051404.1:21849305-21849426 GCF_015228065.2 Penaeus monodon
CTTGTGGGACCCAGCCGCAGGTGGCACGGGGCGGCTGGACATGGCCACGGAACCAAGCCGAGAGGGTTAGGCTTAAATAAACGCCAGTCTCGTGTGGGTGCGCAAGTGTGTGCCCTCGCTT
>NC_051404.1:21849465-21849620 GCF_015228065.2 Penaeus monodon
CGGAGGAATTGATGCACTGGAAGCCTATGTAATGGTTAGGTCAGTATGCGGTAGTGTCTAGGAGAGTCTTCTATTTATATATACACACACGCACAGCTAGTCAGGTGTACAGGCCAACTCCAGGACGCAGGACGGTTAAGTGATACCACCGTGTA
>NC_051404.1:21859749-21860256 GCF_015228065.2 Penaeus monodon
GCTCTGATATCGGCCGAGTGACGCGCGGGCGAGGCCTTCCTTGACGAGCGGCCACGATTACAGGCGTCCATACTGCTAATGGAAGACCCGAGGGAAGCGTTCGGCTCTGGCTCTGCAGCTGCGCTTGGTCTCTCGGCGCGCGGTGATTGGGGCGGTAAATATCTATAATGCTCATACTTTGGTGGGAGCGAAAGAGAGGAGACGAGAGACGGCTGGAGGAGAGAGTGGACGAGAGAGGGTGAAGGAAAGAGGAAAGGAGGAGGGAGAGGGAGAGAGAGGCCTGGAAGAGAGAGAGGTCGAAAGAGGATTGGAGGAGATGGAGGATGACTGAAGGAGAGAGTTCGAAAATGGGAGGGGGCTGGAGGTGAGAAGGCTGGTGGAGAGATAAGACGAAGGAGGGCTGGAGGAGGAAGAGGGAGAGAGATGGATGGAGGAAAGAGAGAAAGTGGAGGGGGGGGAAGGGAAAACACGTGTGGAAATATGACTGATCGGAGAAAGAACTTACTC
>NC_051404.1:21860418-21860519 GCF_015228065.2 Penaeus monodon
GCTGGATGATGTTAGTAAACAACAAGGAATTAATTATTTCTGACAATATTGTTGTAATAGCTTCGTATAAACTATATATTTACTGATTCTCTCGCCCGTCT
>NC_051404.1:21860783-21861179 GCF_015228065.2 Penaeus monodon
CTTGCATTGAATCTTTCGATGCTCCTGTCAAAGGATCTCATATTTATTCCTAAAACATGATAAACAGTTTATAAAGAAATGCGCTCGTGGGATGAAAGCTCGAAAAGTAAAGTTGAAATCTTGGGTAAAAAGGGGGTTAATCAGACCTTTTAAGTTAATGGGAGCTAATTAACTTCACTGTAAACTCCGCTCGTCTTCCTTGCCTTAAAAATACATTAGCGCTTTGAGGTAAAAATGGAGTTTCGTATGATAATTGCACTGTTTAGAATAAAAGACGAGTAACGATATACTGATTGAAGAACGATTTTTAAAAGCCACAAGGAAACAAACGTACGAACGCACAAAATCCCCCACGAACTGATACACATTCGAAGGAGAGGCAAAGGGGGGCGGTGA
>NC_051404.1:21861323-21861396 GCF_015228065.2 Penaeus monodon
GGAGGGAAGGCGGGGGAAGGGGGGGAAAAAAAAAGGGGGGAATGGAAAGAACGATCGGAGAAAGAACTTATAA
>NC_051404.1:21861439-21861822 GCF_015228065.2 Penaeus monodon
TGTAATTAGTTTTGAAATATAAAAATTTTTGAAATTATAGGGGGGGGTGGGGAAAAAAAGAAATTAAATTTGAAAAGAAAAAGCTGAATAAATAAAAAACCCGGGGATTAATAATTGCTAGATAAGGGTTTTAAATGGAAAAACAGACAAATAGGAATTTTAAAAAAAGGAAAGGAAAAGAGGAAAACAATAAGAAGAAGGCAAGGGGAAAAGGAAGAAGAAAGGAGAAAAAAAAAAAGGAGAAGAGGAAAGGAAAAAAAAAAGAAGAAAACAAGAAAAGAAAGGGGGGGGGAGGGGGGGAAAAGAAAGGAAAGGGAAAAAGGGGAATGGGGAAACAGGAAGAATGGAGAAAAAAAAGGGGGTTAAAAAAGGGAGGAAAAAAG
>NC_051404.1:21863073-21863281 GCF_015228065.2 Penaeus monodon
TGTGGTAGTAAACAAGGATATTAGAAGTTGAAGTTGAAACTGCATATGACTTGTTAGAGAAATAGAAAAGTAAGTATGCAGAGATATAGAGAGCTAAATTTATATGAAGAGGGATGGTCTAGCTAGCACCGTCTGAATCTGGGAAAAAAAGGGGTTAACAGATTTAGTACGGAGCTAAGTAAATCAGGTAACGTCCTCTTATACCGTT
>NC_051404.1:21864405-21864974 GCF_015228065.2 Penaeus monodon
GGCGTTGCGTGTCTTGCCCCGCCGACCGCATCAAAAGGACCTCTCCTCTTCGCCACGCCAAATGAGCCCCCAAAGCGAAAATATTTGCACAGCACCCAAAGCCGGAAAGGTAGACTCGTTCAGCAGCTCTTTGTCGAAGAAGCCGCAGTATTTACCAGCGACGGTCCTATCACGCGAGCCTTTGACTCTTGAAATCAGGTGTTGAGACTCTTTGCCAGGATTTTGTGGTTGTCAGCGGAATCGACGTCCTGAGTTGAGCGGCGGAGGAACTTTTTCGACAGCTTCTCGGCTTTAAGGATTCGGGTAGAGAAGCGAAGGCTGTGGGACTTGTGTGGGTGATCGGGAGTGCGGCTGCTGATGTGTCTGCGTTTTGGTTAAAAAGGATTAAAGGGGAAAGAAGGAAAGAAAAGAAGCGGACAAACTAATAAACAGTAACAAATTCGCATATATATACATAAAACATACGCACTTAAAGAAAAATAATAGGACAAACTAATAAACAGTAACAAATTCGCATATATATACATAAAACATACGCACTTAAAGAAAATAATAGGCACCAAGACATT
>NC_051404.1:21865033-21867071 GCF_015228065.2 Penaeus monodon
GCGCGCGCGCGCGCGCATACAATCTAACACTGTTGTTGGCATTAAAACAAGATATAAATCTAAACATTTGCATGTCTCTTGCTCATGCAATCTGTCTCCTCTCAGTCACTTAGATCAGTATACATATCTAAAAGTAAATATGGGAATATTTTGATTCCTAAAATGTAATATGTCTTTTTCGAGCTGAATATGTGAATAGGGCAGATAGCGAGATATCTCTAAATAGGAATGGCATCGAAAAGAAAGAGTAGTATAATTATATAAAATATATAAATAAATATATAAAATGTATAAATACATTAAAAAAAATGTAAAATGGATTTTAACGGGAGGATCTATATCTACATCGCTATATCTCATATAATTTTCGTGGCATGGTCGGTGATAAACTCACATTAGTTAAGAAATTTACTATCTAAAAATGGATATTAAGCTTGTACTTTTATTCATCTGTATTAATCAGGCATCAAAATCGGCATTATAAAATGACAGGTATTTGGTCTCCGCAAATACTGGATGGTTCGTAAAACCTTTCAATAAATCTGAACGAGTCTAGATTGTAATTTTAGGAAAGAAAGGCGGGTTTTTGATACAGGATCTATTTTCTGGTAACAATTTCTGCTATACAGAGTGGAAATGCATTGAGTACCAGGTAAAACCGGGTTATTAAACAAGCATCGTCACTGACAAGACAGTATTTATGTAACAATGTAATAAATACAGTATGTATGTGTACACTCTAGTAGAATTCAGTCTTCTATGAGTGTTCGATGCTTCTGTTTTTTTTTATTCTCTTTTCATAAATCATTATGTCAAGGTCTTACTTCTCTTATCCTTTCGTAGAAAAAAAAATTATTCAGTCTATATACAGTATGGTATTAGCTTGTTTTATGATAGTCTATTATAATCTAAACCTATTCTTATTACTCAGCCCCCCCCCCCTCTCTCTCTCGCTTTATATCAACCGTTTCATTATGGAGGGTGACTACACAGGATATCCGCTGTCATATGATGCACTGTTATATAATATCTAAGGCTTCCCCTATCTTTTAGAATATGATCACAAAATAGCCTTAAGATATTTAAACATACTACACTATGTTCTTTTCTTAAACTCGCGAATAAGAACTTTATGCCCACACTACCCGTTCGCTCCGCCGTAGATGGAGGTGGCACAATCTGTTGAAATGCCTTTGTCTTCCGATGCGTCTCCTTTGCTGCAGTTTCTATAAAAGCGTATTTCTCTTCTGTTTCTGTTTAGGCTGTTGCTTCAGATAAAATCTTATAACTGGTGCTGATCATGAACTGTACATTTTACTTCGTGTTTTCTTTACCTGATTCTGGATCTTCTTTTTTCAGTATCAGTGATGGTTGAAGTTTACTTTAGATAAAATTGTATATAATGCCATATACACATACAAGCACATATCCACACGCACAAATAAGTGTTGCTAGAAGAAGTATACGGGCGTACTGATTTAATCCGAAGTGTACGAGATGACGCACCGAAATTCATAAAAAGACCCTGAAAATTTAAAATAAAATCATAATATGAGCTTTTCTTACCGAGCAGCTGATTTTGTCACCCTCGACATACACTGTTAACTTTGTCCGGACTGTTCTACACACTCCAATTGTACTTTCTGGTATGCATCAAGTACAGTGCAGTAAATATATGCTTTTATAATCATAAACGTGTACCATGTGTGATTGCTTTTATCATCGTCATTTTCCCCTTTATGGTGCAGCATGTGAAGATACTCCAGATGGCATTAGCAAATTTAGACATCTTTCCCCAGAATGCAGAGTTACCGATAAACAGCGAGGAAATCGATCGTGCCTTGCAAGCAGCCGATAGTCTGTGTGACAGCGCAGTAAGTTCTGATTCTTCAGAAAATGATTGCAGGGATTCTAAGCAAAATATCTTCTATACCTTATCTTTCTCTGAAGATGAAGTCGTAGATCTACAGAACTTGCCAGTCCGCTTCCGTCTCTCTCACTGGCCTGTCTATTTTTGTCTACCTTTAATGGCTGTTTC
>NC_051404.1:21867490-21867624 GCF_015228065.2 Penaeus monodon
TACCAGCGGAAGCCCTGAAAGCAGGAGAAAAAAAAACAGTTATAAAGGCTATGAAGAAAATCATTGATGACATCTGGAGGACAGGAAAATGGGCAGCCGAATGGATAATTTCAGAATTGGTGCTCCTACCCAAG
>NC_051404.1:21867704-21867898 GCF_015228065.2 Penaeus monodon
TCGGCAAAGGCTGCAATACTACCTAGCACCAGAGATTGCACAGGAACAGTTTGGGTTCACGGCAGGCAAAGAAACCACTGATGCCATTCTAACTGTCCGAAACATCATTCAAAAGGTTCTTAAGCAAGAAGAGGATCAAATTTGTTTTTTGTTATTGATTACACCAAGACGTTTGACTCGGTATTTTATGATGC
>NC_051404.1:21869875-21870248 GCF_015228065.2 Penaeus monodon
GCTAGGCCAGGATGAAGAGTCCACTATCTGATCTCGTATCGAGACAAATGCCTTCAGATGAGGTACCAAAGGCATGGCGGAGAAGTAAAGAGTAAAGATCCCAAATAGGGTTGGGGAAAACAAACTTCACTCCACTGCATATACCAAAGTCTCCATAGCAGCTACCATTGAACTGCACAGTACCTTGTATGTCATCGTGAAAAGACTTGATCAATCGTTGTAGTAATTTGTGTAGGATCTGAAAAAATCCTTTGCTCACAAGGTCGAATGCCTTTTTCAGGTCGATGTACAGAGGCATTTGCTGCTCACGTTTCTCTTGTAGCTGGCGAAGGGAGAAGATCGTGTCTACACACATGCAAATGCACTTATTCTT
>NC_051404.1:21874921-21874986 GCF_015228065.2 Penaeus monodon
GTTATTATTATCTTAAAAACTGTTCTGTCTATTTTTGCGATATATTTTACTTCTCCCCATGTCAT
>NC_051404.1:21875798-21875975 GCF_015228065.2 Penaeus monodon
TACTTTTTATCTAACCCCGTTTCTAACTCTCTAAACACCACCATTGCTTGAGAATCTACAGCCGGGAATTGTAGCGTGTATAAACAAAAGTACACATTTGCGGTATGCGCTCACGAGCGCGCCCGCGCGCGTGTGTGTGTGCGTTTATGCATTACTGAACACAGTCAGGAATTTTGT
>NC_051404.1:21876418-21876557 GCF_015228065.2 Penaeus monodon
TTTAGTAATTGCCAAAAGAATGACAAAAAGCTCTTGTAAACTCAAACGATGCTGCTCCTCTTCATCTCCACCAGATTTAATCTTTTTATTCATTCAAGACAGGATGTTGATTCTTCCTCGATTTTTCTTAGCATATGCA
>NC_051404.1:21876612-21876824 GCF_015228065.2 Penaeus monodon
ATATTGCCTATTTTTAGCCCCGTACTTCGTTAGCATTCTCCTAAAAGCCCAGTGCCTTACATCTACGTATAGGGAGCGAGTGAAGGGTTGCTTCCTGCCCCCGCGTTGGACATTCAGGATTCTCTTTGAACCACGTTTCATCTTATCATCTTTTCCTCTCGGCTTTCAGGAGACGGTTCATCGATGTCCAGATGGAAAAGGGGTTGACAAAA
>NC_051404.1:21879005-21879093 GCF_015228065.2 Penaeus monodon
AAAGGCCCTATACGAGTGTGTAGAACTAAAACCAATTGATCACAAAGTTTAACCAAACAACTGGCTCCAAGGGAATTACCTATAAACT
>NC_051404.1:21879820-21880663 GCF_015228065.2 Penaeus monodon
ATAAACGATATGAGATTTACTTATAAAAGTGTTGAAAATAACATTTGGCAGTTTTGCCAAATGAAAACAAAAACGCAAGATTCTTCCTTACATATATTACATGAATGCAATGCAGTATGAATTCTGCGTATACTTTAGTCTCATTCATAAAGAGAAAAATGTGCTCTGGAATATTGTACCTTCAACATGCATTCACTTTTGCGTTTTGCCTAATCTAAACTCATTATACATACCATTGTTGATATGGTATGGTATGAGGGGGGAGTACTGAGATCAGGTCAAAGGCTCTCATTATCGCAATTCTGTGAAATGCTTTATCTGTAACTTCTTTATTTTTTATCAAGCTCTGTGACCTGACGACATCATACATTCTTGGTAATCTCCGAGGCACAATCCAGCTAATCCAGTAGTTGCTGCATCATGCGAGTTCTTCGTCTCGAATTTGCACCGGGATGATTAATATAACAATAATGATTTCTAATTATTATTTGAACTTTTCTGTAGCTTGATTGGTAATGAAAATTGATAGTGCAATTGCCATTTCTTTCTTTACTGCCATAGTCACACAAAATATAGACTCAATTTTTTCTATCAAGTCGGTCGATATCAGATGTAACACTCCATGCACTGTTTAAATCTTTCATGTCTTTAAACCAAACTACTTCAGTTCATAGTATTTCCAATTAATTATCCCAATATATTATCAAGCTATTTATCGCTTCACTTTTGCATTTACCATTCAGGCCTTTCCATAAAATTAGTCGAACTAGTCCATAATATACCTTCCTTATCTTCTTATATTTTAGAATATCGGCAGCCGTCACTTTACCGAATTATCTGTAC
>NC_051404.1:21881015-21881467 GCF_015228065.2 Penaeus monodon
CCTGGTTCTATCCTGCATTTAAAGTTCTCAAAGAATGTCAGTAAAGATAACGTTACAGAGGTTGCGTAGCCGTATATGACGGACGTAAATTGTTTCGTATTCACAGTAAGAATTCTCTAATCCCTGTATCCCCATTCTACCCTATCTTATAACTAACTTATTTAGTATTATCTCAAGCATACCTTATATCCGATTTTCTTATAGTGTGATGATGAATCAACTTGAGTGGATATCCAAAAATAAAGAAATAATAACTTGCTGATGTTCTGCCTCCGACGATGAACGACGTTATTCCGCGAACAAAAAGTTCTTCCCTTATTTAAGACGAAGAGGAGAGACAAGGAAACAGAGAACAGAGCAGAGGAGAATATTAGGCAAAGGATATGGGTTGAGGTGATGTTATCAATTAGAAAACTCTATGGGCAAATGGAGTTAAAGGAGAATGATGGGGG
>NC_051404.1:21883206-21883401 GCF_015228065.2 Penaeus monodon
ATCAGTTGCAGTTGTGTGGCTATTGTTATGGTTGGGAAAGCCTGAAGAGATTACGTTAGAGCAACATAGATCTATATTATGTCCAGATCTAACAAATGAGGCAGAAACTTTGAGTACTCACGAAAGAATATCAAGTTCGGGAGCAATCTGAGAGACACCTGTGGCCTCGGCAATGACGGCCGCCCTCGCATTTGC
>NC_051404.1:21883518-21883790 GCF_015228065.2 Penaeus monodon
AACTTTAAAGTTATCTTGATTCGTTATTGCTCATAGTCTTTAATTTCCTTATCTATAATGACTTAATTAGTATTTCGTAGTCAATAGCTTATTTATTAATTGCTTAATTATTATAAACTGGACATTTACTTTTCATTTCAGTTTTATCTTCTAGGAGGCTCAAGGTTACAATGCATTATTTTGTATGGTTATGAAGGAAAGACAATCAAGTCAAGATGCGTGGTGTATTTTACAATAACAACAAAAAAACTCGTAATCTTAAATCAGACTTT
>NC_051404.1:21884027-21884092 GCF_015228065.2 Penaeus monodon
TCATCTCTCACGGCAGACGAGACTCAGCCTCAGCTCATCAGGCGAAACCTCGCGGAACAAGCGGC
>NC_051404.1:21884218-21885489 GCF_015228065.2 Penaeus monodon
CCCAAGCAAGGATCCAGGCAGGGACATGGAAAAAATTAACTGTGGACACACAAGGCAGGCGTAACCAAAGACGATTATTAGTAAGGCACAGAGGAGAAATCTGGATATTATTTCTTGATTTGAGACCGTGTAATCACAGGATGCAACCGGGAAGAATCAAACCGAACCGAACAGGAGAATCAAATCCTGTGGCAACAATGAAAATTCAGCATCACAAGAAAACAACTTCAACTGGTTTGCATGAACCTTTTTTCAGCAGATGGTGGAGAGAAATCACGAACGATAAAAGTTACTGTACTGGTGATCAAAATTACTACACACGTTCCAACCACCTAGGATTCAAGACACGACTGACACCTTGAACTCGATCATAAGACCGCCGCCATACAAGAGATCCAACATTAATTTTTTGTTCATGAACTTTTCTATTGTAATATTTTGCATTTTCTTGACGTGTCTTACGAAAATTCTCAGCTGCCACTTCTCGAGAATTGAGAAGCCTGAGAAGATGATCAGCCCTTGTATCATCTTCATTCACGGTAACACGGTTTGTAAGCCCAATCGGACAAGAGCATGAATGACCCATAAACAGGAACAGAGGTTGGTTATCAATTGATATGTGAAATGCCATGTTAAGGCATACCGCTCTTGGGGTATTGCTTTTTCGCCAAGCAGTTCGCCTGAGGATGAAATGGCGTTGTATAATGCATTTTAATATCCAATATGTTACAGACTTCAGAAAATAATCTGTTTTTGAACTCAGAACTACTGTCTGTAGTAAACACTCTAGGAACTGCAAAGAGTGTAAAATAGTGATCCATAAACGCATCAGCTATTGTCTGGACACTCTTATTTGGAAGAGGAATAAGTTACAAATACCTGTGGTCTATTATGGACAGAAGGTAACGGTTTCCATGATGCGAGCTGAGGAGATCCATCAGATCTGCACTAATTCTGTCCGAAGGAGAAGTTACAACAGGTATTTGTGAAAGCTGAACGTTTAGCTTTACAGTTCCTCTTCTCTTTTCGTATGGAATACAGGCATTGACATATTCCTTATTAGCTGAAACATGTTCTGGAAATAATAATATTTAAGTTTGTGGTACGGCCTGTAAATACCAGGATGGGTTGCTAAAGTAGGAGCATGGGCAATTCTTATAGCTTCTTTCTGTAGTGCCTTAGGTATGACCAGCCTATGAATAATTCTGTCAGGACATACCTTTAGATGATATAACACACTGTCTTTGAGTTCAAACTCATCTAAGATTATT
>NC_051404.1:21885634-21886068 GCF_015228065.2 Penaeus monodon
CAGACAGTTAACATAATCACGTTTTTGTGGCAGTGCAGAGTCTCCAGGTAATTTATAACCTCGTGCCATACTGGGTATTTAAGTTTAGCCTCTCTTAAAACAGTTGGTTCAGCTATGGCAAGGTCAATAGATGTAATATCACGGCCTGGAAGACCTGGAACGTGGTGAATAGATCCCTTTCTAGAAGCAATATAGTAGGGGTATTCCATCACTTCATGGGACCAGCGAGACATACATAGAGACTTTGTCATTGTGAAAATATAGGTTAATGGCCTATGGTCAGTTATAATGGTAAAGGGTTTACCATAAGATATGCATCAAAATGATGCACAGATCCTATTATAGCAAGAGCTTCTAAGTCAGTAATTCTGTTACGAATTTCTGACCCTCTCAATTTATGTAAGTAATATGCAACAGCAGTTACTTCAGAGTTA
>NC_051404.1:21886133-21886428 GCF_015228065.2 Penaeus monodon
GAAATCAGGTCTTTGCAATACTGGAGCAGTATTTAAGAGATGTTGAAGCTGACGAATACCTACATCATGTTCTGTATTCCATTTGAATGGCTGGCCTTTCCTAGTGAGAGAGCTTAATGGAGCTGCGATAGCAAAGTATGGAATGTGGCGATGAAAGAAGCCAGCACATTCCAAAAATTCATCACTTTCGTAACTTTAGTTATCTTCATTCGTTATTGCTCATAGTCTTTAATTTTCTTATTTATAATGACTTGATTAGTATTTTGTAGTCAATAGCCTAATTATTACTTGCTTA
>NC_051404.1:21886468-21886580 GCF_015228065.2 Penaeus monodon
TTTGCTAGGAGGCTCAAGGTTACAATGAATTATTTTGTATGGTTATAAGGAGAGTCGAGATACGTGGTGTATTTTACAAGAACAACAAAAAAATTGTAATCTTAAATCAGAA
>NC_051404.1:21888015-21889062 GCF_015228065.2 Penaeus monodon
GGCAATATCATGCTTATTCCAGCTAATATGTGAATATATGTACTACATTCGGGAACTCAACTGCTTTATTTAAGGCAACATTACCGTGGAAGCAGGAACAGCAAGAAAGGAAGGACCCCAGAAATGGACTATGTTTATCTGATCCTGGTTAGTTTTTCTTTCGGCAATTTTTCCTTTTTTCTGAACAGGGGGCTCGGTTGCGGACCAGGAGATCCTCCAAGAGTCCGAGACCCGGCCACGGCCAGATGCCAGGGGGAACGATTTCCGCCAGAGAAAAACCGTTCGAATGAAAGCTGCGTCGTCGACCTTGCCAGGGTGTTCGTGACCTAATCTCGGACAATTCAGCGCTGGTCATACGAGGATAAGGGGTTAATATTCGGTAATGTGATTGTTTCCGCAGATGTGGTTATTCTAATTTAAGGGGCAATTGTCAGGGTGCAATAGTACTCGGGTAATTTAATTAAGGGAAATTAATCACGGTAGGTAATTATTTTCAATAAACATGCTTTCCGTCAAATGTAGACCTGCTCATAGTGTAATTCGCAACTCAAACACCTAATATTTTCGGTTTCTGATTTCGAGGGATAGGTTTCTGTGAAACAATATGACCATAAAAACAATATAATTCACTATTGTATTTACGCTAGCCTATAGGTTTAGGAATAATAAAGCTACTTCTGAGTGGCAGCATAACCTGCAATTTTTCTGTGTATTTTGTAGTCTTGCCCGTGTTTGGAACATGTGACAGGTGAGAGTACGACGCAGAGTGAAATGTAAACGCGTTAATCATTATGCTTGCAGCCATACCTGTCCCCAGTTGTGAGACAAAGCGCCTGTTTCTGAAGCTTCCCTAATTCTGCTGCTATAAAGGATCTAGCAATTGTTGAAATACACCTGGATGTCACATTATGTTGCAGCTTGATGCAAGACGGCCAAGAGAGACAAGTATTTGCACGAACACAGATAAAGACACATTAACATTTACATTCGAACACATGCACACAAACGGCAAATTACATGTCCGATAAGTATAATTCTGTCACACTT
>NC_051404.1:21891765-21891844 GCF_015228065.2 Penaeus monodon
CCGGAGATTAGCCAAAAGGTTCAGTTGGTGGGAATTTGCCTCAGTATTGGATTTTCGTTCACGACAAAACAGGTGGTAG
>NC_051404.1:21893018-21893183 GCF_015228065.2 Penaeus monodon
CACAATACAAGGAAAGCAGTAGAGGAGCAATACAACTAATCAACAAGCGAAGGCTGTGGTGCGATGGCATGATGAGGAACGTTCCATCGCGCAGACGACGAGCAAGTAGCGCATCGTCTTTGTCGTTTAGTCTGCAAAAGTTTTTTTTTTATCTCATTTGGTGCA
>NC_051404.1:21893576-21893858 GCF_015228065.2 Penaeus monodon
CCTCATTCTGTGGGGAAAAAATCACGTAATTGAGGAAATATCTGTATGCCGCTTAATTAAAATTGAAACTGTCATGGAAACTGGATTTTAAAACGTACATGGATTAAGGCATGACAGCGTGACAGTTAAATTGGTTGCTTTTCACAAGAATGCTGAATGCAAGCAGTAACAGTAGTAATAAGGGAGGATAATTGTAGAAGTATGATTGCAGACTAGGAAAATAAATACAAGAATAGATGAAAATAACAATACAGCTCTTCATATCAATTGTGTAGCATCACA
>NC_051404.1:21893915-21894459 GCF_015228065.2 Penaeus monodon
CGTCTCATCTCTACGTTCCCCTCCCCGGCTCTTTTTCTCTTCCTGTATCCAGTCACAATGAATTATTACATGAACAAATTACTTTTATTCAGACCAGAAGATACGCATAGATGAAGGGATGTGACCGGTTATAGCTGTTTATAGATGATTTGGAGAAACCTGTAGTCGCTGGTATGAACAAAGTGGCATATATACACGAGTCCATTATTCACAACATTATCAATTTAAAATCTGAATAGATAAAACATTCGATTCTCCATTTTTTCTTTTCTTTTTTTACCGAGATCTAGAGCAGATCCTTTTCTCTAGACGATAAGCTATGGAGATGAAATATATTTTCAAAACATTAAGAGGTGGTACGAACACAGGAACTATATTGATAGAAAGATAAAGTTTTCAGCATCAGAGTTCAGAGTAGCCAGACGGAGAGAAGCAGAGCATTCGCGGCGCCCGAAACGCTGGTGTGACGTGCTCGCGGAACCCGTCCGTGATTGCACATGACGCTATGAGCAATGTGTCATGCTTCAAGTCTTATCACAAACAT
>NC_051404.1:21896171-21896723 GCF_015228065.2 Penaeus monodon
TCAAGGAAAGATCCTTCCAGACGTCCCACACTGCGCCTTTGGTTGTCACGTCATCTCTGTGGCCACCAAGTCACCGCTTACCGTGTCGATAATTCGCGTTGTTGAATTTGATGTAATTATAATGACAAGATAGTTTAACGACGGGTCAACTACAAAGTGAAATGAACTATGCAAGAGGGAAGTAAAATTATTTTATAGATTTTTTTTTTTAATCTTTTCGCATACACCTTTGTAGAAAGCAAAGTAAACAATAGTGTTGATGGGTAGGATGTCAGACTTTCCTATCAGGGCTTTTATCATCTTGGTATCTTTTTGGTATTTCTTCCTTCCCCGGGGAATCTTTACGCCTGTTGTGTGGTACTAACTACGCATTTCTTGTTGATGTTACTCTTTTCTATACCGGCAATTTGCTGCTAAAACCGTGAGAGATGGATGAAGCCTCGAAGGAACTGTTGTTTCTTGGTAAATCATTCTTTACACGGCATTACACGTTCCTTTCCAGTGCTGGCATGGGAGGGTTTTTCTGCATGTTATTAGTAATATGGTGAGGCA
>NC_051404.1:21899218-21899700 GCF_015228065.2 Penaeus monodon
GCGCATGTGCGTCTTCATGCCTGTGTTTATTCGGGCTTTCCTTCCTCGCTGCGAGCCCCCTCACCCGACCTGCCTCTCTTCCCACCGCTCTCGCAATCTCTCTTGCCCTTCATTACCATCAAGGCAATGCGTGCAGGTATGTAATTGAGGGACACTGCTCGTTTTTGTCCTCTTTTTTCTTTTTCTTGTCTTCTACAGTAAGAAAAAAGTGTAGAAGCCTCGCATTCTAATGAAACTAGTCTCTCTGATACCACATTCACTCCATATGAGCAGGAGATTCAACCGTTATTCAGCAGCGAGATTGTTGAACCCAGATATTTCATTTGCAAGCTCATCTATTCGGGCTTGCAATGGGGAAGGAATGAACCTCCGACGAGGAGAGATTGCTTGAGATTGTGCTCTTTGCAGAACTTCCGGGATTCGCTACTTTGGGCAGCTGCATGAGTGGGTCTCCTTGCGTATATAGTGTATGTATTTATGTG
>NC_051404.1:21899999-21900077 GCF_015228065.2 Penaeus monodon
CAAATTTAGTTGAAATAACTGCAAGTTTATTCAAATTCCCCTGAAGTCCCTGAAAAATTACTAAAAAGTAAGTTTGTG
>NC_051404.1:21901484-21901794 GCF_015228065.2 Penaeus monodon
TATGCAAGCTTGTGGTACATTTTCAATATTACCTAATAAAAAAGCTTGGTAATTTTGCAGCCATCTGCCACCGGCACATTTTTGCTGAAATCAAATTTCAGAAATTAGATTAATTGGTTTGTCTCCATGCCGGTGTCTTCAACAGTATGTAAAAATGTAGATTTGATAGAATTTAAAGCTGCAGTGCCATTGATTCTGTTGTACCAAATCTGTCTTTTGTTTGATATGTCTGTTTCATTAGATATTCCGTGCTGTCTCATTTTCAAGTTTACTTGGGTACAAACTCCTTAAATGGTGAGATCCACGATGA
>NC_051404.1:21901945-21902221 GCF_015228065.2 Penaeus monodon
GAATACCAACGCTCGCACTTTCACATCGCACTGCCCGTTTGAGTCCACGGAGCCACGATGTGTTCAACGAGCACACAGCCAGCTAAACGTAAAAGCGAAAATTAATTTAAGGAATGCAAAATTAGCCGACGCAAAAGAATGGTTGTCATCCATATGCGCAAGGAGACTTAAACCCTAACTTTTGATATCATTTCGTATTCGCCACTAAAGCGAGTGTAATTGCGAAAATTTATTGTTATCTTTCTTAAACACGACCCCCCCCATCCAACATACGCC
>NC_051404.1:21902464-21903460 GCF_015228065.2 Penaeus monodon
TTTATTTTCTCTCTCTCACCTTATTTCTTTATCTATGCTACATGTCGTAAACAAGTCTGGTGTTATTATAAACAGACTAATATGTTGGTGTACAAGCATAGCTGTCGTGCGTCCTCAAACCGTGGTCGTATTATCATGAGACCCCATCATTTTATAGATAGCTCTCTGTTTGCAATATACTTTATGTATAACGAAATGTAAATCGATGTGATGATTAAATAATTAAAATATTTGTAAGTATATTTCCATTTACAAAGGGTCACTCTTTACAAAGAAACAAACTCAGCAATTGTGGCTCATGAAACATCTTGACTGCTAATTCTGCGTTAATTATTGTAGTCTAGGTTTCGTGTGGGATATATCACAATCTTACCATATTTGTATTCCACACAAAAAAACTCATATTTACTGGCATACGTTCTCGTTAACGACACATTATTAATCAAACAGGGGCAAGTAAACAGCGGAATTAAGATGCGAGCATTATTACAACTTATGACAGTGAGTGTGATTTATGTATATGTATATCATTAACTGCGAGCAAAGAATATTGTTCCATTCACGCTGAAATCCTATGCTGGGGTTGCTTATTAGTACTGATAGCATTGGCTAGCATTCACAAAGGGGGTCAAAGTTATGATCAAACACCATTAAATATATGAGCTGCGCTTTTTGGTTACAACACACTTCTTAAGAGAAATTCCAGTAAGTTCGTTAATTTTAACTATCGAAGGCATTTTAACTAAATGAAATAAAGTGAATACTTGGCAAACGCTATTGCAATCAGCTTGTCAGTATTAATGTTAACAATATTGTTATCAAAATGCTTTTTATCTGCGTATCGGCTCAAGTGATTCCTACCGTCCATCACCTCTCTACTTTTACACATGACTTCCTTTTGATTACCTAATTATTCCGTTGCTATAACATAAGCACTGTATATAGCTTTTCGAATATGTGATAAGAGGATTTAACATCACTTGAGGCACTGATTAA
>NC_051404.1:21905671-21906057 GCF_015228065.2 Penaeus monodon
TCCCTACTAGAAGCGGATCGCCTAACGTTTTATCCCAGAGAAAAAAAAATCTAGGAGCTCGTGCCTCGCGCTGCACAGCCGCCTCTCGCATCCATGTATCCTAAACCAGCTCATACGACATGCTGCAGAGATGTTTAATACACATAACACAGAGATTCACATGGAAATGCAACTCTATGCGCATACAACATATAGTTTCACATTATCATATAAATGTACATTGAGTCTTACACACGCAAATTCATGCGATTTATTCATCTTCATTAACTTATTTCATAACAGATAAGTCCGGCGTGAGAGGGAGAGAAAGGACCGGATTCTCAATATTGTCTGTTGGACAGAGAGTTTATAGCGTTCCCGTTCAGCCATACAGTGTATAGTGTTTC
>NC_051404.1:21906109-21906453 GCF_015228065.2 Penaeus monodon
TCCTCTTGCCCTTCCATCTCACCTAGTCAATGTACTCGCGGCCGGGGAAAATGAATAAATCTCTTACACGGATTTTGAGGCTATGGGAGTAACTCGATGCGCTTATTGTGAGGTGGTTTGGATGAGGGCGAGGAAGAGGAGAGGCGCCGTGCAGTGACCGTCTTTTCGAGGGGAATGCTTTTCGACAAGTAAGGGCACAGGCTCGGGTGAGGGATGACGGAAAAGGTGGTATGGATTTTATTATTGTGTAATATTTAAAAAGATCTTCGAAATATGCCATCGTCAGGACCATAATCAGTGCCGTGTTTGCAGTAGCAGTAACAACGCTGTCGTCATCGTAACCG
>NC_051404.1:21906568-21907051 GCF_015228065.2 Penaeus monodon
ACCTTTTACCTCTCTTTTGAACTGGTTGTGCTTAACATGCTACCCTGCGAGGGACAAACATACAAATACACGCAAGGCGTGTCGATTCTCAAACAGATATGAATATCCCTTTAAGTTCATGAACTCCCTAAATGGTGTAAATAATCCTAATTTCTCAAATACCTCAAACATAACTGAAACACACCGTCAGCGCACATAAAGCCTGAAAAAATACACCATATTCACACCTACCACTCCAATTCAGACTAAACCCCCCCTTACCCCCTCAGAGCAGGAGAGCAAGCACGCGCGAGCGAATGAGGCATCGCGCGAACGAAACACAGAATTCACACTCTCTTGATATTGAAGTCCTGGGTAAAGAGGATGATGCAGAGGAGACCATGATTGTGTAGGATGCAATTTTGTTATTGTTCTTCTTCTTGCTCTTGCGTTGTTTTTGCTTGCTCTTGCGTGGCGTTTCGTCTTGTTCTCCCTCTTGCCCAG
>NC_051404.1:21907089-21907193 GCF_015228065.2 Penaeus monodon
TTATCATCCTTTTTCATCGTGGAAACGATAGTCCTCTTTGTCGTCATTATAGTTTTTAACATGATTGTAATCATGTTACTATCGCCATGTTACCCTCTGTTATT
>NC_051404.1:21907404-21908150 GCF_015228065.2 Penaeus monodon
GAAAAAAGAGGGGTCAGGGCCGGATTAAAGGAGAGAGAAAAAGAGCGAGACAGTGGGGAGGGAAAAAAATCAAAGCTTGGAAGGCCCTTGGACTGCACACAAACTATTCATAATTCTGCTCGGAAGCGTCACGACTGATTTCTAATGTTCGGATAAGCGAAAGGCCGATGTTGCAAAACAGCTCCACGAGGATGCGTCTTGAGTGACTTCTGTGCATCCGGTGCTTCATCTGTGAGTTTCTTGTGTGTTGTCTGTATGAATTTTGTGCTTCATCTGTGGCATTTTTTTTCTGTATCATCGGGATACTTGCACTTCATATTTAGGATTTTTGTGTTTAATCTGTGGACTTATTGGTTGCATTTCATCCGTGGGATTTTTGTGCTTCATATATGGGGGATTCGTCTTTGGAAATTTCTTGCTTTATCTGTAGGATTTTTTTATGAGTCTTCCATGGGATTTTGTGATTCATTTGAGTGCCTGTTTGTATTTTATTCTTCCAGGGGATTTTTGTGACTTCCGCTCAATTCTTATGCTTCATCCGTGGGATTTTTTTCTATTCATCCCTGGAATACTTATTGTTTATCTACGGGATTGTAATTCAAATGAGGGTTATTTACCTTTTATTCTTTATCCTTTATTATAATCATTTTCTGCTTCATACGTGTTTTTTTCTGTTTTGTTTTTTCGTCTGTGCGAATTTCGGGTTTTGCGCAAGTGCCTTCCGAATTCACAAAAAAGAGTCAAAT
>NC_051404.1:21908511-21908785 GCF_015228065.2 Penaeus monodon
GAATCACTTCACAATACTCTTTAGTCCGGCAAGGCTGTATTTTCATTGACCATTTTCCCTTGATAAAACCTAGCTTTCACTTATGTAAAAGCTAATCCAGTAGCCAGGACTGTCCCGATGTGCGGAATATTTTCAAAAGTGCTGAGCGACTCTTCCCACCGCGACACCTGCAAAGCTGAGATTCAGGTCAGATTGCAAACTGTGGGGTATTTATTGCAGATAATTTTCATAGCACGCCAGTAAAAGGACATGATGAAGAGAATAGAGCGTTTCC
>NC_051404.1:21908906-21909241 GCF_015228065.2 Penaeus monodon
ATGTACATGGATTCTTGTGTTGATTATATTTCTTACAATAATTTATAGATCATATAACCAACTCCACACACACACACATATATGTATGTATCCATAGACAGTAAATTTATTCTGTACGTATACAAACAAGGACTAGTTAATATACCATTGATTTCAGCCTTTCTTTCTCGCGACACAAGTGATCTAGTGTGTCAATTTATTTCTTCAATTTGTCGACACTGCAGCACTCGTCATGGCGCTGAGTGTGGATGGGTTATACTACGCTTGTGGCATCAGCAGTACATGCGGTTGGTGATAAAAATAGAGGCACAACAGAAAAGGAATATGGTATATAT
>NC_051404.1:21909359-21909678 GCF_015228065.2 Penaeus monodon
CACTCAAACTCGTCCATGGATGGACTTTTTTCATTTAGATTACAATGATGATAAGATAACCATCTGGCCATGGAAAATATGTTCACTAAATCATGAAAAAAATCATAATCATACCACATAGTCCACGTGCATGATACAGCCATGAAAAAAAACGGATATATATATTCACGCTGGTCAGAAGGTAATTTAGTCATCGCCCAACCTTGCTCTCTAAGGTGATGCCTCTTGCTTGAAGGTGAAGCAAAGGCCTGCGGTCGTTTTTGCTTCAGTGAGGTGTGGTGGGTCGGAGACGGGGGGGAGTATGTATAAGGATGGTCAT
>NC_051404.1:21910847-21911244 GCF_015228065.2 Penaeus monodon
TCCCCGCTATGCTCATCAGCAAGGTGCCGAGATATCATTTACCATTATTTCTACGAAGGTTATGTACAAGTTTCCCCTAAAATGCTTGAAATCAATAGACTTTAGCCAAGGTGTTTACCCTGCTATTGACATAACAGCGATCTCGTAATTTTAGAGCCTTTAAGATATATTGCCACGTGTTGCTAAACCCTTGGACAACATATTGCATGCTGAAATAACTGGAGGAAAATTTAAATTGATAAGAGATAAGCACAATCTCTATGTTGTGTTAACCTATTTGTGAATGAGGTTCATTCGCTCTTTCATGAAGGAAACATCTCATGAGAACTGCATTCGCACAAAACGGACATTGTCATCCAGGGAAATGAAGTATTTGGGATCCATATATACAGTAGCG
>NC_051404.1:21912015-21912953 GCF_015228065.2 Penaeus monodon
GTTTTAGTTGCATCGTGACGGACTCAGTGCTCCAGAATGCTTGTCTACCAAATGCAATTATAGTAACTGAATCAGGACATATAAATCACAAAATTTAAAGCTACTTTGGAGATTTATAGCTTATGGTACAATATATTTGCACACCTGATGGAAAATAACGAAGGCTGGGTGTATAAGATACCGGGCCATTCATCTTTGAATGAGTCGTATTTGCACTCAGATAGCGAAATGAAACGCTGTTTCTATATCCGTCTTTCGTAACGGAATAATACTGAGTAACTCTCCACTGCTTTCACTGGTTTATGTTGTCAGTTCCGTGTATGCTGTAGGTTAAGGGATGCTGTGTTTGACGCAGGTATGTGCAGCGTAATTTGTATGCATCGATAAGCTTTCCTCGTCACGTGGAAATTATATTCGGCTTCTGTTCCTTGAATGATCTGTCTACATATATTTCCCCCCTCTTTAGATTACAATAGATTCCCTTCTTCATCGGTAGGTATTTCGCATGATAAACTGCATGTACACTGATTTCATCATTTTGATATGAGTATATAATCTAAAGGCATCCATCGCGAGTATTGGCACGCAGTCTAGAGTGGGGGCAGTATTTGGAAAAGCATTCGCGCAGTAAGAACATACAGTTTGGATTCAGCCAACATATGCAAAGACAACATTCTCGCCCACGGTATATGGCTAGAATGATTACGAAAACACAACTTGTATATATAATCATACAAGAGAAGAAAACTATCATAGGGAAACCTGGAACCTTGAGAGTAAATCAACTGCACATTTACCAAATTTTAGAAGAAGCGAGCTTAGCACGGATGGTTTGGAATTATTATCTTTTTTGTGGGAATGGGTCTGCTCGGAGGCCATTAATTTAAGACGCTGATTACGATTTCTTATCAATTCCTTAATGACAGGAAGATTAAAGA
>NC_051404.1:21914401-21914740 GCF_015228065.2 Penaeus monodon
ATGGAACAGATGACTGATATCCCAGATAACTGACCCCAGCAGGCCAACGTAGGTTAGTCCTGCAGGTGCTAATACGGTAACGAGGGGAGGGAGCCGAAGCTTCCAACTAAACCTCGTGTTCACTTCTAGAATCAGAGAGAGAGAGTGGAGAAGAGTCAGTGGACCCAGGGTGAGTGAAGTCAGTGAGGCGAGGTCAGAGTAACAGAGAGGTCAAGACTGGTCACGTGATAAACATAGTTTATTTTTGTGACCAGTGAACACACGTAAGAGCAGAGACAGTCTTTCTATCGGACCACGCTGCCGTCGTTAAGATTTGACCTGGAACCTCGTCTTCAGCAG
>NC_051404.1:21915382-21915571 GCF_015228065.2 Penaeus monodon
TATCTACTATAGAAGTACTTCAAATAAAAAGAGAGAGACGAAAGAACGTCTTCAATTACTTTTCTGAAAACATATATGTATAGAGAGTTTTGGGTGATAAAACAAGTTACAACATTTTCATAGAAAAATGCAAATACTAAACAGAATATTTAACTCCAATACCTCAGCCGGCAAAATGGAAATGATAAA
>NC_051404.1:21917161-21917432 GCF_015228065.2 Penaeus monodon
TCCTACATCACACATAAGCAGGTACGTGCAATACGTATGAACATCCTCAAGAAGGCGAAGAGAGCGATGCAGAAAAGGGAATTTAAATTTTCCTTTTCCTTTTTCCCAGCGCGATACCGCACATTTCCTCGCGTGGAGCAGCTGCCACTATTCGCCCTCATCCCACCGTTTGCCAACTCCTCCTTCCCACAGCTTCCCTGGCCTCTGTTCGCTCCTCACAACGTAGATGCTCACTGATCGAACGGGGCGAGAACGATGACACTAATGGGAA
>NC_051404.1:21924943-21925100 GCF_015228065.2 Penaeus monodon
CTTTTAACGTAGGTCATGTCAGTTCTTTCCGGAAGCGGTGGTTATTAGGTATCTTCTCTCTATTTATCGGTTGGGACCGCGTGGCTGCTGCTTTAGGTAAATCATTTTTTTTGTGTGTGCTTTGGGTGCTGGTGTGGTGGTTGGGTGGCTGGTGAGG
>NC_051404.1:21925505-21926074 GCF_015228065.2 Penaeus monodon
AGTGGAAAAATTCATTACCATCTTCTTATCCATCCTCTGCTTTCTTATTTTTGAGAGCAAGACCCTGTTGCATTGTGCAAGCGCGCAAAGCACAGCCAGACACTCAAACAAACACTGCCAGAGCCACAAAGCTGTACTTCTACCCTTTCCCACAACCACAGGATTATCATTCACAGTCACGATGTATACTCGTTATCAATACAACCACTATTTTCTATGCAAGATATGCGCCATATACGCTCCCTTGCCATCTTATACTGAAATCGAGATCAAATGTTTACCTGTGTATTGGTTTGCGTAGGCTCTTGCAGTGTGATCAGGATAGGGCCCTCGGTGTCTCCGGAAGATGTAAGCGGTGTTTACTGGAGGCTCCCGCCGGTAAACAAGCCAGAGATGAATTATTCATGTCGGCGAGCGAGAGATATGACAGCATCACCCTTCCATCCCCCGACACCGGCCTGCTTTGAAAATCGGGGAAGGTTTATAGGTAATTGACTGTCGAGTAGCCAATAATACTCTAATTAAGTCTCTAAAAGAGCAATATAAATAGCAAGACACACACACAGTAC
>NC_051404.1:21926209-21926497 GCF_015228065.2 Penaeus monodon
CATGTACAGTCAGGAAACAAAAATATCGTTACCTTTACTCGCGGCAATAAGTACATGAGCGTTATGCTTTGTGTTGTGGGTTACCATATGACGATCTTATTATATTACTGGAGGAACGAGACAAATGAACCAGGTAATTTGGAGCGTGCATTTCGATGATCATAGGTTTTTTATTGCATTTACAACGTCAATTCTATTTTATCATCTAAAGATAATATGAGAATTTTACTCTCATCAGACTTATCCAATACTGCTTAATAAATCAAATGATTAAACTGTTGTTAGTAT
>NC_051404.1:21926566-21927178 GCF_015228065.2 Penaeus monodon
GGCATAAATTAAAGCGAAATACTACTGCATGACCTCTGGTGCCCGTGGTTTGCATAAATCAGGATAGCGGTTTAATGCTTCAAAAGGGGATATAAATGCTTCAGATGAACTGGTAAATGCTTAACATTGATGCTTCTAAGTTAATATAGTTTGGGAATGGTATATGCACCTTATGCACCATGGAGACACGTCACAGTTTCCCAGGAGCTATCATCGCTCTTCATGATGATGGAGTAAGTAATGGCGAGATCGTTACACGTTTGGAGACTGTTTTAGCAATAGCGAGAGGGAATACTAATTAATAGACAATGTAAAACCGTATAATCTTCCTTTTAATTAACACACACTAATATATATCATTATAAAAAAAAAACATGCGAACAGTTGTACTTCATTATACGTCCGAGAGGTTGCATAGTTATGAACATGGAAAATTGGAAGACATGATGACTGCTCATTTGTCGTATTGGATAAACCAGAAAGAGGAGATGATGAATACCAGATTTTGACTTTTCAATACATAAAACATAATTTTGAGATAAGCAATGTGCAAAAAAATATTTGGAAATGTTCCATACATATACAATGTGACTGAAAACTGAATGTGATAGA
>NC_051404.1:21928429-21928534 GCF_015228065.2 Penaeus monodon
CATTAATAAAAATACCGTGGGGGACTTTTGTTACGTTTTTCACTAGCTTAGGCAGCCATAAGCCAAAAGAAACAAATCATTAAACGTTTAAACGCTGAATAGTTA
>NC_051404.1:21928859-21929046 GCF_015228065.2 Penaeus monodon
TCAAATGATAATTACAATGTTAATAATGATAAGATCTAAAGAGTACACGCATGGATTTTATTATTATCTAACAAGTAAATCATCATGCAGAAAAATACTAATTACAGAAACCATCCAGATGTCATTTTTGCTTTATTTATCAAATTATCTAATTTTGAATTCTATGATAATCATAAAGTAGGATGTT
>NC_051404.1:21930899-21931058 GCF_015228065.2 Penaeus monodon
GCCCCTTCTCGGTATAGCTTTGATGGACTGATCTATCCCGTGTTTTCATTGTTTGTTTACAAGGAAATCCTGGGATTTTCATTTGTTATTAGAGTCATTTTCGTTGTCACAGACGATTTTTGCCTGTCTGAGAACTTTCGTGGATACCGCTCTTGGAAC
>NC_051404.1:21935035-21937236 GCF_015228065.2 Penaeus monodon
CCGTTGTCTTATATCAGCATTTTTCGTGTTTATTCTGTAAAAGAGAGTCCTGAAGTATCAGGACATCTTATGTTAATCAAACAATATAACATTATAGTATAATTTACAGGAAAATACCTGTATTTCAGTATACATTTCGATTGTAAATACTACAGTTTTGCTATTTACATTTATATGTATTGAAACATTTCCTCTTGGTGAAAAATCTGAAATACAATACTGATTCCATACCGATACACTATCAACCATGATACTGTATTGCAAGTAGTAAAATTTAGTTTCTTTTAATACATATAGCCGTACTGCGATGCTTGGCATTACCACACCGAAATGTTGCCTGGTATTGGTTTTATTTAGTGTTACGTGCGGTTTTATAACTTTTATCACTAGGTAATGGGGTAAGAACTAATGAAGGTGATTTTTTTTTCGCGCAAATGTGTGATCGATATCCCGCTGCCTGCCGCCTCCCCTGGATCACACACACTCACCAGCGTCCAACAGTTCTCCTTTAACGATCTGTATGCACTGGTAAGCGGAATATTAATTTTCCAGTCAGGCATGCAAATCGAAGCATATCACTTTAATACACCATAGTGATGACATGAATAGACACACCGAGTTTAATTTTGAGATTGGTTATCTATAGCAAACTGACCAAAATAGGTATACAAAAGCATAAAAGGTGACCGGAAAGTCAATAGGAGTTTACGCTCATTTTTCAAAAGTATTCGTGTTTAGTTGGTTCTTTCGAATAGTGATTCGAGCTTTGTATTCGAGGTAGGTTTGAAGTAGTCAGAAACAACAGAGCAAGATGGCAAGGAAGCACTAAGGAAGACGGAGGATTAAAGTTAGGGGGTTCACCCCTTTTGCTGGGTGGATGATTGGGTTGCAAGTACTAGCAGATTACGTTGCAAGTGTTAATCTTTCATCTTATTGTTATATTTATCTTAGGCCCGTTTGCAGTAAGTGTATTATTATGTACACATGGAAGGTATTGACCTTATGACCTTATTGACCATTGACCTTTCGAGCCGAGTATCGGGAAATACACTGACTGGTGCCTCGCGAGCCTTGGTTCTAATTGGGCGATAGAAGGGCTGGCTCGGCCACCTCCGTGTATCCTTACAACGTGTAAGTTTCCGTATACAGTAAGAGACATTTGGCAGTTTTTATTGTTAAATTTTAGTTTTCGTTTATTTTGGCTGTCTACAGTTTGTCACCTTTATTAGGTATCATCATGTGATCAATCGTCTGATGGTAACCAATGTTGCATGTTCTGTTGGCGTTGTCGTGGTTGCAGGTCGCGCCTTGAGTATAGGGTCGCAATTGTGTTTCTAAGAGAAAGACTTCTTGGCCACCATTTGCGAGATTGGTCTCGAGGAATGTTTTGTGCGGATTTTTGTAGTTGCATAATGTTTTGTGTCTTCAAGGGTTTCTAATTTTCCCCATGTTTTGTCCACGATCTCTTGTAGGCGGATGTTAGGCTTAATTTGTTTTCATATAAGTGCTCCGCAGAGGGGATTTTTGGATATCTGACATCAGCTACCGAGATCAGTGTTTGAGCCTGGATTGCTTGTAGTTTGAGGAGTATGATGATTGATAGTGTCTTCAGAGGAATCCGTGGATATTTTAGAATTGTTAATATATTTTGTTTGTTCGTGAAATGTTGAGCAGCGTTTGCATTTTGTGACAGCGACCTTTGCTAGTATTTTTCTTTGTTTGGCAATAAAGGTTATTGTTCCTCTGCCGGCTAAGGTGAGGTCAAGGAGGCTGCCTTGTCTCATTTCATTACAACGATTATTATTGCCGACATTTGAATTTTTGATGCGTCTGGATTTTCATTTGATACTGAAATCTGTTGATTGGTGCGGTCGCTCTTTGTGTTTGTACTGCCTTAACTTTCTGGAGCGAGTTATGATATCGGTGATATCGTCTGCACAGCATATGTTGTTTGAATTTGGCACTGGAGATGGAATGTGTGTTATACCTGATGAAGAGGACGGGTGAGATGACACTTCCCTGTGGTACCCCGCTTCTTAGGTCAAAAGGATTTCCAGCAATGTTTCCAAGTTTTATCCTTGCTTGTCTCACATTGAGGAAGCTGCTAAGTATGCAGTGTGGCTCATGGCATTTGTTATCTAGTAATCACGCTCACACTTCCTTCATATGCAAGTGCGATTGCTATGCCAGTGTGTTTATGG
>NC_051404.1:21944081-21945233 GCF_015228065.2 Penaeus monodon
TACGTTGTCATTTCTTTCTAAATGCTTTACACAGTGCCTAGGTGTGATCTAGGTGTTCATCTAGTAATTTCTGTGCAGAGCTTCTTTTTCAGCCTTTTCAACTGTCTTCTCATTTTGGGTGTTGAGAAGATATGCGTCTTTCAAGTTGTTGAATATAATTGTTGTAATCTGTGCTCATCTTTCAGTGAATATGTTTGCGTCTCTCATTTCTTACCTGTGTTGATATACTTACGCTTCATATCAGGCGTATGCTTTGGTATATTATTTCTAGAATTTCTAATTGTGGATATGTGAAAGGGTGAGGTTTAGTTTTGAAGGTTCTAGTTGGAATGTATGACCTTTTGGCTGAAAGAATGTCTTCAAACCACCGTTCCAGTTCTATTTCTTCTGTTGGCCTACCATTGAGTCCATGGATGGTTGTGTCCTCTGGTCTCTTTTTAAACATATTCCAGTCTGATCATTTGTATACAGATCTTGGGGTAATTGGTAAAGGTGTTATTATTGCAATAATGGGAATGTGGTGGCTCGTGGAGGCTCTGCCTGATTCGAGGTGGGTGTTTAGGTGAGCACGTCTGTTCTCTAAGATCTTCGTATAGCATGTACAGGCTTCTGGGTGGAGAGAATGAGGTGCCTATTATTACACGTTCCGTTGTTGAGTCGTTTTCGACTGCTAGATATTCATCAAAAACGTCACCGATTTTATGTTTGATGTTGCTTTTAATGTCCATGCGAGTGTATTATGTTGAATTATTCTGACTATTCACTGTCGGTTGCTTCTCTTTAGGTCTTTTTTTCATTTGTAGAGCTGCTTTGAATTTGTTTCAAAGCATAATTTCCATGATCATTTCAGGAATGATCTCGAGTGATCCTTCCTGAAGATGCCTTTTGATTTTTTTTCCTCTTTATCTTCGGAGTTGTAATCTGGGCTGTATTGGAATATTATGTGACCTTAGATTAATTTCCCTAAGTGTCGGCGGTCGCAGTAGCTGTATTTTTTTGGACTCTCTTGCATAAAGTTAGCCCAAGGGTTTCAAGGTTAAGGGGTATGTTGAAGGAGCCTGATTTTTTTTTCGTGAACGGGAGTGTGGCGTGCAAGGGAAGGCTTCCTTTTTTGGTTGTTTGGATTCTCTTTGAGCTTTTGGGCGACCTCAA
>NC_051404.1:21945253-21946436 GCF_015228065.2 Penaeus monodon
GGAGGGGGGGGTTCTGGTGTTTATTTTGCTGGTTTGTTTTGGGGCTGAGGTTGGGGTTTCAGTTGCACTGGTCTGGGACGTTTCGCTGTAGCTGATTTCGGCAGAGATTGGTCATTCTTGTGCATGCTTTTCAAGTGGGATTGTTTTAAACATTGAATCAGAGTTGACATCATTTGACACTTCGACAGCAGCATGTAAGTTAGCTTTAGCTAGTCCTTTTCTTACTTCTGCAGCATAAGAGCCAGGTTTCCCAAAGTTTACTAAGTGAACATGAAGTAGAATAACCATTACTTGGAAGGATGTATCGTCAGGGAGTTTGAGGACTTGCTGACTCTGATAGCTTCATTTGCAGCTTGTTTTGCAAATTCACTGTAGGGCCGCTGTTTTTTCTCAATATCATTTTGCCATTTTGTTCTTTTCCAAGTTCGAGATCGCTTCCGTATATGACGCTCTTTGGGCTGTCCTTGTTTGTGCATCCCATGAAGGTGTATTCAGGTGTTGCACATTTACTGCATTTTTTTTTTAATGGTTTGTCTCTTTGTAAGTGTTTTTAGGAGTAGTAAGTCACACACTGAAATGGTGTACCGTTCATTTTCAATATTCCTGGGCGAGATAAAAAAGTAGAGGAGATTAAGTCCTGCTTTCAGTTTCTCATTTCCAGTATCTAAAGACAGACCTTGATTATGCTAGGCTTCTGTGTAATGAACACATCTACTATAGCATAAGGGCGGTCCCTTTGAATTTCGGTTTGAATATTTTCTTTCGATTTCTGTAGATTTTCCGTTCAATTTCTTTCACTACAAGAGTCAACTTGGGTGAGAGTACAGCTGAGAATGCCCTTTCCTGGAGCTTTCTTCTAGCTTCATTTTGAAAGATCGTGTTTATGGATTCATCCGTTTTGGTTATTGCGCTGTAGCCATCTGGAGCATCATAGAGCTAGATTACCTTTATTTTCAAATCGAAGAGGATTGTCATGAGCTCCACCTTCTCAGGTGTGGATCTCCCTTGGGATTTAATGTCCAAGGGGGTTTTGTGCATGCCTCTTGGTACGAAGAGGTATACAATATGGCGGTTTACCATATCAAACTTTTGATTTACTTTATATCTATTTACTTATTATATGTAAATTTATTTATCTATTCTAATTGGTGTCTGCCTATGCCATTGCCGACACTAGCCACTG
>NC_051404.1:21948983-21949304 GCF_015228065.2 Penaeus monodon
CGGACTGAGACAGAAAACGGAGAGGGGGAGAAAGAATAAGAGAAGGATTATGGAAGAAGATACAATGAAAGTGTTGAAAATAGTCGTCGTATAGAATTTAGTAAATAACTTAAAAAAGGAAAATCTGTCAAAGTTATTCATTATTTTTCATACTATAAAAAATGACGAGGCCTAAACTGGAAAAAAAATGAAGTCAGATATATTTTCGAATTTTGATAATATGTTTTCGCGACTTTTCTCTTGTATTTTTCTTTGTTATTTATTTATTCAATTAGCTACCTCTCTCTGTTAGCATCCCCTCACCCTCTTCTAGTAGAACAT
>NC_051404.1:21949429-21949619 GCF_015228065.2 Penaeus monodon
GGATATAGTAAACCAAATATTAGGAAACACTGAATTAATAAATAAATATCAGGACATTCGAATTTCTTCACACAATCTTTCTTGAGGGTGAAAATTCCGGCCCATAGAGACCTGGCGAGGACCGCGGGACGTGATGCGTTCCTTGCAAAGGTCCTTGGATTATTTCTGGTGTTGTGATGAGTGAAATTGG
>NC_051404.1:21950337-21951943 GCF_015228065.2 Penaeus monodon
GATGTGTTTTGGTGTCTGTGTGTAATGCCTCTTTTCCTTTTTTTCTTTCATTTTTCTTCATATTTATCGCGAGGAAAACACCAATTAATATGCAGCACTTTGACAACTGGAATGTAAGTGTATGTGAAAAAAATAGATAAATATATGAAATGCTGGGTTGTCTTTGTATCTATCATGAGAGGATAAACGTAATATCATGTTTTTTTTTCAGGGTATTCCATTTATTCTTACATAAAGCATACTTGAGATAAGATGGAGCTTAAAAGTTATAAACGAAGGGAATGGTAACTGTCTGACTAGAATCATAATTCTCCTTTCACCGTAACTATTCATCAATTAACATTACCTTAAACTTTAGATACTAATCTAAAGGTAAATATACTTTATTCTCTTGGACGAAAACAGGCTCTGTGCGTCAGAGTGAATGCAAGCATGAGTGCTAAAGATCAGTCAGTTTAATAAGAAACAATTTCAAATTTATGTCTTAATGCAGACTTGTAATTGGGGTCTAATCAAGAGAATATGTCATCTACATACATGTAATAAAGTGCGGATCTAAACTGCGAGCCAAGTCTTGTCTTTAAATCTCACGAATGTATTTGCTAGTTATGGCCCTGAATGATTGCCTAAAGCCACACCATCAGTTTTTAATCAGCTAGCCATTTATATGACTTTGCACACACACACATACAGAGGATATAGAAATAAAAACTTTAAGGTATACTTTCCTGTTCATATCAATTGCCACAGACACTTTTGGTATCGCGTGTTAAATTCCCTTCTAAAAGGAGCACTTGGCGATTATTGCTTTTATGTGCACCTGTGGTATTTCAGGATTGTTTTCTTCAAACTGTAACACTTCCTGCGAGCGTGTTTACAGACACTTTCGTCATTCTTGGCTGAAAGTCCAAGTGCTCCTGGAGGAACAGAGAGTCGGATACGTATAAAATTCCGTTTATGAATGGCTCTTTCCAGTCGTGAACAAGGCCCTTGTAATTATGGGACATGTACCTAAATTTGCTCATGAATATAAATTGTGCTGCGTTTACCATGTGTATCTGTGTGTACGTGTATTTGGAGGATAATTACTATAGGGATCTCAGTAAAGTTCACCGCGATTGCGTTTGCGATTACCATTTTGTTGATGGTGTAAATTACACATAAGAATTGTACTGATGACACAACACGCAGGTTACAACAAGGTCCTTCAAATGGGAAATAACGACCTCCAAAACTCGGAACCCAATCAACATTTTAGCCAGAACTGTCTGGAACGACGGGAACCAGACCTAGAACATTCTTTCACCCAGGAACTGTATTTTTTGCAGGAAATGAGGATTCGTGGTTCAGAAGAGTCTTGGAAACAGGTTAGGTATTATTACGTAGCTGACATCATTAAAAGTTATTAGGTAAAAGGGAATTATTATTAGGGAAAAAGAAAAAATATCATCACTATTGTAAGTACATACATTATTTAAAATCCTGATTACGACTGTATGTTAAAGGTCCGTCTCTAGAAAGTGTAAAGGTAATTACAATGAGATAATTGGTAAGCTTACTATAAAGTAAACAAGAATAAACAAAAATATTTTTTTAGAAATAGCTT
>NC_051404.1:21952230-21952498 GCF_015228065.2 Penaeus monodon
AAATCTAGCCAATATGTCCCTCAGCAAACAATACATAGAATTTTCTCTTACACCGTCCACATTTTTTCGACGTTCTGCTAACAAGCAGATACACTATTAAACGTCTAAAGAAATACAACCTCTTCCCTATGATAATTGCAACAAATAACCTAACACGAAAATGTTATATGGTGGCTCCATAGTCAACGAAAGCTTGAAGGTGATCAAATTTGCATTTTTTAATTCCAGACCACACGGAAAGGAACGCTCCAAGTAATCCATTTTTGTC
>NC_051404.1:21953747-21953872 GCF_015228065.2 Penaeus monodon
AGGTTTTGATAAATAGACACAGAATGACGGATTAATATTGTTTGTTATATAAAGCTAGAATGATGGAAAATACATAGACCTGGTTACATATAAAAAGACATATCTAGTGGGATATAAATTCACTG
>NC_051404.1:21953961-21954291 GCF_015228065.2 Penaeus monodon
AAGAGACGGAGAAAGCTCCATTTTACCCATGCCTCTACTGATTGCCTTTTACTTGCCTAATATCGCACATTCCACCGGTCTTCAGTATGGGTCCGCTGATCTCCCTCTACCCCACCGTTCCCTGCTCTTTCTCTCCACCCCTTTCATATCTTAATTTCCCAACCCTGGAAAACCACCTGTCACCCTCCCTTTTGTCCCTTTCGATCCGTCAACAAAGGCATGTAAATGAGAATCCATTTTAGTTTCGACAAAAGTGTCACAACCGCCCAACATTGTTTCGGTCCTGGAAAGACGGACTTTCCTTCTTTCCGTTGTTGCCTTGCAGCTCCG
>NC_051404.1:21954725-21954917 GCF_015228065.2 Penaeus monodon
TCTTACTAATCATTTGGTTTCTTATTATGAGTTGGCACATAAATTATATAGCAATTATGCCATTGTCAAAGTAGGTGATTTAACATTCACAAGAAATGATACAATTTCAATGCTGTTCCATATATGAAAGAATTGTAATATATTTTTAAAAGGAATCAGAATTAAAAATGGCGAGTAATGTACGGTGATACG
>NC_051404.1:21955287-21955366 GCF_015228065.2 Penaeus monodon
TTAGAAGGAATAACAGAAAAAAAAAATCTGAACAACGTACAGAGGAGTGTGTTGCTCCATTTGTACAGTTGTATGATTC
>NC_051404.1:21955403-21956429 GCF_015228065.2 Penaeus monodon
ATCTACATCAGCGTCAAGCCTGCTCCCAATCACAATCTCAGGCATAAAGAGGCCATAAAATAGTGTATTTTATCCACATCATTAAAGAGGGGAGGTTCTGAATATACGGCGCGGCAGTTTGATTTCTATATCCTTTTATTTTCAAAATGACTCGACCTTGCAACTACGAAATGAAGAAATAAAGCTTTTCATTCGGAAATATAAGACTTGAGACATCACGTACCTTTTCTCCAACTAAAGAATTGCAAATAGAGTGAATTGAAGCAGAAATATTATATAAAGGTTGATTTTAAATTGAAGTATGCTCTGCAGAATAAACCAAAGAATATATAACAAAGAGAATGAAAGCAGAATTCCGGGCCACAACATCTAGAAATATGTATTCAAGCAAATCCTGTTCTATTCACACAATCAATATCACATCGGAACATTATTGTAGCAATATTGCTTATAACATTAGTACAACAATATTGTTTCATAACAGTTACTTATTACAAGGTAACTTCTAAAACATGTAAATTGTATTCCGCCTTGAATAGCTTTTCCTTGCCGAGGGGGGAGGGGGGAGGGGGGGACAAATTAACCTGTAATTAGTTTCTTCTTTGAATTACACTTTTGAGAGGCTATAGAGGCACTATAACATGGAGAGTCCACTGTTTTCCTATCTAATACATTTGATAGAATATGGAAAAAGTGGTCCTCGCCATAATAACACCAACGTTCTTTGATAGAATCATTTAAAAACGAGGCTTGGCGGTTTACGGTCTTTGTTATCAGTATATAATATACCTTCAGCTTTTGTGTTCAATACATTGGCATTTCTACTGTTTCTTTTGCTCGCTGGTGTCTGGTCTATCATTAAAAAGAATTCAAGGACAGCAGTCTAGACAAGTTTTTGTAAACCGACGGCCAAAATATTTCACTGACATCACCAGATTATTCTATTCTGTACTGTTGGTAATGGAAATACCCGCACTAATTTTGCCAGCTTTAAAGCTTGTTTTCCTGCACAGTTTTTAAAGTTTT
>NC_051404.1:21956492-21956863 GCF_015228065.2 Penaeus monodon
TCAGTTTTGGCTATTACACCAGAAATCATTTGCTTCTGAGATATATATTGGATTCGTTTTTGCTGCTACCATGACTCCATTTGGCCTCACCCCCGCCCCTTGACACCTGTCTATTGAAATGTTTGTACATCGCTTTCCTTTTATAGTTTTCCATTCACGTATATCCGTTTTTAGATTCACAAGGTCAAATGATAGAAACTGAATATCGTGTTGTTGAAACAATCATTTTACCTAATTTCCCCAATTGGCTTTTGTTTCAAGAATCTCAGTTACCATTTATTTGTATTCAGGCTTCACTTTGTCTACCAACTCTTTGTTGTCGGGGGTCATGCTTTCTGGTTTAACCTTAGTATATTCAGTAAACACAAAAT
>NC_051404.1:21956964-21958110 GCF_015228065.2 Penaeus monodon
GTTAGATTCTAACAGATCCTTGTGTATAACTTAATTTTTCTCAAACAGACTAGAGATCCGCTATTTCACCTTGTTGAATTAAGTGTCTGTCTGTTACTGTCTTGGCCTATTGTTGGTATGTGTTTCGTGTTAACATCAAGTAAAGCATAGGGTCTCTTAATTCTTAACACAGATTCTTTTTAATGCAGATTACTTTATCTACTTGCCTATCCCTGATGATGGAAGCCTGTGAGGAGGGCTTCCATGAAAAGTTTTCAGCCCCTAGCCCACCAGGCAACAAAATCCTCCAGAGCAAAGTTTGAACAATGTGAATTCGGGGCTTTTACACATACTACCTATCTTTGTCTTCTACCGCATCACGCACCAGCGAAACTGCTCCACCTAATTCCCAGTTTCAAAAATATCTTTCCTGGAATGCACATCCTTAGAATGGACTTGTTTGGACATTTTGCTTGGTGTATGATAATAGTGTTCATTATGCGGTGTAATTGGCAGTTTTCCTTCCAGGAATTATTTCGCAGACGAATTCTCGTGAAAAATTCTTTTCAATTTAGATTTTGTGGAAAAAAACGTATGTCTAAGCAACGTTCCGCGGCCCTCATAGTAAATGTAGCCTACCCAAGTGGCTCTTTTGCAGAATAAGTGAGTAAGTGTTGGCTATGAACACTTAAAATAATCATCTTATGCTTGTCATTTAGGATAGATTTAGCGGCATTACGTAGCTTTTGTCAGCTACCTTTCAGTTTTGTACTTTCCTTATGGCAATTTGGAGTTATATTGAAAAGGTTATCAGGCAGTCAGTCTGTTTTGGCCTATGTTGCGTTGGTGATGGCGTTATTCTTATCAATGGTGTGTCTGTACCATTATTTCATTATTGTTATTCCTTGTGAGATCACACCTCCTCTTTTCACTTTTATCGTATACAGTTATCGTTACTATTCAAAAATGGCAGAAACCTTTTCTCTTTGTTTCCCGGGGATGTTTATGGTTGCCTCCGTTTTAGCGAATCCTTTTGCGTCTCTGTCTTAACAGACTACGACTCAGCGGCCCAGCGAGGCAGTTCTGAGTTTCAAATGTCCCTTTTTCTCTCTAAGGTTACCATAAAAAATCGGCCATTTGGTTCTATGCCAGTCTGCCTGCCGTTCT
>NC_051404.1:21958298-21958781 GCF_015228065.2 Penaeus monodon
TTGCGCGTTTGCGTGATTCATCAGTTGTAAATCATGGTCCAAAACCCTAGTTAAACCAGCAGCAAGTAACCAGTCTTTGTTACCTTTTTAAAAATGTTTTTTGTTATTAGCCAATCTGCAAAAGTAAAGCGGATATGTATGATCCCGACAAAACAATCCGTTCAAGATGAGTACTGCTGCTTTTTGCTTTGGTGGGCGAAACATGGCGTTTTGAAAATAGTAATGATTGTTACTTTTTAAGCAGTTGTCTTATTCATCCCACTCTCTTCGCTGATCAGCAATGCCAATGAGACGCTCCTCGTGTCCGTAGCTGACCCATGTCCCTCTCTAGATTCCTTTCCAGCCTTTTAAACATTTATTTATGTTAATGAATTCCTCTGGTGAGGAGCGAATATCGCCTTGATGTAACATGCTGTTGTTCTCTATCCTTGGCCTTTAAAACGAGGTCTGGATGAAAGAGCATTTAACAGATCTTGTCACTGA
>NC_051404.1:21959079-21959395 GCF_015228065.2 Penaeus monodon
TTGTATTTGTGAACCTTATGTTATTTCCAAGGCCAGTCACAAGCACTGGTATCAACTACTTGGTATCAAATTTCTGCCCAAATGAGCCATCGTCAAACGGTAATATACATTCATCTCAGAACCTCCTATATCTAGAGCCTAGTTTACCTAAGGGTAAGTCCACTAATTGAAGCGATGCCCATCTGGCAGTCTAGGCATTAGAAGTCTGCTCCCGGTTGTGGCAGCGGTATGGGGGCCGTTTCTGTGTAAAATGAACGAAATGATATTTAGTTGAGTCAAGCGCAAGGGGAATATACTCAAAGCTCATCTTCAAAGT
>NC_051404.1:21959627-21959959 GCF_015228065.2 Penaeus monodon
TGGGAAGATAAAGAGAGAGAGCTCTCCTCTCCCCGTACAACTTTCTCTCTGTCTATCCCTCTCTGCTTTCTCTCCCTCTTATCAAAACACAGACACTCCTTTTGGCCTTCCACTTCTTTTCTTATGCTCTCTTCGTTCTCTCCCTCTCTTTCTCGCCATCCCGTCTCCGTTCTTCCTTTCCAATTCCCCTTTCTTCTCCTCTCGCAGACGCCGCCGTTACTCTAACTGAGACAAGAAACAAACAAATGGCCAACCTCCGGGAATCAGACATGGCAGATTTCTTCGTGCTTAAAGTTAATGAATTACCACTCACTCCGACAGGCCTGAGTGAT
>NC_051404.1:21963435-21963687 GCF_015228065.2 Penaeus monodon
TTTGTGCACAATATTGATGGATACTTATGAAAACGAAATGTTAGTGAACACGCAGTTAGTTCAATAAATCACATGCATGAATTGTACACTTGTCGCAAAGAAAGATCCAGTACGAAAGGTAAACAGGTCATAATTCAACATCCATATTTATGTTATCTTTCGTTTTTGTTGAAATTTCTCAAGGTATCGATCTTGTTCATTCTTTTTCCCTCTTCCAGGCGACCTCTTCCATGTCCCTGTCAGTTACGATAT
>NC_051404.1:21963723-21963846 GCF_015228065.2 Penaeus monodon
CGCTGACATCTGCATTCCCTTCGTACTGCTAATGTTCTTATCCTTGCATATTTACGAGCATCGCTTTGCAGTTATCCAGGCAGTTTAGTGACCACAATTTTGTAGAGACATCCACGCATGCGT
>NC_051404.1:21963943-21964157 GCF_015228065.2 Penaeus monodon
AGGACAGAAATAGAGGCAGAGGCAGAAAGAGGTGATGTATATGCATTTCCCATCTCCATATGACCAGAAATGCAAAAAGGCTCGCCAGCACACCACTAAGGGCATGCCTAATGGAGACGCCAGACACCCCAGCTTTGACTCCTCGTGGAACCAAAAGCATCAGTAGACCGCGACGTGTAGCTCGATATCAATAGGCTGGTACCCAAGGAATTTG
>NC_051404.1:21964200-21964405 GCF_015228065.2 Penaeus monodon
TTCTCAAATCATTTGACTCATATACATCTACTGAATCATGGTTTTCTTTGGAATTTCTCTGATATTTAGATTTCAAATCGCAAAAGTCTTATAGACATGTGATTCAGGTAGCTGTAAATAACACTGCTGTTATCTAATACTAGATCTATTTTTACAGTTTATACGTGTATACACAGAAGCATAGAATGTTAATAAAAGAAAACTT
>NC_051404.1:21966779-21967428 GCF_015228065.2 Penaeus monodon
TATAATGAGAATCAGAGAGAAGAATATTATAAAGTAAGAGATAGAGAATAGAGAAGAATAAGAGAAGGAGACGATAGAGATAGAGACAAGAGAGAAGAGAGAGATAAGAGAAGAGAGAGATATATAGAGATAAGATAGAAAGAACACACACACACACAACAAAATATAAAGGAAATATAGAAGAGAGATATATAGAATAGATTAGATATATATATATAAAAACAACAAAAATATATATCTAAAAGATGAAGAAATCATATATAGAAGATATGTAGAGATGATATGCTAGTATAGTAAGTAAGATAGATTAGAGATGAGAGAGATAGAAGAGATAAGTAGATATAATAGATAGAAGAGTAATAGAGAGAGAATAAGATATATATGATATATGATAGATAATAGAGAGATATAGATAGATAGAGAGTAGAGATGAAGGAGAGGATGAGAGAGAGATATATGAAGATAAATAGAGAAGAGAATAAAGAATAATGATAAGAAGTATAAAATATAGATAATGATAATAGAATAAATATATAGTAATAGGCATAATAGATATAAGATAATAGAAGATATAAATATAAATAAAAATAATAATAGATATAGAGAATACAATTAGGATATATAAGAAGAGAGAAGATAGCGAAAGAAG
>NC_051404.1:21968250-21968443 GCF_015228065.2 Penaeus monodon
AAGCCCAATTTCCCGAAAATATGGACCCAAAAAAAAAGGATTACTAAAAAAATAGGGGAAGGTCCCAAATCAAATATATAGAAGAAAAGGAAAAAAAATTATAAAAACAAAATATAGGGATTTTTTTAAAAAGAAAAAATTAAAAGAATAAGGGGAAAAATAAAATTTAAAAAAAAAGGGGGGGGGGGGGGGG
>NC_051404.1:21969025-21969210 GCF_015228065.2 Penaeus monodon
TTTTAAAAATTTTTAAAAATTTTTTTTTTTTTGGGGGTTTAAAAAAAAAAAAAAAAAGGGGGGATAAAAAAAAAAAAAAAAAAAAATTTTTTTTTATATTTTAAGAAAAAAAAAAAAAATATACAAAAATAAAAAAAAAAAAAAAAAATTTTTTTTTTTTAAAAAATAAAAATTAAAAAAATTTT
>NC_051404.1:21969255-21969355 GCF_015228065.2 Penaeus monodon
TTTTAAAAATTTTTTGGGGGAAAAAAACCCAAAATTTTTTTTTTTTTTATATATAATAATATATCCCAAAAAAAAATTTTTAAAAAAAATTTTTTTTTTT
>NC_051404.1:21969395-21969503 GCF_015228065.2 Penaeus monodon
TTTTTATAATATACATTTTTTTAAATTTATAAAAAAAACCTAAATATAAAAATTTTTTTAAAAAAATAAAATATTTTTTTTTTTTAAAAAAAATTATAAAAAAAAACA
>NC_051404.1:21969792-21970084 GCF_015228065.2 Penaeus monodon
TTTTTTTTTTTAAATTTTTTGGGAAAAAAAAAAATTTTTATATATAAATAAAATTTTTTTTAAAAATATTTTAATTTATTTTTTTTTAAAAAAAAAAAAAATTAAAATTTATTATATAAAATAATATATAATAAAAGAAAAATTTTTAATGGGGGAAAAATAATAGAAAAAAAATTTTTTTAAAAAAAAAAAAAAAAATTTTTTTTAATAAAAAAAATTTTTTATTTTTTTTTTTAAAATATAAATATAAAATATAATATATTTTTTATAAAAAATTTTTTAAAAAAGGGGG
>NC_051404.1:21970252-21970923 GCF_015228065.2 Penaeus monodon
GGATATATATAAAAAAAAATTTTTTTTTAAAAGGGAAAAAAAATTTTTTTAAAAAAAAATTTTTATATAAAAAACCCTTTTTTTTTTTTTGGTTTAAAAAAAAAATTTAAAATTTAAAATTTTTTTAAAAAAAATTTTTAAAATATAAAATAAAACCCAAAATAATAAAAAAATTTTAAAAAAAAATATATAAAAAATTTTAATATAAGGTAATATAATATATTATATTTTTAAAAAAAAAAAAAAAAAAAAAAAAAAAAAAAAAAAATTTTTTTTTTTTATAAAATTTTTTTTTTAAAAAAAAAAAAAAAAAAAAAAAAATTAAAAAAATAATAGAATTTTTTTTTTTAAAAAAAATTAAAATTAAAAAAAAAAAAAAAAATTTTTTTTTTTTTTTTGGGGGGGAATATATATTTTTTTTAAAAAATATTATATTTTAATTTTTTAAAATATAAAAAAATTTTATATATAATATAATAAAAAAAAAAAATTTTTATATATATTTTTTTTTAATATTAAAATTATATATTATTTATATATAAATATAAAAAAAAAAGGAAAAAATTTTTGGGTTTTTGGGGGGGGGGTTTCCTTTCCTTTAAAAAAAAATTTTTTTTTAAAAAATTAAATTTAAATTTTAAAAAATTTTTAAAAAAAAAATTTAATTTTTT
>NC_051404.1:21971696-21971767 GCF_015228065.2 Penaeus monodon
AGAAAAAAAAAACGAAACATGAGAGAGAAAGCTTTAGAGTGAAAGTTTAGAAATCGGTAGAAAGATGAAGA
>NC_051404.1:21971806-21972087 GCF_015228065.2 Penaeus monodon
CTCATGAAAAAAATCGAAACCGTTAAATTGATAATTAAAACATCTTCATCTACATATTCTAATGCGTTCCTTTGAAGATGACCTGACTATTAGAACGAATTATATGCAAATGACTCATATGCAAATGACTTAATATAAGATGGTAATTAGCAGCTGTTACTATAGATGTATAAATCTTAGGAATCGGGCGAACTGGTAGCATTCAGTCGCATATAATGAGCAGATTGAAGACGATTGCAATCCTACCGAACTATATGAGGTCGTAGAGAACCATATTATAT
>NC_051404.1:21976603-21977341 GCF_015228065.2 Penaeus monodon
GTTATTTATCTTGGTTTAAAGCACAAGCGAAAGGATAATGTAATCTACGCTTCTAAGATTCTCAATCCATTTAAGTTTCTTTTCTTCCTTCCATTCTTCTGCCACACACACGCAAGATGACATACACACTCAAGAAAACAAGAAAGAAAATGAGAAAAGTAAATTTTCCCGTCTGAGTATTATCTTAGCGTACGACCCAGAGTCTTATGCGGCTCCATTAACTTAAATGCACGGCATCAAAGCACTTAACTGCTGCTTCTTGGTTTCTCCTGTCATCTTTGGTTTACCGTCTCCATTGACTCTTAAGGATTTCTGAGAACAGTTAAAGATACAGATTTGCTATATATTGAGAACTGTTATGTACATCAATTGTTATTTATTTTTTATGTCTATTTTTTTCTATATTTCGCTTTTTTTAGACGTTATAGAAGGCTAAAGCGGCCTCACTAGGGAGTACATAAACCTTGTACATAACGTAAACGAAGATCTGTGTGCAGCGTCTCGACCGTAGCTCAGGCCCTGCTAGTGTTTGCTCTTTACCCCCAAGCAAACCTGGGATGCTCACTGCCTTGCCAGTAAAAAACAGAAAAGGGTGGTTTAAAGCGTTGTTCGCACCAGGTCTGAGAGTGGGAACTGGAAAATTACCACAGGATTTCACATGATCTCCCTGTTTCGGTTCTTTATCCTGAAACATGACAGCTGTTACGGTGCTTGCTCTCTGTACCAAATAAAGCTCTG
>NC_051404.1:21977427-21977667 GCF_015228065.2 Penaeus monodon
GTGACTCAAAGACATTATGAGCAAAGAATAAGAAAAAAGAGAAGTAAACGTATACAGACGAACGGGCGTCTTTTTTGATCCAAGACATCTCTTAAACCATTACCTCATCATCTCCATTCCCCGAAAAGCCCCGCGATTCCCCTCCGTAGACCTTCATGCTTGTGCTAGTCCTTCTACTAAGAGACCACGCAAAGAAGGATTTCCTACAGTTGCTTCAAAATTACTTACTTCATTTCTCTC
>NC_051404.1:21977703-21977771 GCF_015228065.2 Penaeus monodon
TCCCTCTCCCTCTCCCTCTTTTTCCTATTATAGTGCCATTCTTGCGACTCTCTTTTTATATTCAATGA
>NC_051404.1:21978069-21978324 GCF_015228065.2 Penaeus monodon
AGGCGTTTCCCCTTCTGTGTGCCTGGGCCTCATTCTGTGCCCTGGCTATTGTTCCCATCTGGTTGACTCTGTGAGAGCCGGGGATCAGCGATTCATTGATAGATTCGTCCGCTGGAAAAATCGCAGATTGAAAAACTGAAGGCCGGAAACTGAAGCGGAAGCTCGCAAAAACGTGACACATCACAGAGCGACGGACGGGACACTGTGGGATCTGCGAGCTTATGATGATGTCATATGCCACAAGAAACCAGATAA
>NC_051404.1:21978619-21978953 GCF_015228065.2 Penaeus monodon
TCTGTGATATTGCTGCGATGGAGTCACGCATGCGAGAAGCATGTTTGGTGGTTATGATTTGATTTTTGATTTTGCAAAGGGACTTAGATTTGAAAAGAAATAGAGCTATTGTTTTCATATCCATACTGAAAGAAGAGTATAAGCGCTGAAAACCAATGAGATGATAACTGTTCAAAAAATCAAAATAAACAAGCATAAACAAGCAAAACATGGTCGCGCCTGACAAGGTACAGGAGAAGGTAATTTGTGCTACAGATAGCTGTGGAAGGAGGCGGAGTTTATGTAAATATTCCGTGCATGTATTGCTGTATCCCCTGCCGTCTTGGTGGGGGTA
>NC_051404.1:21979227-21979525 GCF_015228065.2 Penaeus monodon
AGCTTTCCACATTAGATAACACAGCAACAATGATCCTCCAATTTTTTCTCCTCTTCAAAGGCGACCGCCCGATGTCACATAGCTCAGGAGAATTGGTAATCACGCCCGCTGCTACGCCTAAGCTCAAAGGCAAATCCGCTGGAAACATTACCGCTGAAGAAGCAAGATATTGCTAATAAATTATTTAACTTGGATCGACCAGTATAAGTTTTCGTTAACTGCCTTCGATTGCAGCTTGTTGTGAGGCACGCTGCCGCTGGCCATCTATCAACTCATAAGCCACAGCGCAATGACGAGG
>NC_051404.1:21979576-21979704 GCF_015228065.2 Penaeus monodon
CCAAAGATGAATAGATACCACAAACTACAAGTTCAGATTCAAACCGGCATCTTCATCCTTCAATTACTTCATAGTTCTGAAATGGAGAGACCGGAGAGAAACAGTCATTGAAAAGCCACTGAAATAGC
>NC_051404.1:21979876-21980557 GCF_015228065.2 Penaeus monodon
CCTTACCCCCACCAAGACGGCAGGGGATACAGCAATACATGCACGGAATATTTACATAAACTCCGCCTCCTTCCACAGCTATCTGTAGCACAAATTACCTTCTCCTGTACCTTGCCAAGCGCGACCATGCTTTTTTTTTCTTTTGTATCTTTTCTACAATGTGTTCTTTCGTATCAAGAAAAAACGAAATGGTTTTGCGGTGTCTCATGCATCACTGGATTACATAGTCATGGGTTTGCTCTGGGAACATTTTCGGAACACGGAATGCTTTTAAGGGTCGCTGTAGGACTTCAATTTTGTTGTATTTATGAATGCTTATTGTGTAAAGATTTTACTTTTTATTTTGTTTTATGATCAGTTTATGCTTGTTTATTTTGATTTCTTGAACAGTTTTCATCTCATTGGTTTTCAGTGCTTATACTCTTAATTTCCTGAGGAAGAAAATAGAAAAATATGTACAAAAAAGGCTTGGAAACAACGGACGTATGGGGAAGGCGTGTTCTAAAGAGCATCTTTTCCCAGAAAATCGTAAGCAAACCAAGTTGCTCAGCGGCGTTTTAGCGAGGTTGTGTTGCTTGAAATCTTGGCGCTGGTTGCCATTCCTCTTATGCATGAGTGTAAACAAAGAGGGCTGGAAACTTGTCCATGCCGAAAAAAATGAATGATAATGTCATTAAACAA
>NC_051404.1:21980934-21981378 GCF_015228065.2 Penaeus monodon
TAATGTAGTGTCGAGAGAGAAAATGATATAATCGGCTGGCCTATGCATAACGAATCAAGCAATAGCAAAGGAGCGAAGGAGAAGAGAGGGAAACATGGATACCTCCAACAGGAGTCTTGGTGCAGCTACACTCAACCAGCTCGAGGCCAACGCGACTTCCTTTGATTTTCTGCTTTTATTTTTTACGATTTAATTAAGTGTTGATTTATTATACTATGTTTCTTTCCTTGTCGCCATTTCGTCTTTATTATTATGCAGAGCAATTTTACATTATTGCATAATAATAATAACATGTTTTGTTCATGATTCTTTGAAGGTTGTGAACTAAAATCAGTCTGTTTATGCAAACTGATAGATGTGCAGTATATCAGTTCCGTTTGATGTTAATTGGAAAAGTGCCTTTAATATGTCTATTGTGTTATAATAATTGAAGTTATTACATTT
>NC_051404.1:21981810-21982301 GCF_015228065.2 Penaeus monodon
CACTCCAGTTACTCTTCCCTGAGCAATGCACAAAATTAAATATACATTATTTTCTGTACACAGTGCGAATTGCAAATTGCTGATTATATGAATTAGCATGCATAAATAAACTAAATGTCTAATACTCTATAAATGGAAACTGCAATAATGGAAATATATTCTTAAAATTAACATACTTCTGCAACAGAAAAACCTTTAAAACCAACATTCATAAATTTTCCAATAAAATGAACACGGAAATCATGAAACTAACCGAGCATATCATCATAACTTTCCAATGTGTGAATTCTGGTTTTGAAATTACGTTTTAAAAACGTCATATACTACAGTAACTGCATAATATCTATAATCATGACATACGTGTATTAAACTCATGTAAGATTATTAAGAGAATTATAGCCCGGAATTATTGTACAGCTATAAAAAAAATCGATTTTCAAGAATCATTTACTATGACTGTGGGAGATTTTAAAATCAATTATAGAAAAATC
>NC_051404.1:21982534-21982824 GCF_015228065.2 Penaeus monodon
TCAACATAAACCATACACAAGAAAATTATAAAAACGAATAACATTTAACTTTCCAGGCAATATTATTTATCTCAATTACTGTACTTTAAGCAATAGCTAATAGTTATTAACAATCCGATACTTTAATCTGACTTCATCATTGTTTTCGAATATTAATAGGAAAAAAATGACCAAAATATTATCATAGTACTGCAGAACCAGAATTGCCATTGCGATCAACCCTTTCAGTTATGGATTGACGAACTTATGAATACTTCCAGGGTCTAGTACTGGCATGTCACGAACCTCCA
>NC_051404.1:21983272-21983768 GCF_015228065.2 Penaeus monodon
TATGAAAAGTAGAAAGGAATAAAATTAACAATTGCGAAAATAAACGAGTCTGCCATCCCTTCCAGGATATGGATGGACGCAGTAGAAAGAATGTTTTCCGTACTGGCATGTGGTGTGGCATATTTCACGCATTAGCATACATACAACTGAGGCTGAGATGCATGCATTTTTAAGTACTGCACGTCCATGCACCTTAAAATTTATGATTAAAGGGCAGTTGTATCCACCAGAGTTAAGTTGAAAGGATGTGTGGGAGTGAGATATTAGATTGCGTTTCCAAAGTTGTTGTTGCGTCTGCATTAATGATGCTCGTTGCTTTCCTGGGGGTATGTAGTATGGGACTAACTCTGTGATGATAATGAGGAGAAGTATGGCTGGGGAAAGTATAACTATAATGAATTCTGGTGGTGAGGATTAAAAAACACACATTATTGATGATGGTTTGGGATGTATTTCGTATTTTGCGTAAGTCATTTTACTCACATTTTGAGCAGCT
>NC_051404.1:21984664-21984933 GCF_015228065.2 Penaeus monodon
AGATTGGTCTCTTACACGAACACTTTCCCAGAAAACTCTTGGAGTGCTGAAGCTCCAGACCCGACTGGGCATAAAAAAGAGGGGGAGGGGAGACCTGGCTGGGTATGATGCATGGGGGGGAGGGAGGCGGGGAAGAGGCTTGTCACCTGTAATTAAGCTTCGTGATATAAGCGTGGATGAAAATTCTTTTTCTTTTTATTTGAGCGAATCAATTAGTCAGAGATACTTTATTGCGAAGGGGAGCCGCTTCTGGGTTTCGTAATTGCAGA
>NC_051404.1:21985322-21985634 GCF_015228065.2 Penaeus monodon
CTCCTCCCTTCCTTTATTCTCCTACATCCCACGTATCTCGGCATTCTTCTCCCCCTTCCTAATCTAATCGCAATCACATTTTTTGCAATATCTTAATGGAAAATGTGCGAAACACGGAGCGATAAGGTACGTTATACATCTACGCTATCCGCACCCAGTCAGGCACAGCCGCACACACAGCGGTGGACAACAAATCGACACAATAGGTTTCGTTGGCTTTATTGCAACACAAATAATACAGAAACTCGCATTCCTTTGCACAACTCAAACTAAACTTCTACTCTCTTTAGCCTCCAAACCTTCCCGGGTCTA
>NC_051404.1:21985682-21985871 GCF_015228065.2 Penaeus monodon
CAGCATTTTCCTCCACCTACTCCCACCCGACTCCACTACCAAGGTAAGGTCCGGCTTCTGAAACAAAAGTAATGAAGTTAGGTGCAAAGTTTAGCTCTTTATACACTCCAGTTTCGGTTTCACAATTGCTCACACGGGAGAGGATCTCGCCTCCTAGAATCCCATTCTTTTCAAAAGCAAATTGCGGAA
>NC_051404.1:21986409-21987243 GCF_015228065.2 Penaeus monodon
TCGTGGCGAGTGGACGTGCTCTCTGGAGCTCCTAATCATCCCGTCAGTAATAACAATACAACCAAATACATCAGCCAGTGCCATACACTGGCTCTTCAGGTATGAATCTACCTTTTTAAGCCACCACAGCAAGAAAAACTAACCAAATATGGCAAATCTTAAAGAAACTTAGACAGCTCATTCACGTAACCCGCCGATGTTCCAATAATATTTCAGCCGTGCTCCACACCAAAACAAATAACCCGTGCACATTAAGATTATTGCAGCCAGTTCGTTATGCTGGCTGCTTCAGGTATACCTTCCAAGATATTTATGTAACCAAGTGCATAACCAAGTATTAAATTAACATCAGAAAACTTAAACGAACTTACCGATCTCCTCATTTATTCACTACCTCTAAGTCTCGTCATATCCACAGCGCGACCACGGTCGGAACAGGAGAGAACCCTAACTGTACCATCGGGATACCGTAGATCGGGACAGCGATGTCAGCACTTCATCCCGGGCGCATAGATCTGACGTAAGCATGTGTTTCGAAAACAACATAGCATCCTCACTATCATTGAGAACGATATTCAGTCCATCTCTGAAGAAGGTAAAGTGATTATCAGTCAAAGCTATGTCAAAGCTATTGTCAAAGCTATGCAGGTCATATCAGATAGTAAAGACCAGTGTATCGAACAAACTTGATAATGTGAACCAGTATGAAAGAATAGACAGGATTATAGTCAGTGGCCCAACTCTGGCTCAAGAAAATTCAAATGAAAACTCACTCAACTGAAGTAGTTGTCAGGGCTATAGAGGAAAACTTTAGAATAGACGTCTCTCACTCTA
>NC_051404.1:21987290-21987592 GCF_015228065.2 Penaeus monodon
TTATTGTAAAATTACATAGTCGACAAAAAAGTATTACCACTAGACCCGTTAATGAAAGTCTGACTTCAAGGCGTCTAGCACTCTTAAATCTAAATCGATTTGGAATATTAGGAAACAGCATAGAGAATTATTTCAACAATGCTACACCGAGGATGGCAAAATCTGCATAAAACTTAACTGTTCAAATCAAAAACATATTACCACTAATGACGAAGCCGTAAGCGTATTCCTAAATAAATTCCCTGTTTTGAGAGAAATACCTAGTGCTTAACTGTTCTAGAACCTACAAGATCACATTTCCT
>NC_051404.1:21988663-21990189 GCF_015228065.2 Penaeus monodon
AGAAACCTTTATTATTTTTATGGCTTTATTTGAAATTTACGGATATATTGTATCTGAGGACACCCAACTAAAATAATCAGAGAATTTGAATTTGCCAAAAAATCAGTTCACCCTAACATAAAGTTAACGTTCTTGCACCTTATTATATATACCCGTAGAGTTAAGTTATTCTATACAGATCCTTTTTTCTATATCTTTTTGTACTACCATTTCTACCCTTTCACGTTGCACTTTAACAATTTTGTATAACCTGTCAAACACCTGATGGAGAATCTCTATAGATCTCTTTTTGATGACATAGCTCGTGATGAAGATAATACAAGCTTTGACCTCAATATAATTAACAAAATTAGAGATCAATCTGACGTCAGTTCTTTGTCCAGATACTACAATATCGAGGAATATACTTTTAAGGGAGAATCTATGGGAAATAACTACATCAATATTTTACATATTAATATAACGTCAATAATAATAATAAAAAAACAACTTTGAAACCTTAAAAAACTTGCCTACCTTAACCTCCTGATGTACTGGCAATCACATACACCTGGTTTAGGGAGTCTAGTGAACACCTTTATGCATTAGATGGTTACTTCTCCCACCACTTAGTCAGAACACACAGAGAACACGGCGGAATCACAGTCATCAAGAATGAATGTACTGCAGAATGTTTAAATCAATATTGCTTCATCAATGGTAATATTGAATTATTTACTCTCAGACTTAAACAGTCTAATACATATATCAAATTTAAATCATTTACAGGCCTTATCGCAAACATGTAGCTGTAAATAAGTTTACAACTATTATAATTCAATTACTATCAAATGACATATTTAGGAGCAACAAATCAATTCTGATTGATGACTTTAATATCATTCTGCTGGAACATATAACACATCCTCCCACAAACATATTCTTGAATGCGATGCAGGCTCTGAACTACTTCCCGAACATTTCCCGCTCTACAAGATTTCCAGACAATCCTGATTTTGGCCAAACATCTCTGTTGGATCAAATCTGGACTAACTTTCCACCATTCTCTTACTCAGACATTATACACTGCACCCTGTCTGATCATTTACCCATAATTATCAATATAGCTCAATAAGTACACCCTACCGTTAAACATAAGATTAGTTTTAGGATACACAGCACTCCAAACCACACTCTTTTTACCTGAGAGTTAGCACCAGTACATTGGAACGATCTCCTTTGCTCACCGATTTTGAAAATAATAAAATTTGATTTCTTCCTAAGCACAGTAAACAGACTATATAATAAATGTTACCTTTAAAAAACAAGTATATATCTACCAAGAGGCTGTGAAATCCTTGGATCACTAGTGGTATACTAAACTCAATAAAAGCACAAATGCAACCTTTTTAAGATGCACAAATTACGACTGATAACAAATGATTACTGCAAACAATACCGCAATAATCTAACACAAATCATCAGAGAGGCTAAATCAAGCTATTTTCGTCAATTTTTCTGCAACTTTAGAAACACTACTAAGAAAA
>NC_051404.1:21994684-21996678 GCF_015228065.2 Penaeus monodon
TAGATGTTATAAGTGCACTAAAAATAAGACTTCTGGCGCAAATGAAACTACAGTTTCTGTATTAAAACGGAACTCAGAATTATTTACCTAATCCCTGTCCATACTTTTTAACAAGTCGGTTGCAACTGGAACATTTTCATCAAAACCAAAGGCAGCGATAGTTTCCCCAATTCTTAAATCTGGTGCAAAGGATAATCCGAAGAACTGTCGACCAATATCTAACCTTGCTATTTTTTTCCCAAAATATTCGAACACTTTATGGAGAAACATCTAATGTGATATCTAGAAAACAAAATATTTTAAACCCATCGCAATTCGGCTTCAGACATGGCCACAATACATTCCAAGCACTCAATGTATTTTCATCGAGTATTTACTCCTATCCATTTTTGTTGATTTTGCACATGCATTTGACACAGTCAATCATAAAATTCTTTTAGATAACCTGTATCATTATGGCATTCGTGGGGCCATTCATTCATGGTTCAAAGACCAACTGACTGATAGAACTCCTCTTCTAGCACAATTACTCTTGGTGTCCCCCAAGGCAGTGTCCTAGGTCCAGTCCTAATCTTCCTAGTCTACATAAATTATATATCTAATATATTTACTAAATCTAACACTATCCTATTCGCTGATGATATGATACTATACCTAAGTGGTTCATGCCCAGAACAGTCGATTAACACTGCTAATCAAGAACTTTATCACAGTGGTGTGTGTGTGTGTAACAGACTTACTATAAATACTGACAAAACTTATTACATGCTCTTTACAAGTAAGAAAGTACACCAGATTCCTGAACTAAACATAAATAACTGCGAAGTCTTTAGAACAAGTTTTATAAAATTCCTTGGCGTTGCCTTTGAGGAATCTATGACATTTTGGATTCATATACATAATCTTACCCATAAAATATCCAGACACATTGGCCTCCTTTATCAAGATCTTATGCCTCAGTATGTTGAGTGTATTTATTATGCCCACATTTACCGTCTCCTTGTAACATAATTTGATGCACTACGTACCCAACTCACTTACGACCCTTAAATCTTCAACTCAAAAGAATTTTCAGGATAATCACAAACAGTGGTCACTTGTATCACACGCGTCCCTTGTTTAAACAAACTGAAATTTGAAGTTAGAAGATATATGCACATTTATGATAGCCATGATCATGTAAATAAACAAGAATGATACACTCAACCTGCCTACCCATATTATGTATTCCTCATCGACCCTCTTACGCCCTCCTACCCATATTATCGTCTTTCCAAGTTCTGACAGTCGATCACTTACTTGGGCCCTACTGCCTGGAACTCTATTCCTCCCCATCATTAAACATATTTAAAAAATCAGAAAACATATTTGAAATACGTATTAAAATACGCAGTTCCATATTTTTACACTTAACTCTTAACATTCATTGTTGAATACTAACAATTTTAATGGAAGGTCCCTTACCTGTGATAATGTATTGGGTGTTTGACAGTTACTTATATCTGTAACTTTGACAAGTTATGACTCCCTTTTGTCGTCCGAACCGAGATACTTTTCCTTTTCTCTCATTTTTAGGTGTTTGTCCGAGCGTATGTACATGGGCGTGGCCACCTACGACGAAGGAACCATCGGCTTAACTCAGTTGTCTGACTCAACTCGACCGATTGTAAATGGACTACCGTATTAAACATACACTATATAAACTTATGGGTTATACAAGTGTTTGTTCACAATACAAACGGTTGCTCATATGACCCTGTCCTCGTCATAGGCTCACCCCTGCAAAGCTCTACTCTTATTGTTTGTGTGTTTAATTTTTGTTATTATCCTCTTATAAATTGTATTATGTCCATATAGTTTATATCTATTGCCTGAAAAGTTCTGCTTCAAAAAGGCTAGCTTAAAGCGAACATTGTACATGCTCATGTGTAAAAAAATTATGTTATATTATTGTCTGTACTAAATTCAATTTTAATTAAAAATAAATGTTTCAA
>NC_051404.1:21998216-21998794 GCF_015228065.2 Penaeus monodon
GTTAAAACAACAGCACTTATTCGAAGCACCCACGCGAGAAAGAGAGCGACGTCGAGCACGAAAGGAGACGCTGCCCTAAAGGGGAGGCCGGTGACAGCGTTCCGTCAGGCAATGACAGATGCGTCTCGGAAGAAGGTCGATTCGAAGGTCAGTCGAATCGGATCCTCGACCGATCGAAGGCGTAATAAATCCTCATCACCTGCTTGATTCCCGACTTTGGTCGATTTAGCTGATGGAATTATCTCGCCGCGGCAACAGATAAGATAATTAGTGGCGGTGTGGAGGCTGCGGGAGATCGAGTCGTTGCTTCATAGTGTTTCGGACGGAATCAAACACAAGCTTCGGAGAGAGAGTTTGTCGAAGCTCTCGAGGAGGTGCGAGTACGTTTTTCTTTTATTCGGTAAGTCTTTTCACTAACGGAAACTAGTTTACGTAACTATTAGTCTATATACCTATGTGGGTAAGGAATTGGAATTTTTCATAAACGTTAGAACTTTGTGAGAAGTGACACGTCGAATAGAAGAGATGCTACTGTGAATAGTAATAACGGCAAAAGGGGCTAATGTTGCAGCAATAAT
>NC_051404.1:21999216-21999444 GCF_015228065.2 Penaeus monodon
TGAGTCGATGAATGAATCAAATGGTTCGTGAATGTTATTCATGTTACCACGTCTGCAGTATCATTTGTATCGTAAAAGTTCACATCATCCCCATGTAAAGCGTGCTGTCATTGAAAAAGCAGTTGTAAAATTGCTGTTAAAACAATGAATAAAATGAAGATATATAAAAAAAATCATGCAGTACTATCACGGTGCCAAATTTATCTTAACTTTGCGACTAAGTAACCT
>NC_051404.1:21999479-21999640 GCF_015228065.2 Penaeus monodon
CACTCTCAACTTTCTTATCGCTAAGATAACTTCTTGCGGCTCGAGCCACCTGGAACACTTTTGGGAGTCCAAGATCTAAGAAGAATTAAATGTAGACGGGAAGAGGCCCCTACTCTTTTGCCGGAATTTAAAGATGAGATTCATGGCTAGACCTTAGCCCC
>NC_051404.1:22004749-22004958 GCF_015228065.2 Penaeus monodon
AAATGCTTAGCAAATAAAAAGAGTGGGCTTTATCGCGTTACCCAAAACGCGGTTATTATATATGGCCATTTTTGCCAGACCACAACAACACTTCTCGTTCCATTCCGTTGTCAGAACAACAGCCTCAGTATTCCATCGGCAAGTTTCCAGCAATAATGGCTGCGACGTGCACGGACTCTCCCAGACGGTGAGGTCATGCGTGTATTTCC
>NC_051404.1:22004999-22005214 GCF_015228065.2 Penaeus monodon
GCCCCCTTTTACTTATCCTTCCGTCTCTCCTCCCCTGTTTTTCCATCTCTTCTTTTATCTTCTCAATCTTATCCCACACATCTTTCGTCATCATCTTATGTTTGGTATGACAAGCTGTCACACCAAACATAAGATGATTAACCATAAGAATAACCATTGTAACAGATGGAATTACTTGAATTATTTTCTATCCTCCTGATCCTCTCTTCATTTCC
>NC_051404.1:22005474-22005563 GCF_015228065.2 Penaeus monodon
TGTAATTGTAATTCCTTGCGCTTCTAGCTTTCCAATTATCTCCCTTACATCTCCATGATTGCCGTATACTCCTACTAGGAAGGCAAAGC
>NC_051404.1:22005623-22005897 GCF_015228065.2 Penaeus monodon
CTGAGAGAGTTGGAGACAGAGCGAGAGGGAGTAAGGAAGCAGAAGGAGGAAAGGCGAGAAAGAGGAGGCCTGTATTCAAGATAAGTATCAACGTAACAAAAGGCGTCTGGCACAGGAGGAAGTGTGTGGGTGGCCTTTGTAGCACAGAACGTGTACCTCCGAAGTGCCATGTCTGAATAAAATGGGCAAAAGAGTTTCCTTTGTGTTCGGGATGCGTGAGGGTCGCTTTCCGTTGATGGTCAATGTGTTTATGTGTAGGTTTTTTGGGGAGTGC
>NC_051404.1:22008036-22008156 GCF_015228065.2 Penaeus monodon
GGGGGGGGTGGAGGAGGGAGAAAGCACTCATTCATCAAAAGTTTGTGGATATATATAAAGTAAAAGAGTAGTAGAAATGTCATTAGTTTCCTGAAGGCATTTGCATTTGTAGTTTTTAGA
>NC_051404.1:22008288-22008731 GCF_015228065.2 Penaeus monodon
ACATACCTTTTATTTTATTCCATTCTTCAGTATCACCTTTTGGGACGAAACATTCTCAGCGGGAAAGGCATAAAAATCTTGTCCTCAAGTGGAAATATTTATGTCTCTGAGAGGCGAGGGGAACTTTTTCCCAATGTGTTTTTGAGATTTTATTTTAACTAAGGTCCATATTTTTCCCAATCAATACAACTTCACATTGCGGAGACCAGTTCCCAGTTCCTTGCTGTGTTTCCTCCCGTTTTAGTTCCCCTTTTCCCCCTCTCTCATATCATTCCATATATTTTGATTTTTATATATATATTTTAATAATATAATTTTTATATTTAAAATTAAAAAAACAAAAAAAATATTATAATTTTATATAATTATATATTAAAAATTATAAAAATATATACATGCATAATACAAAAAAACTCTCTCCCCCTCTCCCCCTTTTTTTCTCT
>NC_051404.1:22009990-22010280 GCF_015228065.2 Penaeus monodon
TCAACATAAACCATACACAAGAAAATTATAAAAACGAATAACATTTAACTTTCCAGGCAATATTATTTATCTCAATTACTGTACTTTAAGCAATAGCTAATAGTTATTAACAATCCGATACTTTAATCTGACTTCATCATTGTTTTCGAATATTAATAGGAAAAAAATGACCAAAATATTATCATAGTACTGCAGAACCAGAATTGCCATTGCGATCAACCCTTTCAGTTATGGATTGACGAACTTATGAATACTTCCAGGGTCTAGTACTGGCATGTCACGAACCTCCA
>NC_051404.1:22010728-22011224 GCF_015228065.2 Penaeus monodon
TATGAAAAGTAGAAAGGAATAAAATTAACAATTGCGAAAATAAACGAGTCTGCCATCCCTTCCAGGATATGGATGGACGCAGTAGAAAGAATGTTTTCCGTACTGGCATGTGGTGTGGCATATTTCACGCATTAGCATACATACAACTGAGGCTGAGATGCATGCATTTTTAAGTACTGCACGTCCATGCACCTTAAAATTTATGATTAAAGGGCAGTTGTATCCACCAGAGTTAAGTTGAAAGGATGTGTGGGAGTGAGATATTAGATTGCGTTTCCAAAGTTGTTGTTGCGTCTGCATTAATGATGCTCGTTGCTTTCCTGGGGGTATGTAGTATGGGACTAACTCTGTGATGATAATGAGGAGAAGTATGGCTGGGGAAAGTATAACTATAATGAATTCTGGTGGTGAGGATTAAAAAACACACATTATTGATGATGGTTTGGGATGTATTTCGTATTTTGCGTAAGTCATTTTACTCACATTTTGAGCAGCT
>NC_051404.1:22012121-22012682 GCF_015228065.2 Penaeus monodon
AGATTGGTCTCTTACACGAACACTTTCCCAGAAAACTCTTGGAGTGCTGAAGCTCCAGACCCGACTGGGCATAAAAAAGAGGGGGAGGGGAGACTGGCTGGGTATGATGCATGGGGGGGGGAGGCGGGGAAGAGGCTTGTCACCTGTAATTAAGCTTCGTGATATAAGCGTGGATGAAAATTCTTTTTCTTTTTATTTGAGCGAATCAATTAGTCAGAGATACTTTATTGCGAAGGGGAGCCGCTTCTGGGTTTCGTAATTGCAGATTTGTTTTGCTCTCTCTTTCTCAATCTTCTTTTCTTTTTATCTCTTCATTTTTCTTTTCTTTTCATCGCTTTTTTTCTGCTTTTCTTTCCCTCAGTCTCTCGCTCCTTCGCTTCTGTCTCTCGCTTCCTTTCTCTTTATTTTTTCTTACACCCTCTACCTTCTTCTCTTTCGCTACATTCTCTTTCGCTTTTCTCACTCTTTCTCTTATTTCCCTTCTCTTTCTTCGCTTTTACTGATTCTGGCTTTTGTTTTCTTTCATCTCTCCGTCCTTTCTTTTTCTCTCACCCTTTCTGC
>NC_051404.1:22012766-22013085 GCF_015228065.2 Penaeus monodon
ATCCCGTTCTCTCTCCCTCCTCCTCCTTTATTCCCTACATCCCACGTATCTCGGCATTCTTCTCCCCATTCCTAACTAATCGCAATCACATTTTTTGCAATATCTTAATGGAAAATGTGCGAAACACGAGCGATAAGGTCGTTTATACATCTACGCTATCCGCACCAGTCAGGCACAGCCGCACCACAGCGGTGGACAACAAATCGACACAATAGGTTTCGTTGGCTTATTGCAAACACAAATAATACAGAAACTCGCATTCTTTGCACAACTCAAACTAAACTTCTACTCTCTTAGCCTCCAAACCTTCCCGGGTCTA
>NC_051404.1:22013130-22013350 GCF_015228065.2 Penaeus monodon
CTCAGCATTTTCCTCCACCTACTCCACCCGACTCCACTACCAAGGTAAGGTCCGGCTTCTGAAACAAAAGTAATGAAGTTAGGTGCAAAGTATAGCTCTTTATACACTCCAGTTTCGGTTTCACAATTGCTCACACGGGAGAGGATCGCGCCTCCTAGAATCCCATTCGTTTCAAAAGCAAATTGCGGAATCCAGAGATAGACTCAGTGAATTAATTTAA
>NC_051404.1:22013895-22014707 GCF_015228065.2 Penaeus monodon
TCTGGAGCTCCTAATCATCCCGTCAGTAATAACAATACAACCAAATACATCAGCCAGTGCCATACACTGGCTCTTCAGGTATGAATCTACCTTTTTAAGCCACCACAGCAAGAAAAACTAACCAAATATGGCAAATCTTAAAGAAACTTAGACAGCTCATTCACGTAACCCGCCGATGTTCCAATAATATTTCAGCCGTGCTCCACACCAAAACAAATAACCCGTGCACATTAAGATTATTGCAGCCAGTTCGTTATGCTGGCTGCTTCAGGTATACCTTCCAAGATATTTATGTAACCAAGTGCATAACCAAGTATTAAATTAACATCAGAAAACTTAAACGAACTTACCGATCTCCTCATTTATTCACTACCTCTAAGTCTCGTCATATCCACAGCGCGACCACGGTCGGAACAGGAGAGAACCCTAACTGTACCATCGGGATACCGTAGATCGGGACAGCGATGTCAGCACTTCATCCCGGGCGCATAGATCTGACGTAAGCATGTGTTTCGAAAACAACATAGCATCCTCACTATCATTGAGAACGATATTCAGTCCATCTCTGAAGAAGGTAAAGTGATTATCAGTCAAAGCTATGTCAAAGCTACGTCAAAGCCATGCAGGTCATATCAGATAGTAAGGACCAGTGTATCGAACAAACTTGATAATGTGAACCAGTATGAAAGAAAGACAGGATTATAGTCAGTGGCCCAACTCTGGCTCAAGAAAATTCAAATGAAAAACTCACTCAACTGAAGTAGTTGCCAGGGCTATAGAGGAAAACTTTAGAATAGACGTCTCTCACTCTA
>NC_051404.1:22014754-22015060 GCF_015228065.2 Penaeus monodon
TTATTGTAAAATTACATAGTCGACAAAAAAGTATTACCACTAGACCCGTTAATGAAAGTCTGACTTCAAGGCGTCTAGCACTCTTAAATCTAAATCGATTTGGAATATTAGGAAACAGCATAGAGAATTATTTCAACAATGCTACACCGAGGATGGCAAAATCTGCATAAAACTTAACTGTTCAAATCAAAAAAACATATTACCACTAATGACGAAGCCGTAAGCGTTATTCCTAAATAAATTCCCTGTTTTGAGAGAAATACCTAGTGCTTAACTGTTCTAGAAACCTACAAGATCACATTTCCT
>NC_051404.1:22016119-22016549 GCF_015228065.2 Penaeus monodon
AGAAACCTTTATTATTTTATGGCTTTATTTGAAATTTACGGATATATTGTATCTGAGGACACCCAACTAAAATAATCAGAGAATTTGAATTTGCCAAAAAATCAATTCACTATAACGTAAACTTAATGTTCTTGCACCTTATTATATATACCGGTAGAAGTTGAGTTATTCTCTACAGACCCTTTTTTCTATATCTTTTTGTACTACCATTTCTACCCTTTCACGTTGCACTTTAACAATTTTGTATAACCTGTCAAACACCTGATGGAGAAATCTCTATAGATCTCTTTTGATGACATAGCTCGTGATGAAGATAATACAAGCTTTGACCTCAATATAATTAAACAAAATTAGAGATCAATCTGACGTCAGTTCTTGTCCAGATACTAACAATATCGAGGAATATACTTTTAAGGGAGAATCTATGGGA
>NC_051404.1:22016607-22017648 GCF_015228065.2 Penaeus monodon
AACAACTTTGAAACCTTAAAAAACTTGCCTACCTTAACCTCCTGATGTACTGGCAATCACATACACCTGGTTTAGGGAGTCTAGTGAACACCTTTATGCATTAGATGGTTACTTCTCCCACCACTCTGTCAGAACACACAGAGAACACGGCGGAATCACAGTCATCAAGAATGAATGTACTGCAGAATGTTTAAATCAATATTGCTTCATCAATGGTAATATTGAATTATTTACTCTCAGACTTAAACAGTCTAATACATATATCAAATTTAAATCATTTACAGGCCTTATCGCAAACATGTAGCTGTAAATAAGTTTACAACTATTATAATTCAATTACTATCAAATGACATATTTAGGAGCAACAAATCAATTCTGATTGATGACTTTAATATCATTCTGCTGGAACATATAACACATCCTCCCACAAACATATTCTTGAATGCGATGCAGGCTCTGAACTACTTCCCGAACACTTCGCGCCCTACAAGATTTCCAAACAATCCTGATTTTGGCCAAACATCCCTGTTGGATCAAATCTGGACTAACTTTCCACCATTCTCTTACTCAGACATTATAGACTGCACCCTGTCTGATCATTTACCCATAATTATCAATATAGCTCAATAAGTACACCCTACCGTTAAACATAAGATTAGTTTTAGGATACACAGCACTCCAAACCACACTCTTTTTACCTGAGAGTTAGCACCAGTACATTGGAACGATCTCCTTTGCTCACCGATTTTGAAAATAATAAAATTTGATTTCTTCCTAAGCACAGTAAACAGACTATATAATAAATGTTATCCTTTAAAAAACAAGTATATATCTACCAAGAGGCTGTGAAATCCTTGGATCACTAGTGGTATACTAAACTCAATAAAAGCACAAATGCAACCTTTTTAAGATGCACAAATTACGACTGATAACAAATGATTACTGCAAACAATACCGCAATAATCTAACACAAATCATCAGAGAGGCTAAATCAAGCTATTTCGTCAATTTTTCTGCAACTTTAGAAACACTACTAGAAAA
>NC_051404.1:22022141-22022664 GCF_015228065.2 Penaeus monodon
TAGATGTTATAAGTGCACTAAAAATAAGACTTCTGGCGCAAATGAAACTACAGTTTCTGTATTAAAACGGAACTCAGAATTATTTACCTAATCCCTGTCCATACTTTTTAACAAGTCGGTTGCAACTGGAACATTTTCATCAAAACCAAAGGCAGCGATAGTTTCCCCAATTCTTAAATCTGGTGCAAAGGATAATCCGAAGAACTGTCGACCAATATCTAACCTTGCTATTTTTTTCCCAAAATATTCGAACACTTTATGGAGAAACATCTAATGTGATATCTAGAAAACAAAAATATTTTAAACCCATCGCAATTCGGCTTCAGACATGGCCACAATACATTCCAAGCACTCAATGTATTTTCATCGAGTATTTACTCCTATCCATTTTTGTTGATTTTGCACATGCATTTGACACAGTCAATCATAAAATTCTTTTAGATAACCTGTATCATTATGGCATTCGTGGTGCCATTCATTCATGGTTCAAAGACCAACTGACTGATAGAACTCCTCTTCTAGC
>NC_051404.1:22022741-22024124 GCF_015228065.2 Penaeus monodon
TAATATATTTACTAAATCTAACACTATCCTATTCGCTGATGATATGATACTATACCTAAGTGGTTCATGCCCAGAACAGTCGATTAACACTGCTAATCAAGAACTTTATCACAGTGGTGTGTGTGTGTGTAACAGACTTACTATAAATACTGACAAAACTTATTACATGCTCTTTACAAGTAAGAAAGTACACCAGATTCCTGAACTAAACATAAATAACTGCGAAGTCTTTAGAACAAGTTTTATAAAATTCCTTGGCGTTACCTTTGAGGAATCTATGACATTTTGGATTCATATACATAATCTTACCCATAAAATATCCAGACACATTGGCCTCCTTTATCAAGATCTTATGCCTCAGTATGTGAGTGTATTTATTATGCCCACATTTACCGTCTCCTTGTAACATAATTTGATGCACTACGTACCCAACTCACTTACGACCCTTAAATCTTCAACTCAAAAGAATTTTCAGGATAATCACAAACAGTGGTCACTTGTATCACACGCGTCCCTTGTTTAAACAAACTCAAATATTGAAGTTAGAGGATATATGCACATTTATGACAGCCATGATCATGTAAAGAAACAAGAATGATACACTCAACCTGCCTACCCATATTATTGTATTCCTCATCGAACCCTCTTACGCCCTCCTCACCATCGTCTTTCCAAGTTCTGACAGTCGATCACTTACTTGGGCCCTACTGCCTGGAACTCTATTCCTCCCCATCATTAAACATATTTAAAAAATCAGAAAACATATTTGAAATACGTATTAAAATATGCAATTCCATATTTTTACACTTAACTCTTAACATTCATTGTTGAATACTAACAATTTTAATGGAAGGTCCCTTACCTGTGATAATGTATTGGGTGTTTAACAGTTACTTATATTTGTAACTTTGACAAGTTATGACTCCCTTTTGTCGTCCTAACCGAGATACTTTTCCTTTTCTCTCATTTTTAGGTGTTTGTCCGAGCGTATGTACATGGGCGTGGCCACCTACGACGAAGGAACCATCGGCTTAACTCAGTTGTCTGACTCAACTCGACCGATTGTAAATGGACTACCGTATTAAACATACACTATATAAACTTATGGGTTATACAAGTGTTTGTTCACAATACAAACGGTTGCTCATATGACCCTGTCCTCGTCATAGGCTCACCCCTGCAAAGCTCTACTCTTATTGTTTGTGTGTTTAATTTTTGTTATTATCCTCTTATAAATTGTATTATGTCCATATAGTTTATATCTATTGCCTGAAAAGTTCTGCTTCAAAAAGGCTAGCTTAAAGCGAACATTGTACATGCTCATGTGTAAAAAAATTATGTTATATTATTGTCTGTACTAAATTCAATTTTGATTAAAAATAA
>NC_051404.1:22025673-22026221 GCF_015228065.2 Penaeus monodon
TAAAACAACAGCACTTATTCGAAGCACCACGCGAGAAAGAGAGCGACGTCGAGCACGAAAGGAGACGCTGCCCTAAAGGGGAGGCCGGTGACAGCGTTCCGTCAGGCGATGACAGATGCGTCTCGGAAGAAGGTCGATTCGAAGGTCAGTCGAATCGGATCCTCGACCGATCGAAGGCGTAATAAATCCTCATCACCTGCTTGATTCCCGAGACTTTGGTCGATTTAGCTGATGGAATTATCTCGCCGCGGCAACAGATAAGATAATTAGTGGCGGTGTGGAGGCTGCGGGAGATCGAGTCGTTGATTCATAGTGTTTCGGACGGAATCAAACACAAGCTTCGGAGAGAGAGTTTGTCGAAGCTCTCGAGGAGGTGCGAGTACGTTTTTCTTTTATTCGGATAAGTCTTTTCACTAACGGAAACTAGTTTACGTAACTATTAGTCTATATACCTGATGTGGGTAAGGAATTGGAATTTTTCATAAACGTTAGAACTTTGTGAGAAGTGACACGTCAAGAGATGGTAGAAGACGATAAATGCTACTGTG
>NC_051404.1:22026673-22026901 GCF_015228065.2 Penaeus monodon
TGAGTCGATGAATGAATCAAATGGTTCGTGAATGTTATTCATGTTACCACGTCTGCAGTATCATTTGTATCGTAAAAGTTCACATCATCCCGATGTAAAGCGTTGCTGTCATTGAAAAAGCAGTTGTAAAATTGCTGTTAAAACAATAATAAAATGAAGATATATAAAAAAAATCATGCAGTACTATCACGGTGCCAAATTTATCTTAACTTTGCGACTAAGTAACCT
>NC_051404.1:22026936-22027105 GCF_015228065.2 Penaeus monodon
CACTCTCAACTTTCTTATCGCTAAGATAACTTCTTGCGGCTCGAGCCACCTGGAACACTTTTGGGAGTCCAAGATCTAAAGAAGAATTAAATGTAGACGGGAAGAGGCCCCTACTCTTTTGCCGGAATTTAAAGATGAGATTCATGGCTAGACCTTAGCCCCGATTTTC
>NC_051404.1:22031978-22032187 GCF_015228065.2 Penaeus monodon
TGCACAAAATGCTTTGCAAATAAAAAGAGTGGGCTTTATCGCGTTACCCAAAACGCGGTTATATATATGGCCATTTTTGCCAGACCACAACAACACTTCTCGTTCCATTCCGTTGTCAGAACAACAGCCTCAGTATTCCATCGGCAAGTTTCCAGCAATAATGGCTGCGACGTGCACGGACTCTCCCAGACGGTGAGGTCATGCGTGTA
>NC_051404.1:22032230-22032445 GCF_015228065.2 Penaeus monodon
TGCCCCCTTTTACTTATCCTTCCGTCTCTCCTCCCCTGTTTTTCCATCTCTTCTTTTATCTTCTCAATCTTATCCACACATCTTTCGTCATCATCTTATGTTTGGTATGACAAGCTGTCACACCAAACATAAGATGATTAACCATAAGAATAACCATTGTAACAGATGGAATTACTTGAATTATTTTCTATCCTCCTGATCCTCTCTTCATTTCC
>NC_051404.1:22032705-22032791 GCF_015228065.2 Penaeus monodon
TGTAATTGTAATTCCTTGCGCTTCTAGCTTTCCAATTATCTCCCTTACATCTCCATGATTGCCGTATACTCCTACTAGGAAGGCAA
>NC_051404.1:22032916-22033122 GCF_015228065.2 Penaeus monodon
GCCTGTATTCAAGATTAAGTATCAACGTAACAAAAGGCGTCTGGCACAGGAGGAAGTGTGTGGGTGGCCTTTGTAGCACAGAACGTGTACCTCCGAAGTGCCATGTCTGAATAAAATGGGCAAAAGAGTTTCCTTTGTGTTCGGGATGCGTGAGGGTCGCTTTCCGTTGATGGTCAAGGTGTTTATGTGTAGGTTTTGGTGAGTGC
>NC_051404.1:22035330-22035427 GCF_015228065.2 Penaeus monodon
GCACTCATTCATCAAAAGTTGTGGATATATATAAAAGTAAAAGAGTAAGTAGAAATGTCATTAGTTTCCTGAAGGCATTTGCATTTGTAGTTTTTAG
>NC_051404.1:22035560-22035804 GCF_015228065.2 Penaeus monodon
ACATACCTTTTATTTTATTCCATTCTTCAGTATCACCTTTTGGGACGAAACATTCTCAGCGGGAAAGGCATAAAAATCTTGTCCTCAAGTGGAAATATTTATGTCTCTGAGAGGCGAGTCCCTGACCTCAGAGGCGAGGGGAACTTTTTCCCAATGTGTTTTTGAGATTTTATTTTAACTAAGGTCCATATTTTTCCCAATCAATACAACTTCACATTGCGGAGACCAGTTCCCAGTTCCTTGC
>NC_051404.1:22042872-22043020 GCF_015228065.2 Penaeus monodon
GCCATGAATCTCATCTTTAAATTCCGGCAAAAGAGTAGGGGCCTCTTCCCGTCTACATTTAATTCTTCTTTAGATCTTGGACTCCCAAAAGTCTTCCAGGTGGCTCGAGCCGCAAGAAGTTATCTTAGCGATAAGAAAGTTGAGAGTG
>NC_051404.1:22043045-22043270 GCF_015228065.2 Penaeus monodon
CTGACTTTAGGTTACTTAGTCACAAAGTTAAGATAAATTTGGCACCGTGATAGTACTGCATGATTTTTTTTATATATCTTCATTTTATCATTGTTTAAACAGCAATTTTACAACTGCTTTTTCAATGACAGCGACGCTTTACATCGGGATGATGTGAACTTTTACGATACAAATGATACTGCAGACGTGGTAACATGAATAACATTCACGAACCATTTGATTCAT
>NC_051404.1:22043676-22044194 GCF_015228065.2 Penaeus monodon
ATTATTGCTGCAACATTAGCCCCTTTTTGCCGTTATTACTATTCACAGTAGCATCTCTTGACGTGTCACTTCTCACAAAGTTCTAACGTTTATGAAAAATTCCAATTCCTTACCCACATTAGGTATATAGACTAATAGTTACGTAAACTAGTTTCCGTTAGTGAAAAGACTTAACCGAATAAAAGAAAAACGTACTCGCACCTCCTCGAGAGCTTCGACAAACTCTCTCTCCGAAGCTTGTGTTTGATTCCGTCCGAAACACTATGAAGCAACGACTCGATCTCCCGCAGCCTCCACACCGCCACTAATTATCTTATCTGTTGCCGCGGCGAGATAATTCCATCAGCTAAATCGACCAAAGTCTCGGGAATCAAGCAGGTGATGAGGATTTATTACGCCTTCGATCGGTCGAGGATCCGATTCGACTGACCTTCGAATCGACCTTCTTCCGAGACGCATCTGTCATTGCCTGACGGAACGCTGTCACCGGCCTCCCCTTTAGGGCAGCGTCTCCTTTC
>NC_051404.1:22049658-22050641 GCF_015228065.2 Penaeus monodon
TATAGTATTAGTGCAATTAGTCGATTTATGCATGGTAATGTAGCAATAAACAGGTGAGAAAGGAAGAGGTGCGTGATCAGGAAAGAATATGTCACTCATCAATAGCCCAGCATAGAATCCCAGCCGGTAGGGGACTGAGCCCATCTCGAAGAGAGGCGCCATCCCTCTACGGCCTCCCTCCCTCTTGCTCCCTCGCAATTTCCCCGCCTCCTCCTTTGCACCTCGCGGCCGAGCATTCCCGAACCGAACCCTATTCTCTGCCTTGTCGCTTACCCAAATGCTTTACCCTCCCGTCTGCCTACTACTTTTCGGTGTACCCTAGCCGCGGTGCACGTTTCTCTGACGTAATGTGCCGCTCGCCACTAGTCTCTTGTCTCTCCAGAATCGGTAGCCTCCTTCTCCTAACTATGTGTCTTACTTCCTTCAGCGGACTGAGGCGAGGACCGATGCCACTTCCCCGTCCTCCTATCCTTTATTCCGACACCTGTCACCTGACTCCCGTGTGTCGGTTCCTTAAGCATCCATTTCCATCTCATCTGCAAACTATCGACCTATAATTGAATGTAATGACAAACTCAATGATGTGTGGAAAAGGGGGTGTCGTAATAATGGGTACGGGATTATGTCTCGTTGCTCATTGATCGGCACGACAGCCAGCAGGGCTTAACCGCGACCTATTCACGTACCGTCTTAACTAGTCGGGGAGCAAGGGTCATGGCTTGTGCGGAGACTTTAGGACGGAGGGGGGGGAGGGGTCCGGTGCACGATGGGTTGTTTGGAGGGGCGAGTGTTGAGGCTCAGGGGGGAGGGTGTGTGGAGGGGAGGGAAGTGTGTGACTCAGTTCCCAGTCTGTCTTTTTCTCTCTTTTTTTGGTCTTGAGTTGAACGTTGCCTTCACTTGTTCCTCTCATGTATGAGAGTCTTTGTTGCATTATGAGATATGCATGCACCATCCAACATATAAATACAATAGACACATGACAG
>NC_051404.1:22051546-22051640 GCF_015228065.2 Penaeus monodon
TGTTTTCTCCCCGCTGAACCAACACGGAATACGAACCAGTCGAACGTTAGGACAGCCGCAAACAGAGAAAGAAACAAGATTCTAAGATGGAGTT
>NC_051404.1:22051678-22051774 GCF_015228065.2 Penaeus monodon
TTAGATATCCAGGACGGGCAGCGCGCATTCCAGACCTGGCTCACTGTTACAGGGCTCTACCCGGCTCCTCCTCCATACCTCATCATCGAAGCAAAA
>NC_051404.1:22051819-22052465 GCF_015228065.2 Penaeus monodon
TATATAGTAAGATAAATCATAATACTCATAATCGATGAAATGATGTATAGGACCCCTGGAATGAGATAATGACATAAGATAGGTCTAATCCTAATCCTAAGTAAATAATCCGCAAAGGTTATTAATATATTAATTAACGAATGTAATAATAATAAGATAAGGTCAGGAGGGAACGGGATAAAAGACAGATGACATTTGGGCACGAAAGGGTCAGTAAATCTTTTCATATGATTTGCTAAATCATCCTACATAAATAATACTCCTTCACCTCCCTCTGAGGCACTCATCGACGTCCTAGGCGAGGAGAGTGGGGGGGGAGGGTAGGAGGGAGGGGCGAGGGTACGGGGAGGAGGAAGGGGCGATTGGAGGAAGGCCGATGAAGAGCAATGGGTTGGGGGACGCGCTTGAGTAGGGAGGGAGTGACGGAGAGGGACGGGGAGAAGGGAGACGCGGGGAAGCGCGGGGGGAGAGGGTAGGGGGGGGGAGAGGGGAAGGGGGATTTGAGAGTGGGAGGCGACACTAATTTTAAAAAAGGGGAGGGATTATGAGACGCCAATCGAGTGCGACCGGCGACTCCTCCTCCGGCAGTAGCTCGGGGAGCTGGGAGCCTCAGGATTGAGGGAGTCCTCCTCGGGAGCCACTATAT
>NC_051404.1:22052510-22052634 GCF_015228065.2 Penaeus monodon
ATGGTCATGTGACCTCCGTTACCGCGTCCACGACTGTCCCTTGCGCGAGTCAGGTTTGACATAAATGAAGGGCAGACCGGCGTAATAACCTGATATTCTACGCAGTTCAAGCGCGGGTCGACAG
>NC_051404.1:22052748-22052832 GCF_015228065.2 Penaeus monodon
GTGTCTACCTCCCCGGCTCTACGCAGATCATTCATCCTTCCATCCTCGGGCTCACTATTAATTATAATTATGTAATCGCTCGTA
>NC_051404.1:22053593-22054051 GCF_015228065.2 Penaeus monodon
AAATAATCCTCTGTTACTATTCTCTTTTGTTATCATTCTTTCTTGCCTGCTATCCACACCCCCACAAAATTCCTTCTCATTCTCTGTTCTACCTCTTTTTCTTTTGACCTATTCATTTCTTCATACAATTCCTTTCCTCTATCTTCGTCTACCTTCCATGTGTTCTCCTTTTATTCATTATATACCTCCCTCTACGCGTTGGTCTACCTGCTCGCATCTCTACTCCCCTTCATAATACGAATCATTTGTCTTCCCCTGTGTCTGGAGTTCCCTTTTCCCCTCCCGCCCCTCCTTTTCTTCCATGTTTCTCCCTTCCTTCTCTACACGTCTCCCTATACCTCTTTTTCTGTTTCCTCCATCGACGGATACAACGATGGAGACGAATATGTTTCTACGGCTTGACGAATGCACGTTTGGGCGCAGGTGAATATACTGTGCTGTGACTCAAAAATGAATCC
>NC_051404.1:22056015-22056346 GCF_015228065.2 Penaeus monodon
TCAAACGAATGGCTTCAACCAAGAATCGCGTATGAAAGGCCGTATGTAAAAAGCCTATATGACAGTGCGAGGTTCCGTAAGTGGGTCAGCTTTTATGTCTAAATTAGTACAGCGAATGTGATAGTTCTCTATGTGTGATGTTTCAGTTAAAACATAACTGTTGGGCTTGGAGATCTGCATAGAATATAGAATTATATAGAAAATAAATTTCGACGTAAGTATTTGAAAGAATAACCAAAATGTTGAAAGAAATTGGCAAAAAGCAACGAGGAAAGATTCAAGATTCCAAGAAGCCTTTGCCAGACAAAGAAAGATTTATAATACAATGTTG
>NC_051404.1:22056389-22056889 GCF_015228065.2 Penaeus monodon
GACTTTTTTTCAATATCGTACTTAATGAATGCACGTCAAGATAGTTGAAAGCTCTTCAGAAGTGATGCAATCCTCTTGAGAACACGGAAAGGACACGAGTTCCTGCAGATGGCGAGGATGCATGCCACGCTGCAACGACCGCCGCCGCCCCCCCCCCTGCGAAATACCTTACCCACCAAGCACTTGCGCTTCACCCAGAGCGTCTTGAGAAACGGACATCACGGATCAGCCCTAGTTATGGCAATCAAAAGTTATTATTATTATGGTAATAATAATCACGTTGCCATTCCTATAGCCATAATAATGATGAGCATAGCAGGGTAATGAAATAATAGAAATAAATCATAATCATTTAATGATAGGAAAAGTTATAATGGGGATAGATAATAAGGACATAAAAGAAATGAACTCATACTTATAAGAGTGATTAATACATATGATGACGATGATATGGGAATAATCATAAGAATAATGATATATATCATATAATGATAATGGAC
>NC_051404.1:22064312-22064410 GCF_015228065.2 Penaeus monodon
TAATGTAGCAAAAACAGTGGAAAGAAGAGGGAGTGATCGAAAATATTCACCATCAAAGCCCAGAATAGATCCCAGCCGGGACCTGAGCCATCAAAGCG
>NC_051404.1:22064472-22064990 GCF_015228065.2 Penaeus monodon
ATTCCCGAACCTGAACCCTATTCTCTTGCCTTTCCTTACCCAAATGCTTTACCCTCCCTCTGCCTCTCCTTTCCTTTACCCTCCCCCTTTCCCTTTCTCTCCCTTCATCCTCCCTCCTCGTCTCCATATCGTTAGCCTCCTTTCTCCTCTCTCTTCCTTCAGCCTGCCTTCCCCTCTCTCTTCCTTTATCCTCCCTTCACCTTCTCCCTTTCGTTCCTAAGTCATCCTCCGCTGCAGATATCGGACCTATAATTGAATGTAAACAAACTCACTGATGTGGAAGTGGTTGTGTATAATGGGACGGGATCTTGTCTCGTGCTCATGAGCCCAGCCAGCAGTTACCGCGACCTATTCACGACCTCTTGAACTAGTTCGGGAGCAAGGTCATGGCTTGGCGAACTTTAGGGGGGGGGGGGGTCCGTGATTTTGGTGGGGTGACTCAGTCTGTCTTTTCTCTCTTTTTCTTGCTGCCTTCCTGTTTCCTCTCATGTATTAATTCTTTTTGCATTATGAAATAT
>NC_051404.1:22065601-22065762 GCF_015228065.2 Penaeus monodon
TCCCCGCCTGAACCAACACGGAATACGACAGTCGAAAGTTAGGACAACCGCAACAGAGAAGAAAATTCTAAGAGTTCGCCCCTCCCGCCCGCCCGCCTCTCGCCCTCGCTTGATATCCAGGACGCAGCGCGAATTTCCAGACCTGGCACTGTTCCAGGGCT
>NC_051404.1:22066345-22066606 GCF_015228065.2 Penaeus monodon
CTCCTATCTTCGTCTACTTCATGTGTTCTCCATTTTATCTCATTATCTACCTCCCTCTACGGTCTACCGCTCGCATCTCTCTCCCTCCTACGAATCATTTCCTTCTGTCCCTTTCCCCTCCCCCCTCCTTTTCTCCAGTTCTCCCTTCCTTCTCCACTCTCCCTATCACCTCTTCTGTTTCCTCCATCGACGGTACAACGATGGAACAATATGATATTTTACGCTTGACGAATGCACGTTTGGGCGCAGGTGAATATTACT
>NC_051404.1:22066868-22066996 GCF_015228065.2 Penaeus monodon
AGCGTGTCTTTAAGTATGTGTGTACGAGTATATAATATCAGGAGTAAAAGTTCGACAACACATTACACTACAGTCCAAGGAAGTCGCAGTATTCGCATTACCCAAAGTAAATCAGATACACGTATTAA
>NC_051404.1:22067832-22068123 GCF_015228065.2 Penaeus monodon
CCGTATTGTAAAAGCCTATATGACACGTGCGAGGTGTCCGTAAGTGGGTCAGCTTTTATGTCTACATTCGTACAGCGAATGTCATGTCTATATGTTATGATTGTTTTCAGTTAAAACATAACTGTTGGCTTGGAGATTCTGCATATGAATATAGAATATATAGAAAATAAATTTCGACGTAAGTATTTGAAAGAATAACAAAAATGTGAACTAAATTGCAAAAGCAACGAGGAAAGATTCCAAGAAGCCTTTGACAGACAAAGAAAGGATTTATAATACAATTTTCTTTTT
>NC_051404.1:22068162-22068384 GCF_015228065.2 Penaeus monodon
GACTTTTTTCAATCATCGTACTTAATGGAATGCACGTCAAGATAGTTGAAGCTCTTCAGAAGTGATGCAATCCTCTTGAAGAAACCGGAAGGACACGAGTTCCTGCAGATGGCGAGGATGCATTTCCCCACACTGCAACCCCCCCCCCCCTGCAATACCTTACCCCACCCCAAGCCCTTTGGCGCTTCACCCAAGCGTCTTTGAGAAACGACATCGATCCCC
>NC_051404.1:22073978-22074388 GCF_015228065.2 Penaeus monodon
TCGTTACGATGATAATAGGAAGAAAGACGAGATGATGATATATGGTTACCATACCAAAAATAGTACTAGCAATACCGATGATGATTATTTTCTTTTCATTATCATTAAAATCGCAAGGACCGGCGAAATTCGAACGTATTTCCCAAATCGTCGTCCGTTGAAATCCACGAGCGCCACGAAGCGCAAAGGCCGCCAGCGCCGACGCCAGAAACAACGCGACACTTGGATCCCCGGCGCGGAGGAGAGACCAGCCGAGGAAGGAGTTTCCGTCGACAGGAGGAAGCGGAGGAGCGGGAAGCTGCGAGGATTTATTTACATAATCTTTTAGCCACGGCGTCTCGTCATAATTCAATCCAACGTCTGCGGGGAAGAGATGGCGACACTCTCTCTGACGGTCGAGGGTGAGGATT
>NC_051404.1:22076124-22076354 GCF_015228065.2 Penaeus monodon
CTTTATCTGAATTTATAAAGGCAGAATGATCGCTGTGTCATTTCCTTGACTAACTCGCCCAAATTGGTTCATTTTCTTCGCTGTAAGTCGGAGTTCGTCTCCAGGAATTGCACAAAGATTTTTTTTTTTACATAGTTGCAGTTGAGACGCAATTCTGCCGACTCGAAATCTGCAAGTATCTCTGACGGAAAATGATTCGTCTGTTTGTTGAAAATGCAGTCTTAATAAAT
>NC_051404.1:22076828-22077086 GCF_015228065.2 Penaeus monodon
AAACGAAGGTAGCACCAACACCTAAAACTACAGGGAACAACAGCAACAGCCATGATGTTCACAATGAAAAGCACAAACGCTATTTGAAAATTCAAGAAATCGAACAATTTTCTAACAGAAGACCCAGAAATGGTCTCCTGACTTTCGACTTCGAAATGCACCTTCCCGCGGGCAGCCGATGACAGAAACAATTAGACAGAAATCGAAGCTAAGAAAATTCGAAACAGGAAGAACTGACGCGGGTGACGATAAAGTTAC
>NC_051404.1:22078005-22078412 GCF_015228065.2 Penaeus monodon
TCCTTTTAGTACCACGAAATTTGTTTGTTCGACCATGTGACTGCGCTATCATATGTGGTGACAGCATTTAATTGGGCGGGGCATGGCTCCAGCGCCATGCCCCATGGCCGGTGGGTCACAACATTCCCTGTTCGTTGACCGAGCGCAGATCTCTAAACTATTACGCCGCGAATGCTTCACTTCTAAGGCTCTCCAATCACACACAACAACACATGTTTCCCTTCCTTCCTGTAGTGTTAGTGGGATGCAGGCCTGACATCAGTAACGAATTGCACGTTGCAGCTTGCTGCTCTCTCAACCTGAAATTAGCTTCTATTTTAGAGCTGCAACTCAAACGCATTGATCGGGGCGAGCAAAGCAAAGATTGCTCATTCCAATTTAGGCTGACATTGATATTCGACGAATTT
>NC_051404.1:22079415-22079560 GCF_015228065.2 Penaeus monodon
TCAAATTATACTTGTACTACAAGCCTCTTGTTTCAATGGGTACTATACAGGCTTTTAAAGGCTTTAATCGAGCACAAAATGACCGTAAAAGACCGAAGTGATCTCATAAACGTTATAGGGTGCAATAACATAACTAGTGCATCGA
>NC_051404.1:22081866-22082238 GCF_015228065.2 Penaeus monodon
GGTCGCACACTGGTGAGCGTTTGGCAAAAATGAGTTCTGCGGTCCTGGATGGACGATGCAATAACACAGTATATAATGGCAGTGTGTTTTGGCTCTAATGAAATATGATAGCGGTTCTGAAATTACATTATCGATATTTCTCAGAACATTCTATTTCTGTTTCCTTCTTAATTTACCAAGTTTATACGTATATTAGTTTCTGATGACAGAGAGAGAAAACACGTAAAAGACATAACAGTAACAAACTTTTATTTCATGAGGATATGAAACCTTAAGATAATACCTTGTGGTTATTATAATACTGTGTTACTTTCTGATTTTAAAGATATTGTTTGTAAGAAGTTTGCGCCTGTTGTCCATTGCCTAAATATT
>NC_051404.1:22082582-22082910 GCF_015228065.2 Penaeus monodon
GCATGCATTCCGCATCCCTCAGTCACTGACCTTATATTTTTCATTTTTTAACAATTGGCGCACCAGAAGTTCACAGGAAACTGCAGCCATCTACAACAATAGGATAAGATTAATCTGTCGCTGGGAAAGGATTAATCTTTTACGGAAATGGAACCACGAACCAGTCTGGACTCAAGAATCGGTCCGCGAATATAAATTACATGAATTTCAAAGCTTCATGAATATTTGGGACAGATAGGCCAATGGCAATACGCAAAATGTATTGCTTAAATGTCGATCACATATTGTACCTATATCTGCAGCCACTGGTATAATTCCGTTGCCTTGC
>NC_051404.1:22084941-22085229 GCF_015228065.2 Penaeus monodon
ATGGCGAATCAAACCCTTTCACGATCCACGTTCACGCAGGTGCAGCAATATCTCCTCAACTACTGCTCCATTCCCATTTCTGGCGAAGAAAGACGCCCGCTCGCACGCAGAGGCCACATCAAAGGGGCTATGGTGTGTCATTACCGCACAGCAAACACATATCTCTAGCATATCGTTTCAAATACCTGAGAGGGAAGATATGGGAAGAATAAAATTCACGCCTTGATAAAACCGGGGAAAATATGTTCTTAGGTTGAAAGGATTCCTTGTTTATGCTTTGTAAAAAAA
>NC_051404.1:22087990-22088420 GCF_015228065.2 Penaeus monodon
GCATTTCCAGAAGTCTCCCCGCCACGCAGCCGAAGGATCGGTTACTAAGCGAGGCGATGGCGTCCCTTTTTTCGTCCTCATTTCCCTCAACATTTTTAAACCCATCGGCTGTTTTTCATTCGTGGGTATCACCACATCTGTCGCGGACTCTATGTTTAGAGCCTCGAAAGTGTGTAACAGAGCCCAAACAACGTTTATCCAGCGGCCTGTGATAAACGCTCCTTTTTCCCTTCGGCCAAACTGTGTTGGATGAGAAAATACAGGATGTCACAGAGCTGATGGCGTTGGACCGCTGCCGTGCAGGGGTGACGGCCGTTGTATGTGTATATCCGCTCTCAGTTTCTCAGTTTGCTTTAGATTTTTCATCATTCTTTATTTAATTTTTTTTTATTTGAATGGTGCTATGTTTCTGGAGTTAAGGTAATCATGG
>NC_051404.1:22095755-22096013 GCF_015228065.2 Penaeus monodon
AATTTTAAACAAAAAGACGAATCATTTTCCGTCAGAGATACTTGCAGATTTCGAGTCGGCAGAATTGCGTCTCAACTGCAACTATGTAAAAAAAAAAAATCTTTGTGCAATTCCTGGAGACGAACTCCGACTTACAGCGAAGAAAATGAACCAATTTGGGCGAGTTAGTCAAGGAAATGACACAGCGATCATTCTGCCTTTATAAATTCAGATAAAGAAAAAATGAAATATCATGCTTGAGTATTTCTATTATTATTA
>NC_051404.1:22097278-22097399 GCF_015228065.2 Penaeus monodon
AAATCTATTAAGACTGCATTTTCAACAAACAGACGAATCATTTTCCGTCAGAGATACTTGCAGATTTCGAGTCGGCAGAATTGCGTCTCAACTCTCTTTCTCTCAAGCATACACTCTTTTC
>NC_051404.1:22097993-22098414 GCF_015228065.2 Penaeus monodon
AAACAAAGCGATGAATCCTCACCCTCGACCGTCAGAGAGAGTGTCGCCATCTCTTCCCCGCAGACGTTGGATTGAATTATGACGAGACGCCGTGGCTAAAAGATTATGTAAATAAATCCTCGCAGCTTCCCGCTCCTCCGCTTCCTCCTGTCGACGGAAACTCCTTCCTCGGCTGGTCTCTCCTCCGCGCCGGGGATCCAAGTGTCGCGTTGTTTCTGGCGTCGGCGCTGGCGGCCTTTGCGCTTCGTGGCGCTCGTGGATTTCAACGGACGACGATTTGGGAAATACGTTCGAATTTCGCCGGTCCTTGCGATTTTAATGATATGAAAAGAAAATAATATCATCGGTATTGCTAGTACTATTTTTTGGTATGGTAACCATATATCATCATCTCGTCTTTCTTCCTATTATCATCGTAACG
>NC_051404.1:22104495-22105086 GCF_015228065.2 Penaeus monodon
TTTTGTTTACTTTGTTTTCCGTATCCTACTAAAGAGAGGGGACGGATGAACAGATGAATAAAAAGGAAATCTGAATATGACACAAAAGGCAAAAAACTTCCCGCTTTTCCCCGAAGACGAAACTACCTCAATTTATCATGAAGACAAAGTATCCATCTCATTCTCTTCTAATGATAAACACTTTGTCTTTAACATCGCTCCTCGAGGCGTAAAACTTAAGAAAGAAAGAAAGAAAAATCTCATCTGAGTTTTATTCCACCTGAATCAAAACCTTTGTGGTATTTGTGTGTCTGATCACCCATGATTCATTTCGAATATTGCACTCATTCCAGGTTTCACCCTCCAAGTCGCGCCGAAAGGCTCTCCTCCAAATAGAGGCATCGACAGCGAGCAGACCAGCTCATAGTGCTCGAGCCGTGGTGAGGAAAATCAAATCTGAAGTTTGTGAATTACAAGTAACGGATTCCATTCTGATAAGGTGAAATGGGCCTGTGTGCTCGGGGGCTCCGGCCCACCGCTTCTGCCTTGTCTACACGTACCATGACATTCACCAAACACATCCACAAAAAGTAAGTGGAATTCTCAAAAATG
>NC_051404.1:22105115-22105536 GCF_015228065.2 Penaeus monodon
GCCAAGAAATCCAGTCTTAAAGGGCATGGAAACTAAGATTACCTGCCACGGGCGACGAACATCTGACTTTGCACTCAGCGAACAAAGGGTATCGTGCCCTTTTCTCAGAAAGCCTTCAAAAGGGAAGGACCTGCTAGCAACCTTCAGAAAAAATAGAAAACATGAAGAGAAGCAAACCGCAAAAAAAAACAACAAAAAAACAAAAAGCAAAGCAGAAAAACTCAAGAAAAATAGAGCTGCCTCGCCTCCTTGGCACTCGGGCGGGAAGCGCCAGGCACCGCCGGAAGCGCAGCCACACACGTGCGGGAACTCGCGGTCGGGGCGCGAGGCGGAATCTGCGCTCCGCTGGCGGCGCCGCCGTCGCAGTCCTTGAGCTCTCTTCGGCCGTCTTTCTCTTGTGTTTTCTTTGCACCAGCCTCCT
>NC_051404.1:22105588-22106584 GCF_015228065.2 Penaeus monodon
CTTATATGATTTTTCTCTCTTTTTTTCAGTCTTTGTCTTTATATTTTCAAGTTCAGTCTCTCGTTCCCTTAAATCTCATTTCGTGTGTGGGTATCAGTATTTCTTTATCAGTTCTCTCGGTTTTGCTTTCTGTTCATCAGTCTCGCCTCTTTCTTAATCTATCTCGCTTGCATCTATCTTTCTTCCTCCCCCTATCTCTCTTTCTTATTTCCTGTTTCTCCTTCTCATTTTCACAATTCGCTTGGTCTGCATCTCTCGCTAGTTTCTCTTTTCCTCATTTTTCTCACTCACCAACTTTGCCTCTTTCTTTCTCTTTTGTACCTCCCTATCCTTGTCTTGATACATCTTTTTTGGCATTATTATTATACACAAGTATTACTGTGCCTTATCCACAGCATATTTAGGCCTATTTACATCACATATGCAGTGGGATGAGCATAACATAACTCACTTCATACTTTGCTACGAACAACGTCTTAGTGCAAAACTCAAAATCGACTTCTGCCCATATTTCGAACTTATCCTTATCATATCACATGTGTTATGTTTTCGCGTCAAAATACGAGTACCACCAAAAAACTGACCCGGATCTCACGAGCTAAATATGGCCGACTACTCCGACATAACTAGCGTACCTAAATGAGTTTCCTTTTTGGTTTTTGGCATGATATATGACCCTAAACCTTCAGGCAGTGTAGACGAGCCATGCATCATCTCTTTCCCTGTTCGTGGAAAGTGGAATGACCGATCATCATGTGGAATCCTTACTCTCTTGCCTAACAGTAAAATACGATTTTTTTCCTGTCTTCCCTTTTTCATGGTGAAGATGATTATTCCCTTTAAATTTGATGCATTAGTGGTATAATTGATGAATTATTGGTATGCTGCTGTGCGAGTTAGTTGTTTGGGGAGATTTTAAAATATATATTTTATGTTCTATTAAATGTATGGAAAATTGGTGTTCCACTAATAGATGTGGTTTTTTGCCTGTAAAGC
>NC_051404.1:22113251-22113360 GCF_015228065.2 Penaeus monodon
TTTACTTATAAGGAAACACACACACATATGAATACATAAATGTAAGAGCAAATATGATAACACGAATACTTTTTTTTTCGGAAAGGTATTAAGGGAGATGGATAAGCGA
>NC_051404.1:22113614-22113878 GCF_015228065.2 Penaeus monodon
TGGGGGGAGTGAATACAGACGCTTTCTAATTACCCTTTTCCTTTCATTTATCCACCTGCCTTAATACCGTTCCGTAAAAAAGTATTCTTGTTATCATTTTTGCTCTCTCTTTGTAGTAATGTATGTCTCGTCTACAGTGAGTCATCAGTTTCCTTCCTACAAGATCTTACAGCCTTCGAGCAGATGCGGATGGAGGGAGACGGAGAGTAATCTAAGGGAACTAAAAAATAATGCAGCGGAGAGATACATGGATGCAAACAGAAT
>NC_051404.1:22114201-22114521 GCF_015228065.2 Penaeus monodon
GTTACGTAGTACTGACCCTCCATGGCATGAATATCCGATGCCGCCAGACTTGACCAAGTCCTCTCGCCTGATTAATGCCGCTTCTCTTCATCGTTCCTGACAGGGGTCTGCTTCCCGGCTCGTGTCTTGTACCCTTCTGTCCCCGCCCTCGCTCCAGCCCGGCCAGTTAATCACATCTGGCTGCCTTGCTCTCCTATGCTGGAGCCAGGTGTTTGTTTCCTCTCGCTTGACTTCCGTATCACATGCCCGGGCAGGGAATCGCTTCGAATTTCTATTAATTTTCCATATCTGAGACGCGTGACGTTAGTTCTGACCGGCAG
>NC_051404.1:22114846-22116018 GCF_015228065.2 Penaeus monodon
TCGTTAGGTACATTTAATGAAACACTCTCTTACGCACGATTCCGATTCCGATCACAGATTGCGTTTAGCTCGCTCCCTTGCAGGCCATATGCATCAGAGGCAACCGCCATCCTCTTCGGAATTTATTAGCGCGGCCACGGCACCGCGTAGGATCAGATGAAAAATTTGAGCAATTTAGACTCTATAATGAGCATGATGGTGTCATAACGTTGTGTTGTAGTCTATACGTCCATGTCTTTCTGAGGGTTTGTAAATTATTTTAAAGAGTGTGCGTATTTAAGAAATTGGTAAAATTTATTTATTTTCTTCTTTTTATTTTCCGTTTTTCTTTGTTTTATCTGTCCTTAGAAGCGAAACCTATGCATATCCTTCATGGCCCACGCGATGGCTCCCGCATATTCATGCAAAAGCCTCGCCAAGGCACCCCGTCTTCCACTCGGAGGCTGTCACAGGAAACCTATTATCTGAGGAGAGGTATACAAGGCAGTAGCACCGCCGTTTACTCAGGCGGGAAGCCAATGTCGGCCATAACTACGCGTTTGATTATCCATAACAGTTTGGAGTCTGTACATTTCGTTCGCTCGCATGGACCCTGGAAGGAGCGCTGGCCCTCTCGTAGCTTTGATAAGCAGTTACTCTCAGGGATATTAGTATCATCAACGCTCCAGTCCTGGCCCCGGAGTTCCTTCTACGTCTCTGTGTGGACAGGGCGTCGGAGATCCTCGTTGTTCACAGAGTCTTAAGCCGCGCCGCATAACCATCTATGAAGGGGAACATGTACTAACCTTTTTTGTAGAGAGAGTTAACCATCTAAAAAAGACTTAATTCCTACATTACTTGTTGCTTCCTGAAAAACACTGAAGTTAACAAAAGAGTAGCGTGCAGTCTCACACGAATGGCAATAAAGCCAATGCCCAGACTTCAGAGTAATGGTACGCCCTTTTTCCACATCTCCCTTAATGTACTGAATGCGACTTGATGTACAGTTGATATTCAGTGAATTGCTCGGTTCGTCCATATTGCCTCGCCTTAAGACATAAGAGGATCCCAAGACTTTGACGACGAAAACATAAAGGAAAAGTTATTTCAGTCCACTTTCTTCAGGGATGTGCAATGATGTGGCTACTTCACAAATACCTCCACAGAGACTGATCATCTTATTGCCTGGTCCT
>NC_051404.1:22116168-22116693 GCF_015228065.2 Penaeus monodon
AAGCAGTCTAAATGTTGGAATAAAACGCACACACAAACAGAAATAAAAAAACGAACAGAGAAGACAGAAAATCTGTTACAAGGCATGAAAACTATAGAAAACTAGAAGAAACGGTATCTAAAAAAAAGAAAGAAAAAGACAGGACGAAAAGAAAAGAAAAACGAAAAGACGAAATGAAAATGAAAAAGAACGAAAAAAAGAGTAAAGAAACCAAAGGGTCAAGCAGCAGACCTCCGTCCAGTCCCATCTAAGTAATTCGAGGGCAGAAGAATCTGTTGTTAGTATTGTTTTATTTGTGCTCTTACCGAAAACACTAGAGGGATGTCACACGTTATATGCAGTACGGTCAGTGCGAATGCTCGTCTCACTCGAACGTCCTCCAGGAAGGATGATACCGTTGAGTGAATTGTTTATGCAAAGATTGGGGATGAAAAGGTGATCCTTTTTATGTATTTTTTTATTTTTTCAAGTAATCAACAAACATCATTATTTCGTACTCAAAACGCAATTTGTATGCGTACATCT
>NC_051404.1:22116785-22116927 GCF_015228065.2 Penaeus monodon
ACATACATTATACACATTACATACTTTATATAAATTACATACATTATATACATTATAAATTGACTGACTATAAAAGAAGTGATAATAGGCCAAATTTCCGGTGGTTTAGATATTTTACTAGCGTTCCTCGTTCCTCACAAGG
>NC_051404.1:22118795-22119265 GCF_015228065.2 Penaeus monodon
AATGTATATAAAGAAAGAGCCTATATGAAATCATATGATCGTGCAGTATTTGCGAGGATAACAGATTCACGAAACAATAGTCTTGTGTATTTAATATCATTTTGTGTTTGCAATGCCTTCTACTGTGGTTATTAGAATTATCAATTACATCAATGACGGGCACATGCATGCATGAAAATTCACGCGTCATATGGTAAAAATATTTGGAATCGCTCATGCAGTCTCCGAGTGGTGGACACACGAGCGACTTTCCTTTATAGATTTACTCTCAGAAAACTTTCCTCTTTTATCTTTTATTTCTTTTTCTCATTGTCTGTAGCACATCAATCATTCCGTTAAACGCAAATGTAATCAATGCTTGTGATGAGAAAACCACATCAACAAGATCTCAACTTTATCAGCCGAAGATATAAGCGGTGTTTCTGAAACTATTCGGGTTGGACTCTTCATGCTCGTCCGTCCTCCACTTG
>NC_051404.1:22119380-22119723 GCF_015228065.2 Penaeus monodon
TCAAAGCTCGTCGTCAGGAGTGACTTCGGAAGCATAAAACGGCAAACACTTAAAGTCAACGCCCTTGTGACTATTTCATACACACAAGAATTTCATTATGGCAACAGTTGGGATCGCCGCTCAACATAGAAAGTGACACAGTTTAGAGGGTCGTATTGTTGACACTCGTCGCCCCGAGTCATGTAAAATAAAATGTTACGAGCAGCTTACGAGTTGCCCTGTGATCCCTCCGGTGGGGCGTAGCGCGGTCTCGCGGAGAACCACCTTCTGGCCCTTGCTTTTCTCGACAACCGGGAACGCTTCTAACGACCTGCCTTTTCTGCCAGGGGGGTCGTCAGGAGTC
>NC_051404.1:22119929-22120011 GCF_015228065.2 Penaeus monodon
GAAACTACCATACACGTGACCAAGCATAAACATACATATATTTAGATTTACTATTTTCAGCAACTGCTGCGGCGGGGAATCC
>NC_051404.1:22120625-22120933 GCF_015228065.2 Penaeus monodon
ATATTTTCATATTGCAAAAATGTAAACAAATTTTATGTGTACAAATATTTTACTCGTATATTTAAATTGTAGTTAAGTTAACATTTAGTACCCCAGGTCAATTCAGGTCATGTCAAGTAATGACTTTTCTCCCTTCTTTTGACCCGTGTGAAATGCCACATTCAAATATTTCTTATATTTTTCGAATTTCAAGTTTGTTTTTTTATTGTTTCTTTTTCAAATAATTTTGCGATTTTGACTTGTTTTTCGTTATCGACATAGTTTTATTGTTCCGTATTTATCGCAGTACAGTTTATTTATATTGATAT
>NC_051404.1:22122034-22122109 GCF_015228065.2 Penaeus monodon
CCCTATATATATTTATTTATTTATTTTTTTACAATACACACATATATATGCATATTTATACAAAAAACACTCAGA
>NC_051404.1:22123090-22123410 GCF_015228065.2 Penaeus monodon
CCCCAGCCCGCTCAGCACACGCACCCCCCAGCGTCCCGACGGAGCAGCAATTGGACTTGCGTCGTGAGCACCTCTCGTCGGGCGGTGTTTTTCCGGGTGGGCAAGCCCTTTTTTCGCATAGCGGTGCGCATTTTAAAACAAGGCACCCAGGCAGAACGGGAGGGTCAACAGAGGGGGGGGGGGGGGTGACAATAAGGCCCCGTAGAAAGAGAAAAAATATTTTTCAGTGATATTTTATTCGAGATTTTATAATTTTTTTCATTTTTTTCTAAAAATTCGAAAAAAAAAATTTTAAATGTCAAGAGACACACAAGAAGCAG
>NC_051404.1:22123762-22123951 GCF_015228065.2 Penaeus monodon
CTTTAAATTTGAAAAAATATAAGAAAATATTTGAATGTGGCATTACAGGGTCAAAAGAAGGGGGAAAAGATTACTTTACAGACCTGAATTTACCCGGGGACAAAGTTTTAAATTTAAATACAATTTTAAAAATACGAGTAAAATTTTGTACACATAAAAATTTGTTTAATTTTTTCAATAGGAAAATAT
>NC_051404.1:22124411-22124487 GCF_015228065.2 Penaeus monodon
AATGCACGTAGGAAATACCCACATAGTGAAATATTAAGTAATATACATGAATCTATGCTTTTGCCCAGCTTGATCG
>NC_051404.1:22125491-22125836 GCF_015228065.2 Penaeus monodon
AATCCCCGTCACTCATTTACGCGTTCTAATTGGAGTGTAAACGAGGCAAATGAGTTGTGGACAAATGGTCTGACTATCGAGGGTTAATTATACCAACTATGTCTTTGAATGCTTGCTCATATGTAGAATGAAAGTCACCTCGGACTTCGTTATTAAAAGAACCGAATTAGATGTACAATAAAAAAGGATGGCGTGATGCGCAAAATGTACCAAATTGATGTAAAGGTTTGAAATAACCTAGCGAACCAGCGAGCAAAATAAGGGAAATGAGAACAAGAATAAAGAACGAATGAAATAATCGTGAGATAATTAGTGATGATGCAAAATGAATAAGCATACGAAATT
>NC_051404.1:22125884-22126209 GCF_015228065.2 Penaeus monodon
AAGTGGCAACTCAAGTGTATGCGAACCCCCCCACCATGTGAGTGGCGATACTCCTGGCTTGACGACCAAGCTGCTCACCCGTGAGAGCTGCCTGTAGAAACCCTCGCCTTAGACGTCGTGCCTCATAAATAAAAACCTTGATAAGGGAAAAAAAGATGGAGACTGTTTTGCTCTCGACATCGCCACTGTCGCCCGCAGCACTGGCAGGAAGGCTCGGGTTTTTTCGCCGGAGCTTGGCCAACGTAAGAAACGGCGACAGATCGCAGCCTCTCAATAAGAGGGTGCGATCTGTCGCCGTTTCGACTCCCCTGTCTACCGATGCTGA
>NC_051404.1:22132460-22132861 GCF_015228065.2 Penaeus monodon
GCAAGCCTGTCTACCCCCGGCAAATAGTGGATGGACAAGACATTGATAGAAAAAAACAGAACGGTACGTACACGAAACCCTCCTTCAAATGGTGGTCGCGTGAAAACAGTAACGGTGTTTGATTTCTTAATTGTGCTATGATTTGTTTAATTCATTTAATGATAATTATAGTGTATTTATAGCGTGCTTGGTGTGTATGCGTGTTGGGTGCTTCTCGGGTGTTATTCATTGTGTCAGTATCGTAAGGTATTACATTTTTGTTAATTTGCTGATTTCTAAAGTTACGAATTTTATGTTACATATGATTCATAAATTAGAATTATCGTTAATGCTTTCTTTCACCCATATTATCATTCTTACAAAAGAAGGGATAAAAGATCTAGATAAGCTAAATAGTATAA
>NC_051404.1:22134055-22135004 GCF_015228065.2 Penaeus monodon
GTTACATACAAAGAGATAGAAGAAGGCAGTAGAAAGACAGAAATAAGTTGTAGTAATTACGAAATTAAAATTGAAGGAAACTTTCGACGCAGTTCCCGAAACACTGTAACTGAGATATACGTATTTGGTTTTAAGAAGCACTCGGCCATCCGATTTTCATCAAACTCTTACAACTAATATACGTTACACACTATACAACACCAAGAGGCTGAACCAGGAGGATGAAAAAGTGGATAGAAAGTGTGAAGATAAGAAAATTATGATGGCTGCGAGGGTCAGTTTAAATAAAGGTGAAAGACTATTGCAAGAGATCTCATAACGGAAAATGGATGAATATGAAATATATTAACTGAACTACTGACTGATTTAATGATCCAAGATCCATACACAGTTCTGTTGTAGTTGGAAAACAGATGTAAAATTGGAAACAAAGAAAGGAAAATCGAAAGAGGTTAAATCTGGGTTTACGTTCAGTAGACTTAGCAAATGTTACCCGCATCTTTATTGCAACACCGTCCCACGTGGCCTTGTAGTGACCTTTACGGCCACGTTACGAAGAACACAGCCCAATAGCTAACTCCCTGATGGTAGGTTCTCCCTCAGGTTGATGGTGCCCGGCTGAGCCGTTGTTTTCCTGGATGGCGTAGGATTTCCATAAAAGAATGCAAGAGCTCCTAATTCCATGCTTTTTATATCCGGAAAATGGTTGCCTTCGGTAAATGCCGATGCTCATAATCAACAGAATTTTCATTAATAACATTTACAACCCAACCGTGACTATAGTATTGATAACCTCATGGCTCTCAGCCATGAGGTTACTGTGATAATTTGAGTTTAAGAGTAGCTATCCATGCCAAAGGATTATGGCTTTTCATTAAAACTTTCGGATCTGTCAGTCTTCATTATCTTCTGTTCAATCAAATACAGCATTCAATTAATAACCACGATA
>NC_051404.1:22136952-22137702 GCF_015228065.2 Penaeus monodon
TCAGCTATCGGTAGACAGGGGAGTCCGAAACGGCGACAGATCGCAGCCTCTTATTGAGAGGCTGCGATCTGTCGCCGTTTCTCTACGTTGGCCAAGCTCCGGCGAAAAAACCCGAGCCTTCCTGCCAGTGCTGCGGGCGACAGTGGCGATGTCGAGAGCAAAACAGCTCTCCATCTTTATCTTCCTTATCAAGGTTTTTATTTATGAGGCACGACGTCTAAGGCGAGGGTTTCTACAGGCAGCTCTCACGGGTGAGCAGCTTGGTCGTCAAGCCAGGAGTATCGCCACTCACATGGTGGGGGTGTTCGCATACACTTGAGTTGCCACTTTTTCCTTTCTCTTTCTTTCTTTTTTCACACATTCCATTTTCTTTATATCTAATTTCGTATGCTTATTCATTTTGCATCATCACTAATTATCTCACGAATTATTTCATTCGTTCTTTATTCTTGTTCTCATTTCCCTTATTTTGCTCGCTGGTTCGCTAGGGTTATTTTCAAACCTTTACATCAATTTGGTACATTTTGCGCATCACGCCATCCTTTTTTATTGTACATCTAATTCGGTTCTTTTAATAACGAAGTCCGAGGTGACTTTCATTCTACATATGAGCAAGCATTCAAAGACATAGTTGGTATAATTAACCCTCGATAGTCAGACCATTTGTCCACAACTCATTTGCCTCGTTTACACTCCAATTAGAACGCGTAAATGAGTGACGGGGATTCTCGTTTCAATAGTCGTTACTTC
>NC_051404.1:22138706-22138784 GCF_015228065.2 Penaeus monodon
CGATCAAGCTGGGCAAAAGCATAGATTCATGTATATTACTTAATATTTCACAATGTGGGTATTTCCATACGTGCATAT
>NC_051404.1:22139255-22139562 GCF_015228065.2 Penaeus monodon
ATATTTTCATATTGCAAAAATGTAAACAAATTTTATGTGTACAAATGATTTTACTCGTATATTTAAATTGTAGTTAAGTTAACATTTAGTACCCCAGGTCAATTCAGGTCATGTCAAGTAATGACTTTTCTCCCTTCTTTTGACCCGTGTGAAATGCCACATTCAAATATTTTCTTATATTTTTTCGAATTTCAAGTTTGTTTTTTTATTGTTTCTTTTTCAAATAATTTTGCGATTTTGACTTGTTTTTCGTTATCGACATAGTTTTATTGTTCCGTATTTATCGCAGTACAGTTTATTTATATTG
>NC_051404.1:22140961-22141631 GCF_015228065.2 Penaeus monodon
ATTAAGAATAATAGTAATAAGTATTGTGAAGAAAAAATAGTTTATTTTAATTGTTTACCATTTCGCAAGACAATGATGTTTTTTCTATGAGTTGACAGTCTCCTATATTGTTCATTTACTTTTCCACAAACCATTTGACGTGAACGGTTCTCAGTGTAATGTAGACAGGTACATACTTACCAAGAGTATACATGTGATCATTAATAGATACAAATATTGAAGAAATGGGTTATATAGATATTAAATGATTTATGACAGTCATATGATATTTTCTTGCACAAAGTATTCACTGCGTACGATGGTTCTAAGTTGCCATTGAATTTTTATACATTGTATTTAATTCAGTGCAGTGCGTAAAAAAAGGCGATCACTGTATGTGAAAGATGTGTATAGCACTTTGTTCATACATTTGGATCTTACATATTCGTGATATGTGATACTAGAGATGGCGAATATTTTATGTATGTGTTTTATTAAGTTCAAAACATTATAAGTGTAACAGTGAACCTTAAAATATTGTAAGATTTTATGTTTAGGATACTATTTGTGATATAAACATCTCTGAGTTCATGACTTTATAATATTTGATTTTAAATTATGATGTAAAGAAAACTAGAAATACTTAGTCTATTATCTTGCTGCGATTTAATCGTATTTTGTAATTTCATAT
>NC_051404.1:22141816-22142031 GCF_015228065.2 Penaeus monodon
GACTTCCGTTTCTTGGAATTCTTGAACTTTGCGGTTAAGTCTGAAAAAGTTTCTCTTGGAAGATCAGTGAACCCTCTGAGGGTATGCGGTAAGTGAATATAAAATTTTACTTTAATATCGATTTTATTGTTTAAGTCTCCATTATTTTGGCTGACGGTCTTTCTAAGATATATGTTTGATCTTGCACCACGAACAGCCCATTTTCATGCCTCATG
>NC_051404.1:22142141-22142372 GCF_015228065.2 Penaeus monodon
TTTTCTTTCTTTCTGTTAGAGGTAAATACCTCTAACAGAAAGAAATAAAAATACTGTTATATAATTTTATTCAAACCACCATTGACTCAAACCTAAAAGGATCATTTAAAAAAGAACAAAGGGATATAAGAATTACACTTAACCTAGAACAGATATCAAATGTACAATATTTACATGGTGAATGATAAGCAATAAAGGAGTCTTGTCATGCGGCGGGTTTTTGTGTCACCT
>NC_051404.1:22144126-22144539 GCF_015228065.2 Penaeus monodon
GACTCCTGACGACCCCCCTGGCAGAAAAGGCAGGTCGTTAGAAGCGTTCCCGGTTGTCGAGAAAAGCAAGGGCCAGAAGGTGGTTCTCCGCGAGACCGCGCTACGCCCCACCGGAGGGGATCACAGGGCAAACTCGTAAGCTGCTCGTAACATTTTTATTTTACATGACTCGGGGCGACGAGTGTCAACAATACGACCCTCTAAACTGTGTCACTTTCTATGTTGAGCGGCGATGCAACTGTTGCCATAATGAAATTCTTGTGTGTATGAAATAGTCACAAGGGCGTTGACTTTAAGTGTTTGCCGTTTTATGCTTCCGAAGTCACTCCTGACGACGAGCTTTGAGGGTGGGAAGGGGGGTAGGGGTGAGAGGCGGGGGTGAGGATGGGTGGATGGGCGAAGTGGGGAATGGA
>NC_051404.1:22144590-22145053 GCF_015228065.2 Penaeus monodon
CAAGTGGAGGACGGACGGAGCATGAAGAGTCCAACCCGAATAGTTTCAGAAACACCGCTTATATCATTCGGCTGATAAAGTTGAGATCTTGTTGATGTGGTTTTCTCATCACAAGCATTGATTACATTTGCGTTTAACGGAATGATTGATGTGCTACAGACAATGAGAGAAAGAAATAAAAGAAAAAAGAGGAAAGTTTTCTGAGAGTAAATCTATAAAGGAAAGTCGCTCGTGTGTCCACCACTCGGAGACTGCATGAGCGATTCCAAATATTTTTACCATATGACGCGTGAATTTTCATGCATGCATGTGCCCGTCATTGATGTAATTGATAATTCTAATAACCACAGTAGAAGGCATTGCAAAACACAAAATGATATTAAATACACAAGACTATTGTTTCGTGAATCTGTTATCCTCGCAAATACTGCACGATCATATGATTTCATATAGGCTCTTTCTT
>NC_051404.1:22146974-22147109 GCF_015228065.2 Penaeus monodon
GTGAGGAACGAGGAACGCTAGTAAAATATCTAAACCACCGGAAATTTGGCCTATTATCACTTCTTTTAATTTCAGTCAATTTATAATGTATATAATGTATGTAATTTATATAAAGTATGTAATGTGTATAATGTA
>NC_051404.1:22147200-22147518 GCF_015228065.2 Penaeus monodon
AGATGTACGCATACAAATTGCGTTTTGAGTACGAAATAATGATGTTTGTTGATTACTTGGAAAAAATAAATAAAAATACATAAAAAGGATCACCTTTTCATCCCCAATCTTTGCATAAACAATTCACTCAACGGTATCATCCTTCCTGGAGACGTTCGAGTGAGACGAGCATTCGCACTGACCGTACTGCATATAACGTGTGACATCCCTCTAGTGTTTTCGGTAAGAGCACAAATAAAACAATACTAACAACAGATTCTTCTGCCCTCGAATTACTTAGATGGGACTGAGACGGAGGTCTGCTGCTTGACCCTTTGG
>NC_051404.1:22147906-22149060 GCF_015228065.2 Penaeus monodon
GTCTCTGTGGAGGTATTTGTGAAGTAGCCACATCATTGCACATCCCTGAAGAAAGTGGACTGAAATAACTTTTCCTTTATGTTTTCGTCGTCAAAGTCTTGGGAATCCTCTTATGTCTAAGGCGAGGCAATATGGACGAAACCGAGCAATTCACTGAATATCAACTGTACATCAAGTCGCATTCAGTACATTAAGGGAGATGTGGAAAAAGGGCGTACCATTACTCTGAAGTCTGGGCATTGGCTTTATTGCCATTCGTGTGAGACTGCACGCTACTCTTTTGTTAACTTCAGTGTTTTTCAGGAAGCAACAAGTAATGTAGGAATTAAGTCTTTTTTAGATGGTTAACTCTCTCTACAAAAAAGGTTAGTACATGTTCCCCTTCATAGATGGTTATGCGGCGCGGCTTAAGACTCTGTGAACAACGAGGATCTCCGACGCCCTGTCCACACAGAGACGTAGAAGGAAACTCCGGGGCCAGGACTGGAGCGTTGATGATACTAATATCCCTGAGAGTAACTGCTTATCAAAGCTACGAGAGGGCCAGCGCTCCTTCCAGGGTCCATGCGAGCGAACGAAATCGTACAGACTCCAACTGTTATGGATAATCAAACGCGTAGTTATGGCCGACATTGGCTTCCCGCCTGAGTAAACGGCGGTGCTACTGCCTTGTATACCTCTCCTCAGATAATAAGGTTTCCTGTGACAGCCTCCGAGTGGAAGACGGGGTGCCTTGGCGAGGCTTTTGCATGAATATGCGGGAGCCATCGCGTGGGCCATGAAGGATATGCATAGGTTTCGCTTCTAAGGACAGATAAAACAAAGAAAAACGGAAAAATAAAAAGAAGAAAATAAATATAATTTTAACAATTTCTTAAATACGCACACTCTTTAAAATAATTTACAACCCTCAGAAAGACATGGACGTATAGACTACAACACAACGTTATGACACCATCATGCTCATTATAGAGTCTAAATTGCTCAAATTTTTCATCTGATCCTACGCGGTGCCGTGGCCGCGCTAATAAAAATTCCGAAGAGGATGGCGGTTGCCTCTGATGCATATGGCCTGCAAGGGAGCGAGCTAACGCAATCTGTGATCGGGAATCGGAATCGTGCGTAGAGAGTGTTTCATTAAATGTACCTAACGA
>NC_051404.1:22149310-22149674 GCF_015228065.2 Penaeus monodon
AAAGAAGAGAGGCCGAGGCCAAGGGAAGCAAACAGAGACACGCAGACACTGCCGGTCAGAACTAACGTCACGCGTCTCAGATATGGAAAATTAATAGAAATTCGAAGCGATTCCCTGCCCGGGCATGTGATACGGAAGTCAAGCGAGAGGAACAAACACCTGGCTCCAGCATAGGAGAGCAAGGCAGCCAGATGTGATTAACTGGCCGGGCTGGAGCGAGGGCGGGACAGAAGGGTACAAGACACGAGCCGGGAAGCAGACCCCTGTCAGGAACGATGAAGAGAAGCGGCATTAATCAGGCGAGAGGACTTGGTCAAGTCTGGCGGCATCGGGTATCATGCCATGGAGGGTCAGTACTACGTAC
>NC_051404.1:22149991-22150230 GCF_015228065.2 Penaeus monodon
CCTGCTGCATTATTTTTTAGTTCCCTTAGATTACTCTCCGTCTCCCTCCATCCGCATCTGCTCGAAGGCTGTAAGATCTTGTAGGAAGGAAACTGATGACTCACTGTAGACGAGACATACATTACTACAAAGAGAGAGCAAAAATGATAACAAGAATACTTTTTTACGGAACGGTATTAAGGCAGGTGGATAAATGAAAGGAAAAGGGTAATTAGAAAGCGTCTGTATTCACTCCCCCA
>NC_051404.1:22150423-22150541 GCF_015228065.2 Penaeus monodon
TCGCTTATCCATCTCCCTTAATACCTTTCCGAAAAAAAAAGTATTCGTGTTATCATATTTGCTCTTACATTTATGTATTCATATGTGTGTGTGTTTCCTTATAAGTAAATAAATTAAT
>NC_051404.1:22157012-22158857 GCF_015228065.2 Penaeus monodon
ATAAAACCACATCTATTAGTGGAACACCAATTTTCCATACATTTAATAGAACATAAAAGTATATATTAAACTCTCCCTAACAACTAACATCGCACAGCAGCATACCAATAATTCATCAAATTATACTCACTCATGCATCAAATTAAGGCAATTAATCATCTTCACCATGAAAAAGGAAGACAGAAAAAAATCGTATATACATGTTAGGTCAAGAGAGTAATGGATTCCACATGATGATCGGTCATTCCACTTCCACGAACAGGCAAAGAGATGATGCATGGCTCGTCTACACTGCCTGAAGGTTTAGGCTCATATATCATGCAAAACCAACAAGGGAAACTCATTTATGGTACGCTAGTTATGTCGGAGTAGTCGGCCATATTTAGCTCAGTGAGATCCGGCTCAGTTTTTTGGTGGTACTCGTATTTCGACGCGAAATCATAACACATGTGATATGATAAGGATAAGTTCGAAATATGGGCAGAAGTCGATTTAGAGTTTTGCACTAAGACGTTGTTCGTAGCAATGTATGAAGTGAGTTATGTTATGCTCATCCTACTGCATATGTGATGTAAATAGGCCTAAATATGCTGTGGATAATGCACAGTAATACTTGTGTATAATAATAATGCACAAAAAAGATGTATCAAGACAAGGGATAGGGAGGTACAAAAGAGAAAGAAAGAGGCAAAGTTGGTGAGTGAGAAAAATGAGGAAGAGAGAAACTAGCGAGAGATGCAGAACCAAGCGAATTGTGAAAGTGAGAAGGAGAAACAGGAAATAAGAAAGAGAGATAGGGGGAGGAAGAAAGATAGATGCAAGCGAGATAGATTAAGAAAGAGGCGAGACTGATGAAACAGAAAGCAAAACCGAGAGAACTGATAAAGAAATACTGATACCCACACACGAAATGAGATTTAAGGGAACGAGAGACTGAACTGGAAAATATAAAGACAAAGACTGAAACAAAGAGAGAAAAATCATATAAGGAGAGCGAATGGGAGAAAAAGCGGGAGTGAGAGAGAGAGAGAGAGAAGAGAAGGAGGCTGGTGCAAAGAAAACACAAGAGAAAGACGGCCGAAGAGAGCTCAAAGGACTGCGACGGCGGCGCCGCCAGCGGAGCGCAGATTCCGCCTCGCGCCCCCGACCGCGAGTTCCCGCACGTGTGTGGCTGCGCTTCCGGCGGTGCCTGGCGCTTCCCGCCCGAGTGCCAAGGAGGCGAGGCAGCTCTATTTTTCTTGAGTTTTTCTTGCTTTGCTTTTTGTTTTTTTGTTGTTTTTTTTTGCGGTTTTGCTTCTCTTCATGTTTTCTATTTTTTCTGAAGGTTGCTAGCAGGTCCTTCCCTTTTGAAGGCTTTCTGAGAAAAGGGCACGATACCCTTTGTTCGCTGAGTGCAAAGTCAGATGTTCGTCGCCGTGGCAGGTAATCTTAGTTTCCATGCCCTTTAAGACTGGATTTCTTGGCTTCTTTTTCGCCTTGTTCTTTTCTTTTTCTTCATTTTTGAGAATTCCACTTACTTTTTGTGGATGTGTTTGGTGAATGTCATGGTACGTGTAGACAAGGCAGAAGCGTGGGCCGGAGCCCCCGAGCACACAGGCCCATTTCACCTTATCAGAATGGAATCCGTTACTTGTAATTCACAAACTTCAGATTTGATTTTCCTCACCACGGCTCGAGCACTATGAGCTGGTCTGCTCGCTGTCGATGCCTCTATTTGGAGGAGCCTTTCGGCGCGACTTGGAGGGTGAAACCTGGAATGAGTGCAATATTCGAAATGAATCATGGGTGATCAGACACACAAATACCACAAAGGTTTGATTCAGGTGGAATAAAACTCAGATGAGA
>NC_051404.1:22158878-22159429 GCF_015228065.2 Penaeus monodon
AAGTTTTACGCCTCGAGGAGCGATGTTAAAGACAAAGGTGTTTATCATTAGAAGAGAATGAGATGGATACTTTGTCTTCATGATAAATTGAGGTAGTTTCGTCTTCGGGGAAAAAGTCGGGGAAGTTTTATTGCCTTTTTGTGTCATATTCAGATTTCCCTTTTTATTCATCTGTTCATCCGTCCCCTCTCTTTAGTAGGGATACGGACACAAAGACTAAACAAAGAAGCGATACAAACCTATGTTCAAACATGGCTTAGTTTTAATGTAACTCTTCAAAAAATCCGGTCTCTGAAATATGCCCGAGAGAGAAACTATCGAAGCATTTTTAAATGATGGCTTTGAACATCCAGGTCCAGTAATATCTTCCATTACACCACAATACTCTTTTCTGGTGCGAATGACATTGCAGAACACAGTGCTTAATCGTATCCAGATGAACACGAGGAGATTGCACTACAACGCCGTGGTGCTGCAAGAAAATGGAGGCGATGTTTGCCTTGTTTGAGAGTGAAATATGTATATATGTATGTGGACATGTGTATATATCG
>NC_051404.1:22159884-22160779 GCF_015228065.2 Penaeus monodon
TACGTAAGTGTGTGTGTGCATTTTTCTCTCTCGCACAATGTTCTGAAAACCTTTATCCCACACGCCATAAGAAACGATAGGCATACACATTTTTCGTTTCTAGTATTTTCTTTTGTAAGACAATTCGCGCAAGGTAATTATTGAGCACTCAGTTTCAAAATGAAACAGTCACTTTATATAATTTTCATTGCAAACATCTAAATGCAATGATATATTCTAGAACAAAACCACTGAAATTCTAGACAGGAAGTCCAAAATACATGTGAACAGATATCAGCAACCACGCTACCAGTCATTATGTCTGTCTGTCCATAAAGTGTATCTTTATTACAGATTATTGTAATCCACTGCGTAGACAGTGAGTGGCCATATTTTCTCTCCTGTAATTTATTTATTATCGCTAACTCCAATTAAGGATTTATTTATCTCTCTCACACACACACACGGGCACAAACAGGCAATAATCAATTATGCATATCTCACAAACACAAAGAAACAAACATCATCAGCTTCCATTAATTATATATCTCTCACACACATACTCAAACACAGACAGAATACATTAAAGCATCAATATGAAGTTCAATTACGCCTGTCTAATCACACTTAATGTCGGAGAACGAGTAGCCAAGCCAGAGAACGGCCGCGTTAAAGTTTTCTTTCGGGGCTAAAGAGACGAAGACTGCAGCAACGCCACGACCACTGCTCTCACTACAGCCACTTAGATAGCAAACATGCATTCTGCCGAAGGGTCTGCCTCTTGCCTCGTTCGGCGCACACGCGGCCGACGTAATAACGTGTAAACGAGAAGTTAACACCATTTTCACCGCGCTATAAAAACGCTTATTGAAATTCTGACTTGCATGCAACCCGACGACAACTTAACCCCCACCGC
>NC_051404.1:22161644-22162114 GCF_015228065.2 Penaeus monodon
GCAAATCATTTAGAGGGAGCTTCACCCCCTCTAACCACCATTACCACGGAGTTAACGAGGAGAACACATCAAAGCCAGAGAGCGACAGATCACGCCCGCCACCGTCGTCTTATTTCTGGGAACGCCGCCTCTCGTCACAGCGCCAACGAGCGCAACACAAGTTCACGGCCAAACGAGGCGTATTAACGCAAGCCGGGAGGACTAGGATCTGCCTCTGTGGAACGTCTCCATAGTCACTGGAGGAGGAGGAGGCGTCGTCGATACTTCTGGAACTTTCTCCGGCGACGCAGCCCTGGAATGCCTGCCGATCCAGTGACTTGACGGTGCCGCGGAGGGAAGGCTACTGGAGCTAGCTTAGGGACCCCTCAGCGGTTAGGGTGTTATGCGGCGGTTGTTCAGGGATTTATAATTAGATCAGGAGCGAAGTTGTTCAGGGCTTAGCAGTTTGGAGACAGTGCTGTTCAGGGAGT
>NC_051404.1:22164425-22164744 GCF_015228065.2 Penaeus monodon
GAGACTAAGGAGAATGAGGCGAAGGGCGAGAGAAACAAGAACAGCACCAAAAGCCAAGTCTGCACAACTGATACATATCAGATGAACCCATTGTGAAAGGGCCTAAGCCTGTGGGTTAATTACCTCCGTGCCCAGACAATTATAAAGGGTGTTTGAATAAAAATTGGGCCCAAAACGAATGTTTGAGGGCTTGCGGCCGCTCTCTCCCCCTGTTCATCAAATTTCTGAAATTTACAAGAGATAGACACATCTGTCTATCTTCGCATATATCTACCTGTCTACCTCTTTCCTCTGACTGTCGCCATTTCTCTTTCTTCCC
>NC_051404.1:22164773-22164843 GCF_015228065.2 Penaeus monodon
AAAAAAAACATTAACAATTTGGGGGGAAAGGGTTTTTGGGGGAAAAAAAACCCGGGGGCCCCCCCCCAAA
>NC_051404.1:22165636-22165722 GCF_015228065.2 Penaeus monodon
AGGGGGAAAAGGGGGGGGGGGGAAAAAAAAAAAGGGGGGGGGAAAGGAGGGGGGGAGAGAGGAAAAAAAAAAGGGGGAAAAAAAAA
>NC_051404.1:22166046-22166129 GCF_015228065.2 Penaeus monodon
CCCCCCCCCCCCCCGGGGGGGGGGGGGGAAAACCCCCCCCCAAAAAAAAGGGGAAAAAAAAAAAATATTTAAAGGGGGGGGAT
>NC_051404.1:22166699-22167218 GCF_015228065.2 Penaeus monodon
TTTTTTTTTTTTTTTCCCCCCCCCCTTTTTTTTTTTTTTAAAAAAAAAAAAACCCCCCCCCCCCCCAAAAAAAAAAAAGGGGGGGGGGGGGGGGTTTTTTTTTTTTTCCCCCCCCCCCCGGGGGTTTTTCCCCTTTTTTGGTTTCCCCCCCCGGGGGCCCCCCCCAAAACCCCCCCCCCCTTTTTTTTCCCTTTAAAAGGGGGGTTTTTTTTTCCCCCCCTTCCGGGGGGGGGGGGCCCAAAAGGGGGGGTTTTTTTTTTTAAAAAGGGTTTAATTTGGGTTTTAAAAAATTTGGGGGTTTTTTGGGGGGGGGGTTTTTTTTTAAAAAAAAGGGGGGGAAAAAAATTTTTTTGGGGAAAAAGAAAGGGGGGGGAAAAAAAAAAGGGGGGGGGGGGAAAAAAAACCCCCCCAAACCCAAAAACCCCCCCTTTTTTCAAAAAAACCCCCCCAAAAAAGGGGGGGGGAAAAAAAAAAAACCCCCCCCCCCCCAAAAAAAAAAAAACAACCCCCCCCCCCCCC
>NC_051404.1:22167404-22167843 GCF_015228065.2 Penaeus monodon
CCCCCCTTTTTTTTTCCCCCCCCCCGGAAAAAGGGGGGTAAATAGGATACTCCCATCCCCCTTTGGTTCGTCTTCATCCCGGTCAATGAGAAGTTATCCGGCCGACGCGCGAGGGGCCGCGGGACAGAGAGCACGGGCTCGCTTTTCTGTCGGAGAAGCTTCGAATCTAATGTGCGGTCCTTAATCTGAGTCCCAGCATTGCCTTGCCTTTGGGGGAAGCTGTCTGTGCTCTCAGCGGGATTATGGTCGTAGGGTCTGGGATATCAAGAGGTGTTCAGATTGGAAGGATTAAAGAATATCGAGGAGGCAGTATGTATAAGATAAATATGAATGGGGCTTCTATGGAATTCAAACAATGAAGGATGTAAGCAAACTTACATTTTCATTTTTGGATGTAACATCAGAGGAGAGAGGCCGAGCGACAAAGAAGGGCCGACGG
>NC_051404.1:22168034-22168441 GCF_015228065.2 Penaeus monodon
AATATGTTACTGAACAATGACCACGGCATAAACGTGCATGGAACACCCATTACTTCCTTCGAACCCTAGGGCATTTCTGAGTAACAGCATTAATATAAACGACACACTAAACCCACTCTTAGGTAGAACAAAAACGAAATGAAAAATTAATAAACATTAAGAGCATGAATAAAGGAGTAAATACAATAAGATTTTTTGTGACAATCATCTCTTTAACATTTACCTAACTCCTCCCCTCCCCCCCTCAAAATAGGGAAAGGAAAAACATTTACCGTATTTGAGCAAACACCGGAGACAGTAAAATATCAATACGTAACGAAAGACAAACAGGACGCTCTGTGTTTGCTTTTACGAGGAAAACAAAGGGATTCTTACAAGGGGAGCTCGTCGGCCAGTCTTCGTAGATT
>NC_051404.1:22175623-22175844 GCF_015228065.2 Penaeus monodon
GGACAACGACAACAGGAGGCCACTCAATGGAAGCATGAAACAGATATGATGGCCCAGACTTTACAAGCTTTTTTGTCACACATGACATCAACATCTACCTCTCCTGCTCAGACTTTATCGATGCCTGACGCATCGGCAACGACCTCAGCACGTGATGCATTGGCATCACGTGCTACACAAACTGGCAACGGTCTTTATGCCACCCACATTGGTAGCGATTG
>NC_051404.1:22176253-22176324 GCF_015228065.2 Penaeus monodon
CTTACATGGTATCATTGCAAGTATATGTGATCATGATCTGGCAGAATGCATACAAGCCCTCGATAGAACAG
>NC_051404.1:22177106-22177192 GCF_015228065.2 Penaeus monodon
GATGTGAAGAAGGATATCAATTCCATGGTATCACAGAACATCATTGAGGCAATAGGAGACGGAGTTATTGTGAGGCCCCCAGGCCT
>NC_051404.1:22178514-22178721 GCF_015228065.2 Penaeus monodon
GGTACCAATATTTTTGGTGGCAGCGGTGGGATGTCTGTGGACGATGAGCAACTTTGCTCTTTATAGAGTGGTGTAGGCACTTGCCCAGCTTTGCAACTCTGATATGAGTTCAGTTTTCACTATTAGCAGTGTCATTTTCCTGTCCTAAGCCAATGTATGATTTATTTTTATATATATTTTTGCAACTTTTGTGCCTATTTTTATAAG
>NC_051404.1:22178794-22179555 GCF_015228065.2 Penaeus monodon
GACACTGTTTCTTGTCTTGCCTCGTCTTGTTGAAAAGTTCCCTTCTAGTTCTTAACCATCAGTCGGGCTTTTCTTTTATGTCCTGTGTTTTCCTTCTGTGGTCTTTATTTTGCTGTCAATTTAGAGTATTTTAGCACCATAGTCTTTCTTTTGCTGCCAGTTTGACGTATTATACCTTTTGTGGTCTTTCTTTTGCTGCCAGTTTGGCGTGTTTTATCTTTTATCTCTTTGCTGCCAGTTTGGCATATTTTACCTTTGGTGGTCTTGCTTTCGCTGCCATTTTTGGCTTATTTTACCCTTCAGGGTCTCTCTCCTTTATTTTTTGCTACCAGTTTCGCATAATTTTACCCTTTGTGGTTTGCCCTTGGCTGATATTGTGGCGTATTTTACTGGACCCTTTTTGCTGCCACCTAGGTACTCTTTTTATTTTTTCATGTTGGATTACCATACTTGGATGCCTTCTGCACTACTGCTATAGAGTAACAGGGCCCCTCAATACTGTAACATACCTGTAGCAGATGTGGCATTAAGGAAAATTTGTGAGGCTCATTATAGCCTCGTCGGTATGTGCTACTGCAGTGGATATTACCTACACTTACTTCTGTTGTTGCCGTTGGTTCCTCTTGCTTTTCAAGTTTTTGCTCTGAAGTAACTTGTATACCATGTACCGTACACTCTCGCACCCTCACACATACACGGGCACCCACACATGCGCACCTTCACGCACACACGTGCACCCTCACGCACACCCACATCACGTT
>NC_051404.1:22179699-22180481 GCF_015228065.2 Penaeus monodon
GGCTCTATAAGTACCTTCACTCAGCTCTTGTATGCATTCCTAGGCACAACTTTTGTAGGAGTATGTAACATGACATACCTGTGAATGTTAAATCAAAGAAAAGTTTTAAAAATGATGACAGGCACACGGGCCAAAAAACAAAAGACGACAACTCAGCCAGTGAGTCAGCCGACCTCTCCTATAACACAATCTAGTGCCGCATCGGGCAGAAGTGTCTCAAGCTGTGAGAGTGATGGAAGCAGAAATAACTGTGATGGAACAATTGTGTGACCATGTGGACAGTCTCATCTCTAGGAGAATGGACCAAATACAGAGAGATGCAGAAAGATTTATGCATAGAACTGCTGAAAAGCTGACAAAAAGCATAATGGAGGTGGAGCAGAGACACAGGAGTGAGAATTCCAGGGTGGGGAAGATGAGTACTGATAGGCCAGAAAATGCTACCAGGCCAGACAACTCGGTTCCACAAGTATCAGGGAGCATGCAGTAAACTTTGCAGGAGCTGCATCACAGGTTAACCTCAACCAAGAGGGCTGTACGCTTGATATAAATGAGAGGCCTACAGGCAACTCGCCTGAACTTGAAAATTGCAGGGGGAAAGAAACCTGCGAAGGTGTGCTGAGCAGCAATTGAGCGACCGTTTCCTCTCAGAGGGAAGGTTATCCCAGGGTTTAGCAGAACCTGCATTGCCACAAAGAGGGCAACCCCCTCAGGGCTTCCAGAGATGTCTGTGACTCAGTCTCCACGGGCCAGCATACCAGAGCAAAGTGTATCCTACATCA
>NC_051404.1:22181016-22182035 GCF_015228065.2 Penaeus monodon
AGGGTCGACTTCCACCCATCGTTCGACCCACTACAACAATGACTGTTTCCCCCGGAGACAGTATGATGACAGGCAAAATAGGGTTGCAGCACCAGTTGCTGTTATCAGGACCCAACACATAGCCCAGACACGGAATATCTGGTGCGAGTACCACCGCAGCTCAGGGCACAGTACTGGGCAATGCATAGCCCTAGGGAATCCCCAGAGGCCTCGGCCCTTGATCTGCTACCGGTGTCGGCGGGAGGGCCACCTGGCCAGAGATTGTCCTTTTCTCCTGGGCCAGGGTGGCAGAGTCCCAAGCCCCTCTGGCATCAGGATCCACAGGGACAAAATTCACGAGAAAGGCCACACAAACTCCTCCAGCCCAGATATCGGCAGAGAGTGCACAGGGGAAGCCAGACACACCCTCATGTGCTTCATCGAAACTGGGAGTGAGGCAACACTTATAAAGTTTAAGCTACAGTGAATGCAGCAAATTAATACTGGGAGTAACCGGTTTCCTCTTTATCCCCAAGCTGAGGTTAATCTTCCTTCCTTACACAGTCCCATAATCATCAGGAGGAGGCTGCTGCTGGGAAGGACGACAACCCCATCAGACCAGCTCTTGAATGTCCGTTTACACAAGGCACCGATATAGCTGCTGGAAAGAGCAGAACCTTGCTGCTGCCGAGTGTCAACAGAATTCTCTCAGCCAGAACCTTGGGCAGACAACGATGCCACCCATAATGAGTGTAATTGCGGGAAGCAGGACCCATTTGATATAGCTGCTGGGATTAGCAGACCCCCCACCAGCAATATGCCCACATGCCACGGGATGGCTGAAGTGAGAGTCCCTAGTGTTGTTGCGGTCGAGGGTAAACGGAATTCTCTCAGACCAGAATGTTGGGCAGAAAAGATGCCACCCATGACAAGTGTAATTGCAGGAAGCAGGGCCCATCTGACATAGCCGCTGGGATGAGCAGATGCCTCATCAGCATTAGCCCAATCAATAATCTAGATGCTGAAGCAAACACCACAAG
>NC_051404.1:22183500-22183833 GCF_015228065.2 Penaeus monodon
TGGGCGCAATACACAAGTGCTGTTGCTATCGAGGGTGAGCAGAACCCTGTCAGACCAAAGCCTTGGGCAGATCTAAGTCATCAAGAGAATGAGGACTCAGAGAGGGAGAGTGACCTTCTGTGGCATGACTATGGGATGGGATCCATTGTTGATTGTGAACTGTTGTATCATGATTTTGACATCGAAGGAGCAGTGCTACCCCCTTCAGTGGCAGTTGCTACTTGCAAAGCTGCAGAAGTCGCATTAGTGAGTGAAGAAATTCAGCCTGATTTTTCACATTTAAAGGACGCAGAACAAAATGATGTATTGCAAATAATAGACCGATACTGCACA
>NC_051404.1:22183943-22184637 GCF_015228065.2 Penaeus monodon
AGCTCGAGAAACCATCAGAGAGCAGTGTAACAAAATGCTATACACGGGTGTTATAGAACCCTCCACCAGCTCTTGGTTAAGTCCGGTGGTGTTGGTGAAAAGAAAAGATGCGGGTATTCGATTCTGTGTTGATTACAGGGCCCTAAATGCTGTTACAAAAGGAGATTCTTACCCTCTGCCCCGCATAGAAGAACTGCTAGATGAGTTGGGTCCAATGAATATATTCACCATTTTGGATGCCCGTACAGCTTATTGGGCTGTTGAAGTTGACCCCTCTGACCGACCAAAAACTGCATTGTCTGATGGTTATCACTTTTCCAGTTTGTTCACCTCCCGTTCGGCCTGTCCACTGCCCCAACCACATTTCAGAGGACCATCAGAGAGCAGTGTAACAAAATGCTATACACGGGTGTTATAGAACCCTCCACCAGCTCTTGGTTAAGTCCGGTGGTGTTGGTGAAAAGAACAGATGCGGGTATTTGATTCTGTGTTGATTACAGGGCCCTAAATGCTGTTACAAAAGGAGATTCTTACCCTCTGCCCCGCATAGAACTGTTAGATGAGTTGGGTCCAATGAATGTATTCACCATTTTGGATGCCCGTGCAGCTTATTGGGCTCTGACCAACCAAAAACTGCATTGTCTGATGGTTATCACTTTTCCAGTTTGTTCGCCTCCCGTTCGGCCTGTCCACT
>NC_051404.1:22189829-22191424 GCF_015228065.2 Penaeus monodon
CAGATTCCTCCAACTAATGCCTCTCTGTGAAGCAACTGCTCAAGCTGTTCATCGGGTCTTCTTTGATAATTGGGTAAGCCTACTTGGCTCACCAAGGGTCATCCAAACAGATAATGGAGTTCAGTTTACCAGCCATTTGTTTCAAGAACTTACCAATATACTGTATACCACAAATCATTATACGATTCGCTACCGCCCACAAGCTAACGGATTGATAGAGCGAACAAATCGAGTTGTAAAATCTGCTTTGACTACCTTGGTAACCTAAAACCCTTGCACATGGCATCAGTTTGTTCCAGAGGTAAGACTACAGATAAACTCTGCTATACACCAGACAATGGGTGAACAGCCACTCTATATCTTGACAGGCCGCCATGCAAACTTTGAGATTGGCCTAACAAACCAAGCAGTTTTTATGGAAAATATAAATCTGCAGGAGCAGTTACAAGAAGCCAGGGATGCTGCCGTTGCTGCATCAAAGAAAGCACGGGCGACATATGGTCAGTACTATAACAGGGGCAAGATAAGCAACTTTAAACCTGAACTAGGGACACTAGTATGGTATTATGAACAAAGACATGGAGGTGGTCTTCCTCCTCTATCTGGCAAATGGAAAAGTCCGGCTAGAGTAGTGTCGATTCTGGGTCCGGTCACTGTACAGATTAAGGATGTCCATACCTATGTCCAGTTTGAAGTGCATCTAAACCATGTGAAGCCATTCAAGTCATCTGCCGAGCTCTCTTATCTCTTGGAAGATGAGGAATCCGAAGGGGAGATAGACGAACCAGCCCTAGATGCTTACCCTCTTGGGCCTGTGGGTCTCAATGATGCTGACCCTCTTGGGCCTGTGGGTCTCAATGATGCTGACCTTCTTGGACCTGTGGGTCTCAATGATGCTGACCCTCTTGGGCTTGTGGGTCTCGATGATGCTGATCTTCTTGGGCCTGTGGGTCCCAATGATGCTGACCTTCTTGGGCCTGTGGGTCCCAATGATGCTGACCTTCTTGGGCCTGTGGGTCCCGATGATGCTGACGAGGATCGTGTGCCAGATGCTTCAGGGGAACCTTCCAACGGACCTACAGGATCAGTGGATTACAGAGTGTCCGATGGACCCGTTAGCAGGAGACTGGGAAATAGATATCGTGTCCCTGATGGTGTTGACCCAGGCCTAGCTACGCTGTTTTGTGGAGTTCGAGCACCCAATTTTTTGTGATGGTGAACCTCTCCTCTCATTCCCTACGGCGAGATGTTCAGACCTGCCTTTCTCCTCCTTTCAGCACCTGCAGCTACCAGTGTGAGGAAACGAGTGACTTCAGTGAACAGGCAATCATGAGTGAACCAAAATTATATTGTATTTGTTCAGTAATGTGTAATGTGTAATTGTTTGCAGCTCATTCGGGTGGTGGAAGCAGCATTATTTCAAAACTCATGTCACACTTGTATGTATGATCAGGTTTGGCACGCCCAGCCGGTCATTAACTTTTAATTGTAAAGGCAATTGATCAAGCTCAGGTCTTCCTTCCTCTCTTTTCAGGTTCGTTGTCTCCGTGGGCCACTTCGACCTTGGGCAGGGGTGGATTGTGAGGCCCCCAGGC
>NC_051404.1:22191759-22191824 GCF_015228065.2 Penaeus monodon
CTCAAAACAGTCTAAACCTAAGACTCCATGCCTATAATAGTGAAGGTGTTTTCTTTTTTTCACTC
>NC_051404.1:22192780-22192935 GCF_015228065.2 Penaeus monodon
ACAACCCCTTCTGAGCCCCATAAACCAGTCCGTTTGGACTCTACACCAAGAGTCCTTTGAACGTGTTAAAAAAAGCACTGTCTTCTACTCCAACTCTTGTGGACTTTGACCCTAACACCCCACAGCATTACACACAGATGCATCACATCTGTATG
>NC_051404.1:22193059-22193367 GCF_015228065.2 Penaeus monodon
TGCACAAATGCAGGTTATATCTATTAGGTCTGCCCTCATTTGACTTTGTTCTTGATCACAAACAGCTGATACCAATCCTGAACCCATACACCCTTGAAGCAGTTCAAAATCCAGGACTCCAACATCTTAAAGAGAAAATTGTTACTTATTCATTCACAGCAGTCTGGAAGAAGGGCAAATAATATTCTATCCCAGATGCACTCTCACATTCTCCTGTGGAAAAGACAGACAAACAGGATTATAGTTTTGACCAGGAAGTAGTACACATTGTCAGGGGTATTGTAACAACAACAACTCAAGAAATATCC
>NC_051404.1:22194061-22194421 GCF_015228065.2 Penaeus monodon
ATGTGTCAGACAGCTGAAACACATCATCGAGACCAGAAGCAAGCACTTCTACAAGAGCAGGCAGCAGAACAATACAACGCCCATGTTAAACCCCTTCTACTGCTCGAAACCAGTATTGCAGTTCGCATTCAAAACCACGTTACTAGGAAATGGGACACAAAAGTATACATTGTCCATAGAAGCGCAGCAAAGATTACCTCATAAGTACACAGATGGTAAAGCTCTGTGGCGCAACCGCCGATTTCTGCACTTACCCCACAGCATCTACCAATGAGAGTCTCAACTACAAGCTCTGTAAAATGTGTTTAGTATTCAAAGCTAGTATGTTTAGTTACCTTTTCAAACTCAAAAAGGGAGAGT
>NC_051404.1:22194481-22194572 GCF_015228065.2 Penaeus monodon
TTGTATATGTTTTATAGTTGAATGTCTTTATACTCACCGTCCCTCAACAGAGAAGGGCCTTTGTTGACATCACGCGTGGAAGATCTCGGCA
>NC_051404.1:22195894-22197029 GCF_015228065.2 Penaeus monodon
AAAGTTATCCATGCCCTCCCGTAAAAATCTGTATTAGATCAACTGCCTCTAACCTTCAAATGATGGTTTGAAAACGACAAACTCTTTCGTTGCAGGTCATTTATAGCCAAAGTTTACAGCAGTCTCTAATGAAAGGGACATTATTGAGAACCACTGATGAAATAGCAGCAAATGAAACACAGGCTAGATGTTGAATTTTAGTCCAGTTTTCATCTTCCGCTGTGCTTTGATAAATGTAACTTTGCATTCGAAAAAACATTAATATGTTTGTGTTGGCGCAAATCGTTGGAAACTGAAGAAAATGGGTCATAAAAGATGAGCGAATAACTCTTAATACATAAATAGGCAGTACTTGTAAAAATAACAGTGAACAGTCGAATGTATAAATAGAAAATATACACAAAATCACACACAAAAAAAAATCTACATCCACAAAATTCAAGATTAAAGAGCAGTAGTAAGAACTAAGGTTGGTTGAAAGGCAATCCATACCCTAGAGAGCGCGTCACAAGTAATGAAGAGAATGAGCAGGCTCTAATAAATGTCATTACAAGAGGATAACATGCAGTTTCATGTCAAAAGTTCGAGCAGTTGAGATTCAGCTCTTTTTTTATATATATAAAAGAATATAAGATAAAAGAGGTAATAGCAGAAACATTGAATAATGATATCACGTTGGAAAGGGAGAGGAAATGACAAAAATGAATAATGAGAAGCTATCAAAACATTTATAAAACAAAATCAAAATAAAATTCCCAGCATGAAATAGAGGCAGAAATCTATTCATCTTACACAATAGAAGACACCCATGCAGATGAACTCACTTTCGAAATGAGATGGAATCATTAACGCTTCAGAGACAATGAAAAGGAGGTTTTATTATGACGCGCAGCACACGTGTACTCACAGTGGATTTTACACGGAGCGTCAAACCAGCCAGGGCATTAGAGAAACCGCTTACAGAAGTTACATACGGTGGGACGAACACAAGGCCAAAAGGAAAATCAAGAAAAGCTCATTTCAAACAAACTCTTGCGCGATTTTGACTTACTAGAGACACTGAAACAGACGTACTCTAGAAATTCTGTGGAAACTCTTCCTGATTCCACTCAGCCGCTTATCTATTGTGACATTT
>NC_051404.1:22197279-22197872 GCF_015228065.2 Penaeus monodon
CTCGTTCTCTCTCTCATACTCTCCTTGCTATCGTTCTCCTCTCAGACTTTCCCCTTTTCCCCTTCTTTCTTTTCTTCACCTTCCTCTACTTCCCTTTTCACCCCCTCCTGCTCCTCCCCCTCTTTTTGAAAACAAAATACAGCCAGCCCCACCCCCTCCCCCGGCCTGAGTCGTGTTTTAAATTCTTTACGACCTGTTTCAGAGTCGATCCTAATGTGACCTGATTGGATTACCAATCAGGTGTTCCCTCACTATAAATTCGCGCTCAACTCTTTTGACTTTTTTTTTCTTCCATTCCTCTTTCTTCTTCCTTTCTTCGTTTTCGTCCGGTCTTTGTGTCGGATGTTCTTCGTTTCTCCTATTTCGTTTTCTTTCTTTCATTTTCCGTACCTTCTCTCTGGCTTTTTCTCCTGTTTCATTTCTTTATGTTAGTAATTAAATTTTTCTTCCTTTTCTTGTTTTCCTTCGCGTCTTTTTTTGTTTTCCCTCTTCTCTTGCTTCTCATTTACTGCTGCTTTCCTTACTATCTTACTATATATATATCTAGTTATCGCTGTCTTCAGCATCATCGCCATTATTACAAATATCAGATA
>NC_051404.1:22197895-22198095 GCF_015228065.2 Penaeus monodon
GGGAAATGTATTTCAGTCTCTGTCTGGTTCTCATTCCGTCATCATTTCATCCACATCATGCTGCTTCATCATTTTCTGTCATCTTCATTTACTGGTCTATCGTGGAAAAGTTTGCTTTTTATTTTTCCCGGGAAGATTTTTAAAGATTTTTTTCATCCTTCTCTTTTGTCGCTTTTTGCCTATTGTCTTGTTTGTCTATA
>NC_051404.1:22198496-22198883 GCF_015228065.2 Penaeus monodon
CCGCCTCTCGCTCTTCCTTCGCACCCGCTCGCCTCCTTTGCGCGCTGATCGGCCGCTGTTAACACACTCCAGCGCAGCTCGGAAATGAGGATCTTACTCGAGACTGACGACCAAATAAACTCATTTTTCGGCGGCTCGGCGATGAAAAGGAGGGACGGGGCGGAGGCGGAGAGACCTCGAAAGTTTAGATTAGGATTTTTAATTCCAGGATAAATAAATAGCAAGAAAAACGAATGTACAGATTGGCATATGCGTGAGGCGAGGCTAAATCGAATTCGGTTACTGACAGATTTGCGCTACAGACAGATTTGCTCAAATAGTTGATATATCTGGGGCTTTGCTGTTGTCTAGACTGGCCTGTCTATCTGTTCATTCATTATTCATTTA
>NC_051404.1:22199504-22199740 GCF_015228065.2 Penaeus monodon
GGGGGGGGGGCACAGCGGCGCATTTCGTGCCTGACAAGTGTGATAGAAGGAGCATTAAGCCTCTAGAAACGAGTCGCTTTGCGGTCGTATTCAATCTCGTTAGAGGTCCATATAACCAGGCTAGTTATGGCTTTTAATATTCTTATGGGGACTCACAGGGGATTAAATCCCACTCAGAAACGGATAAGAGCCATTTTTGGCGGTCTGTCGGGAAGCCATTGTCGCTCTGCATTTGT
>NC_051404.1:22199926-22200132 GCF_015228065.2 Penaeus monodon
GGGCTTCTATTTTCATAAGGATGGTGATGCTGAAAGAGAAGAAAGCAGGCCAGTGGCTTGAGGAAGATGTAAAGGAAATAACGGCAATGATGGCGGAGAAAGGAGGAAGCAGACTGAATTATGATTGGCGGGAAACTTAGCAGCTAAACGAAAGGCGCAGATTAAGGGGAGATACGGAAGAATTAGAACATATACAAAGTCCATAA
>NC_051404.1:22200181-22200509 GCF_015228065.2 Penaeus monodon
CTCTTAGATCTCAGTCAACTCCTGTCCATCTCCTGCTGGCATGTTGATAAGATATGGGATAATGATAATAAATGAAATCAAGTAAATGGCAAGAAGTGACGGACAGATTAATACGTATGTAAGCAAATAAACAGATAAGACACAAATGACTAAAGGAAACAAACGACCGCAAAAGGAATTTTCGACGTGGCACCTGACCCTCGCAGCTGCACAGGCCGTTATCCCGCGTCGCACAGTCGGCTTTCCTTCACCGCTGCTTCGTCGCGGAGGCTGGGGCTCGTCTCTCCGCTCTCCGCTCTTCTTGTCATTGGGGAACGCAAGAGTTCTC
>NC_051404.1:22202714-22202822 GCF_015228065.2 Penaeus monodon
CGCGGTTCAAAACGGAATTCTGGCTCCTTTGTTAAAAGCCTTTGTTTGTTTCTGTGCTAGGAAGAAAGCAAGGTGGGGGGCAGGAGGAGGGGGTGTTGGGAGGGTTGC
>NC_051404.1:22203951-22204160 GCF_015228065.2 Penaeus monodon
TCAACAAGGCGACAGACAAAATATAGGCAGGTGGTTCCAAGATCGGGGCTAAGAGAACGTTCGCTCAGACATCGCAAGGCAGAGAGATAACATATGTTACCGACTATCAACTTCATATTTTGCCTCAGAAGAATAACCACATTATTAGCCCTGTTACGACATTCCGTCCATAACCCAGTCTTCTCGAGGCTGGTCGGCAGAGAAGAGGA
>NC_051404.1:22204859-22205140 GCF_015228065.2 Penaeus monodon
TTGAATCTCGATAACCTTTACGTTTAAAAATTCCTGCATGTTAGAAAAAAATATAGACCATAAAGCGAAGAGGCAAAGCGAAAGACAGTAACTATAAATAGCAATTAAGGTCAAAGCGATAAATTGCAGCTGTTTGGCTCAATAAGGAAATGAGACTTCCGGTTCCTCGAACATGAGGAAATAAAGAGAGAAGGAAGGAAACGACAGACGGAGATGCGAGGCGGAGGGAGAATGTATGGAAGGCGGAAAGAGAGCGGGAAGGATAGAAGAAAACGATAAAC
>NC_051404.1:22205450-22205798 GCF_015228065.2 Penaeus monodon
GTTAGTGAAAAAAAAATGTACTTTTTATGTTTTCGTAAAAAAATATTCAACATGTTTACATACATATGCGATTTTGGCGCAGCCGCCCCTTACCTGACTGGATCCCTCTTCTCTGCTCAGCGCTGGTTAAGAATGAGCCACCAAAACCTTCACGAAACACCAGACCCTGTGGACTTTCCTCCGATCCCCGGGAAGAAAGACCAGATTCTTGCCCCACTCAAGGCTCCTGGGATTACAAGACGGACGCATATGGCAGTAGGACGTGGCACCTGGAAACGTCCAAAGGCAAAGAGGTTCATGTAAATGGAGAGGAGAACCTAGTGGCTTGAGAGCAAGCTGACATGCTTC
>NC_051404.1:22205822-22206575 GCF_015228065.2 Penaeus monodon
TAATACCGGGGCTGCATTCGAAGAACACGAGCATCGCGTCCGGCGTTTCGAATTATCCAAGGTCGGGGCACTATCAGTTATGCAAAATTTAATGGCGGGTCACGAACGGTGGAATTCTCAACGGCTCTTGACTTCCAGGCGACTGATTCAGTACCTTACTTGTACATATGATTTTCACAAATCATCTTTGGGAATAAACCAGGACTGGCAGCCATCGAAAAAATAGAAAATGAGATCAAAGAAGCATGCGAGCGAAAGCCGCTAATCTGCCTCCCTCCATTTTGAGAAATAGTGCGTCAAGTGATTCACAAAAGCACTTCTTCTATATATACTCCTTCATCCTGTTCTATCCTCTCACCCCTCTGTTATGCCCTATCCTCCCCCTCTTCTTTCTCCGACCCTCTTCTCCTACCCCCCCCTCCCCCGCTAGTCTTCCTCATCCCTTTCCAAGAAACCTCTCTTCTTTCTCCACCTTCACCATTCCCTATCTTCTGTCACTCCCGTTCTCTCCATTTTCCTATCTTCGCTGCCCCTTCCTATCCTCTCTCCTCTCTCTCTCCCTCCCCTCCCCATTCTCCTATACTCCTCTCTCCTTTCGCCTTTCCTACTCTCTCCTTCCCCTTTTTATTTTGCCCTTTCATCTCCTCCATCCCTCTCCCCTTATACCCCCTCCCCCTCACTTCTCTCACGGAAAGAAATACGCAAGAATAAACGAGAAACGAGAGACAGACTCTGAAAAAAATGTTTTTTCAT
>NC_051404.1:22206633-22206811 GCF_015228065.2 Penaeus monodon
GATGGGAAAGCTTGCCTTAACTACACAATTTCATGTAATGGGTGAAAGAGATACTGCTGATGAGGTAATGAGGGGAGAGCAGTGTGAGGGTTAATGAGTCCTCCATATATGGCCCATTTTGTTAATACACTGGTTGGGATAACAGGCAAGGGCAGAGGAAGCGTGGAAGGCGATGCAC
>NC_051404.1:22207617-22207913 GCF_015228065.2 Penaeus monodon
AGATATCGTGTTCGTCCTTTAGACTGCCGAAAAAATATGTATACATTATTTTCCCACTTTTCACATTCTGTAAGTAATGTACCGTTTGTTAATAGCCGTCATTGCATGTTTCAGGTTTTTAAACAAGATGGAATGAAAATAAATAAACGGATTTTGCTTTTTAACTGTTTATCTATTACCAATGCGCTTTATTCCTTGGAAAAATAACAAGTTAGCAAACAAAGCATAATATAGTCAACAGCAGCAAAATAGAGCAGATGGGTAAATAAGCAATGAAAGAATGTAACAGAGTAGAT
>NC_051404.1:22207989-22208426 GCF_015228065.2 Penaeus monodon
TACTCAACTATATCAACATTTTAGTCAATCAAATAAATAAATAGAGGGTCAGATAAAAAAGATATGGTAAATGTGTAAATCTAATCAATATATCAAATAGATGTTAGATATATAAGTAAATGAAAAGATGCAAAGATAGACAGATAAAATAATCATTACCTTTCATCATAAATGGAAATAAGATCTTTCAACACTCGCAAAATAAACAAGTCCTTACTGATACACGAATAAACAATGAGAGCAAAGGGACATCGTGAGGCGTCATCGGCGTAGACTTCCGCTGATGACGCGTCCGTTCATGGCTCGCGACGCGACTCACGCCGGCGGTCGAGGCATAGTTCGGGAAGGATCCAAATGACTCCATTTCTCAGTGTCGGCCAGACGCCACAAGCCGCGAAACGAGCATTTTTTTCTCTCTCTTTTCAGGCCTTTAACTG
>NC_051404.1:22208479-22209074 GCF_015228065.2 Penaeus monodon
GGAGGCTGTTTACATATTCATTTTATCTGCCAACAGCAATATGTCCAGATGTTCTGCTTATTTATAAGTAAGACGTTCTGTCAATCGATTTGGTGCAGTTGAAAAGACCGGTTAGTTAAACTGTCAACCAGTCTACGGGAAGTTTCAACATGTTTCAACTGGTTATTTGCGACTTTCTTTACAAAGTTGTATTGCCTTCGAGAATTTATAACTTTTGGACTTCATTTGTTGTGGCGTGTAGATGTTGAAAATATATGGCAAATGTTGAAGGAAACTTAATGCCCCATATATGATTTTATTTTAATATTACGAGAGGCATGTAAAAACTTTCATAATGCATTTACAAGGTCAGTTTCCTTTGTTTTATACTAAGTGTGTGATTCTAGATATAGAATAGGAGGGATAAGCTTTTAATGTATGCTTGCTGTGTCTGTAAGCAAGTGTCCGCACGAGTATTTAAAAGAATGCGGGAATTAATATGTATTTTAACACATAAGTTGGTCTACGTGTATAACTGAGCATAGCCAGTAACTGTACGCTGATACAGAGAATAAGTAACCTGAACAATTCATACTTGCTTAATACTTCCGTTTTC
>NC_051404.1:22209146-22209534 GCF_015228065.2 Penaeus monodon
AATTAGGACTGAAGTAATAATACTGGTTTGGGTCACATACAGTTACACTACCACTACTGTGTAACAATCCGAATTAACATACAATTAACTTAACAAAAAGCGATAATCAAAATCCAGTTTATATTACTCTTTTCATGTTGTAAACTGTTATAATTGTTGATAATTTGATTATATATAGAGAGTGTACTGATAGACAGGTAGAAAGATTGACAGATACACAGATAAATAGACATTAGATATATCAAATTATGCACCACTTGAAAATATCACAACATCGAGTGCAAATTCAAAACGATGTTTATGAAAATATAATCTATTATGTCTGAAAACAAAACCTAGATCAGGTGTATAAAGGTGCAACTTAGATACAAATATTTTAATGATTAAT
>NC_051404.1:22209665-22210274 GCF_015228065.2 Penaeus monodon
ATCCTCTCTTCTTCCGTCATTTTCTCTCACTCTTCTCTTTCCTTCCTCCTCTTCCCCGGCTATCATTTTTACTCTCTTTATTTCTCCTCCTATTTTTCCTACCCTCTCTAAGGTTAATGACACTTCCTTCCTCGCCGAGATGAGGCCGCGAGCGAGAGGATATTCCGAGCGGATTGAGATGAATACTTCGGCCCCGCTCGGGTATCGCCTCGCTCGCGGGAGCATAAAAAGCGATTGGCAAGCTTCTGCCAGAGAGCTATGGCCGCGTAATGTTGTGATAATATCGCCGGCGAAAGACTCGCGCTACAGCTGCCCGTCAGAAAGGAGGTAAGGGGAGAGGGGGTTGGGGGAGGATCAATACAAGTAATATTAACCTGCGCTCCAAGGCCGTCCCTGTTTGCTGCTGGTTCGCTGCCCCTCACCCTCGTGGCCCCTCTTCTCGCGGGATCTCGTATTTCTCGAGAATTCGCGGTGCTCGCTTATCATTTGGCCAAAAGGAGAAGAAAACAAAATGGCTGTCGTCGTCCCCCTTGCTGAACCTCTTGGAATCTCGCATCTCCAGAGAATTCGCTTTACTTGATTATCATTCGGCAAAAAAGGCGTGATTTA
>NC_051404.1:22210309-22210910 GCF_015228065.2 Penaeus monodon
GACCTTCCTCAACCTAGGGTGAAATCAAGTCGTCACCTTGTACGCACGGACTCTCCACAGAAGGTATTAGAGAGAAAGAGGAAGGAGGAGGAAGAGGGGGAAAGGGACGAAAGTAGAAGGAAGGGAAAGTTAGTAAAGTGAATTTGTGGGAAAGAGGAAGATTAGCGTAGAGAAATAGGTTGAGGAAGAATTATGAAGTGTAATACATTAGCTCTCAAATGTAATTAGTCATCTTCGTCGGCGGCTGTGAAGTCTTTTCCTTGGAGGTTTAGAAAAAGGTGTCATCGCGTGTCCTTACTCTTACTTCTTTCCTGTGTATGTAAAATATATGCATGCATTACAAAATGCCAAAGTACGCTGGACTTTGTGGTAATTGTTCTTTTCAAATGCAGTCTGTATATCATATGTAATCATGGTACATTATAACTAGCACGATTATCTACATCAAAAAGCCATAATTCCGGAGATAAACCATAGCATAAAGGAAATGTGATTTGCCTCATGAGCAGTGTTGATACCATGGGGCTATCATTCAAAGCAGCTGAACGGTAGAGAATCTCTCTTTAAGATTATTAAAAGGGGACGTGGCGCTTGGCGATCA
>NC_051404.1:22211198-22211336 GCF_015228065.2 Penaeus monodon
TCCTATATAAGGTCATCTATTTATGTATACACTTCTGTAGCTGTTCGTCTGTCCATCTCTGTCTAATCTTTTATTTCTCTATATATCTAAGATCTGGATATTGTATCTTTCTATTTGTCTTGCTTTTCTCTCAGTCAT
>NC_051404.1:22211656-22211746 GCF_015228065.2 Penaeus monodon
GAAAAAAAGCATAGACTATATCACGCCTCGCTAAACTGAGCCGAAGATCAGAGACTATTTGCACATCATATACACAATTTGATTATGTAG
>NC_051404.1:22211777-22211873 GCF_015228065.2 Penaeus monodon
CCTTTATCATATATAATACTATGAATGAGTAAGATTCCACAACAATGCACACTGCCACATCATGTAGTGAGAATTTATAGTATGTATATTATAACA
>NC_051404.1:22212558-22212788 GCF_015228065.2 Penaeus monodon
CATGAACAAAATTTTCATGGGAGGGAGAGCAGGAGCAGAGAGTGCACGTGTACGAGCATATTAATGGAATATTCGTCACCTCGGAAGCACTGGACATGCCATCTTCACACACCAGGCAAGGCAAAAGAGGTGAAGTTGCAACAAGAACAACGGTCCAGTGCATCGACCCTTCGACTCAATTCCAATGTGACATGTCTATGAGCTCTCACCATCCCCAGGGCATTCTATCT
>NC_051404.1:22212812-22213080 GCF_015228065.2 Penaeus monodon
GACGATAGAAAACATCAAGTGTAAGACGGGAACCAATGGTGTGGATCTTCAAATCTCCGATCTGATCGAATTGGACTTGGAATGGAAATATACAAGAGACACTAGTGAGGAAAAAGGACGGAGGCAAAGAGGACAAGAGGACGAGAGTAATGGAAAGGGGCATGGAAGCCGTTGGAATTCCATGACCATAAAAATTGGAATTCTGTACGGTCTTCTTTTCTTTCCTCTCTTTAATTTGCATGTTTATGGGGGTATTGGAGGTAGTGCG
>NC_051404.1:22213108-22213243 GCF_015228065.2 Penaeus monodon
GATCGAGGAGGAGCAGCGTCGTTTGACGAGTTTGGGAATGGAGGGCATCTTCAGAATCTCCGATCTGATCGAAGGTTGCACTTCGGAATTGATTAACAACAGTTACGAGTTTTCTTGTTATGAGGAAGGCTGAAG
>NC_051404.1:22213282-22213510 GCF_015228065.2 Penaeus monodon
TGGATTATTTCCATGTACCTTAGTTTGGATTCTGTTTTACTTACTTGTTTTTCATCTCTTTAATTTGCCAATGTATTATGGGGGGATTGAGAGGTAAGATGGAGAAAAATTACAAAAACATACAGGATAGATAGATCGATGAGCAAGCGTCGTTACGAGACTGCGTTTGGAATGACACTAATCGTCGTTGACGCACAACCAAAGAATCCCCGGTCTCCTATCCATAAA
>NC_051404.1:22213630-22214145 GCF_015228065.2 Penaeus monodon
ATAAGAATACAATGTAGACCTAGAAATTAAGCAATAGAGAACTAAAATCTTAAGAGAACTGTTGGTTTATTGTGTTACATCCCTTCCCTCACCCCTAAAAAGGACGCTGTGATGACAAATCCTGAGATTTCATGAGTTAAGTAAAAATCTCCAAGAAGCAACTTGCAACACTGGATGCAATTAAGCTTGGTGCTTATTACATTTTCAAACCTTAGTCAGCCAGACCAAACCTTTGATCGAATTTTGCTTTATTTTTTAGATTTTCTCACTTGTATTGTTTTCTTTTCATTGTAATTATTGTTAATATTCATCCTTCCTCATTAAGTTAGTATTCATCAAAGTATATGTCATAAAACTTTCATACTAATTAAATGCTTCATTTGGTTATTGCAAGTGTTATATATGCATTTTAGTAATACACTAGTCTGTATTCATATTTCATTCTTTTGCGTCTCGCTGAAGTCATTTTATTTGTGCAAAACGTATTACGAGCTGTATATTCCTGTTCTATCTCT
>NC_051404.1:22214758-22215101 GCF_015228065.2 Penaeus monodon
GAATTTATGCACATTTATCATTTCCACGACTCTCCGAGGGGGAGGGTCAGAAGGAAGGTAGAAGGGGAAATGGAAAGGAAGGGGGAGAGGAAAGGGGGGCAGATGGTAAAGGAAGGGAAGGGGCTCAAAAAGGGAGATGGGAAAGGGGAAACAAAGAGGGAATGGATGAAGCGTGAAGAGGAAGTAGGGATCGGTGAGGGGAAGGAAAGGGGTGAGAGAGAAGGGGTTCAAAGAAAAGAGAGGGAGGTTCAAGGAAGAAGCCGAGAGAAGTCGAAGTGAGAAGATGTAGGGTTTAAAGTGGAAGGAGAGGAGTGAATTTCAGGGAGATTTGGGGATGAGTGTC
>NC_051404.1:22215186-22215347 GCF_015228065.2 Penaeus monodon
AAAGGAGACCCTTTATTTCTTATTTTTATTTCTTGTTCCGTGGAATTCCCACGGGTCCCCCTCGTTTCCAGTATCTAGAGAGATTATAGGCTTGGTAGAAGAGAGTTCATATCAGGAAAATGCCTCATAACTTAATGCTCAGTTTAGAAGGTAAGATAAAG
>NC_051404.1:22216030-22216122 GCF_015228065.2 Penaeus monodon
ATATGTTTGTATAGCACTGAGTATACAGGATGAATATAAATGTTTATGTAAATGGCAGGGATGGCGCTGTATCGTGGAATGTTAACTTCTTA
>NC_051404.1:22216192-22216581 GCF_015228065.2 Penaeus monodon
GATGAAAAGGAAATATCTATCTATACTTTCCTTTATTTACAGTTATTTACATCTTTCAGTATGTCTTCTTATTCTGGAGTCGTTGATTTGTTATTTTTTTATTCTCTAATTGACTTTCAGTGTTCATACACTGCTATATCTTTCTGCACTGTTACTTTAACAGCCTGTTTATTTGCCTATCAATCTACTAGTTAATGAGTTAATGAAGTTAAAATATTGATCCATCTATTTATTCCGTCAATAATATTATTTATTCATTTTGACTTCACATTTGCCCTTTGAATATTCGTAGGTACAATTACCTAACCGACAACGACCAGAGACAGGGACTCGTAGATCAATACAGACACCCAGTGATGCTAGGAATTCGCCGCTGTTCTATCTTATAC
>NC_051404.1:22216644-22218179 GCF_015228065.2 Penaeus monodon
TCGTGCACAGTCACGTACATAAAGCTCATCACAAAATTAACCACACCGCTTTCTTACCACACTCTGGCTTGACACCTACATACCATTACATCCATCACAGACACCGATGTAGACTACCAGTCCCTTGAAATTACGAAAGTCCAAATCAGATCATTAAACTCTGACCGTTGCTAGGTTTGCTTACATCTTTCGGACCCCGCTTCACTGTGGCATTTGACACTTATTTCTCCTGCTTTGTTAGGTTCTATATTTCTGTTCTACTCTTTTACTTGCTGATTGTTAAGATTTGGTGGATCCGAGGGGAGAACTCAGCCTTGTGAGATTACCAACCATCCGGGTTCCTAACCCTCTAACTATTATCTCCCGTCACCGCCCGCCCGCACACCACCCACTACTAAAAACCTGGCTCAGTCATACTATTGTGCTTTTGCTCACTCGTCATTGCTCACACAAAGGGCACAGCATGAAATATAATGCCAATCTGTCTTTCCTCCACCCAAGGAGGGTCACAGACCAAATTTCCGGGTTACAGACCATCTTATTGGGTTTGTCGTGCAAGAGAATCATTATAAAACTGCCTTCAGGATAACTGTCCGAATTGGTCACAATAATATGCCCAAAACATGACCCTCTCTCCGTTGTGAAGAGACGGAGAACTGGAGCATCAATGGAAATGAGGCTCCGTAACCTTCCTCCCAAAAAACCGCTGAGATCAGCCCCGAAGTGGCCGAGGGAAGACAGAACGGGACTTTTTCTACGAAGGAGGCGGTGAGTCTCGTTAGAAACTGTGGAAGGAGCTCCAGGTTCACTTCTATCGTCGGCGGTTTCTCAGAGAAGAGCAGTGCGCTCGTGGAAACATCTCTTATATCAACAGTTGGTCGTTACCCAGAAAAACGTACAAGCACAACAACGCTCGGTTGCCTGCTCTGCAAATAAAATCGACCAAGGCTGGAAGAACAAAGTCGAAGAAAGGAAGAGCTGTATATCTGGTGGGCATCAGAAAGGCCAGAAAATTAAAAGGTGTGAATTCAATGAATTCATTATACAGAAGCAAGAAGAGGTTGTAGAAGCGGCTCCTTACCAGTCGCAAGAGCATGCTCAAGAACCTAGAAGCACTCACCATCTCCAGACCTGCAGTATCCTGGAAGCCTACAGAGAGTAAGAGATAACTGCTGCATCAGGATTCCGTGTGCAGAGGCCATACTCCAGGAAACTCCCCTAGGAAACCAGGAGGACATGGGCCACAACGTAGCCAAAGAAACTCTCCAGCCTCTCAGGAAGAGTGTAGAGTGTGTAGCTGAAAAGGCACTCCCGCAGACGCTAAACTAAAGCACTATTATGCAATCGAAAAGGATTGCTGACCAACGTCAAAAAGTCTTGGTAATGCTATCGCAGGCAATGGACAGGAAAACACCACACTGATGTTAGTAATAGCCATATTCACTGTGGGCCACCGTCAATCCCAATGCCTTATACAGGATTTCATCCTGTATATGGTATTGGACATTTCTAGCCGAATCAACTAACCATTCCTT
>NC_051404.1:22218238-22218323 GCF_015228065.2 Penaeus monodon
TAGCATAAATGTCGAAATACGAATCATTTCAGCAAATGTGAGAGGATTCCATACCAAAGTTGGAGAACTATGATTCCATACCAAA
>NC_051404.1:22218769-22218872 GCF_015228065.2 Penaeus monodon
CTTTCCAACACATCGCTTGGGGTTATCATTGGACCCAGTTGTCACTGACCTACCTTCCCATTCGGTAAAGTCTTGGATATGATGGGGCATCTGACTACGAAGC
>NC_051404.1:22219142-22219309 GCF_015228065.2 Penaeus monodon
ACATTAAACCTCAAACATGGATCCGATAAAAAAGAAATTCTACAAATAGAAATAAGCAACTTCATAGTCAGGCTCAGAAATGGGGCATTCACAATGAGAAAGCAATAAAATAATAAGAGAGTGTAAGGTAGGAACGAAATTATGGGGAATATTGTCAAAGACAAGCC
>NC_051404.1:22220730-22221009 GCF_015228065.2 Penaeus monodon
ACCCCACAGGGTTTTTCTCTCCAGATATTTAAAATTTTTGAATCTTTCATCTTAACATAGATTGAAGCTCGGTCCTTGCAGATTTTTAAAATGCAAGCACACGGCGGCTAAAGCCACTATAGATATTTTGGTAATATTCACTTTGGCATAGCACGTGATGATCAAATTAATAGGTTAGACTTTAAATAGGAATCCCTAAAACTAAATTTTTTGTGTGTAAAAAAAATGCATTCACAATTATTTTTAAAAATTGAAAAAAATTTTTTTACAATAAAGTTA
>NC_051404.1:22221750-22222186 GCF_015228065.2 Penaeus monodon
TGCAAAATAATAAAAAATCCGGGTCAAAAAAATGCCTCACAATCTGTCCTTTACGATAAACTGACGATCAAAAGGACTCCTAGTTGAAACCCTCTCTCAGCACTGCTTAAAGGTCTGCATTACTCCGACCCTATTTTACGGGCGCAGTACTTCTTCCCGCGGTGCCCCGAGGGACTCCAGGCCGATCATGTCCGCCCTACGTGATTGCGCCTTCCCGACTTCCCTCACCCTTTCGCGTTTCTGGTGGGCCCCGAGAGGAAGCTTTGGGTTTTGCGTTGATAACTAAGTACTCAGGGACATGTGTTCGGTACGGCTTAAAGATGACTAAAAGGTTTATACACCTGTGAACATTCATAAACCCCAAATTTCTCCCTAAAAGGCATAAAAAACAACAAAAACACACAAAAACCCCCCCCACAACGGGACACCACACCAC
>NC_051404.1:22222349-22222612 GCF_015228065.2 Penaeus monodon
TTTTAAATCAAAAAACTAGACAAATCAGAAGAATATCGATTTCTGTTAAAGTTGATCGCCACCACCACCAAGTTTAAGAAAAAATTTGGTTTTTTTAAGATAAAAAGTCATAATTATTGTAAAGAAACATTAAGTGAAATATGTTAAAATATCCTGTATATTACTTTTTCAAAATTTTCATGAAAAAAACTTTTCATCTACATACAAATTTCATTATGTTACTAATCTACTAAATTTTTATGTTTTTTGTTAATCAGGACCCT
>NC_051404.1:22222710-22222802 GCF_015228065.2 Penaeus monodon
TGTAAAAACCCCACAAACCCAAAACAACCACCCACCCCCCACAAACCCCCCCCACACCCAACCCCACCACACACCAAAAACACACAAAAAAT
>NC_051404.1:22223728-22223841 GCF_015228065.2 Penaeus monodon
TGTGAGTTTAAATTTTAATTTTTTTTTTAAATATAAAAATGTGTTGGGTTTTGTGTTGTTTTTGTGGTGGGCTCCGTGGGGTGTGGTTGTGGGGGGTGGTGGGGTGTGTGTGT
>NC_051404.1:22223891-22223962 GCF_015228065.2 Penaeus monodon
TGATTTTTGGTTAAAACCCACATAATATAATAATAATGTTTCACCAAAACCCAAACAAAAAAAAAATGAGT
>NC_051404.1:22224139-22224396 GCF_015228065.2 Penaeus monodon
GGGATAATAATTATTTTCGTTATCATTAAAGATTCTAAAAACATTAACAATGGTAATTAGTGTAATTACAATAAAATAATAACGATAGCAACAACAACAAATCAAGAATGAAAATGACAATAGCCATAAAATAATTACATAAATACCCTTAAGAATACCCGTTCAAACTAAACATATAAAAAAAAAAAATAAATTCATACCAACAAACAAAAATAATATTCTTCGCCCCATACTCTCTTCCTCCTCTCCTTTCTTAC
>NC_051404.1:22224821-22224924 GCF_015228065.2 Penaeus monodon
TTTCTATATATTAGGGATAATTATATGAAATTTTTTTATCTTATATTCCTTATATGAAATACCTTTATTTTTTTTTTTGTTGTCATAATATTATAAAAATTAA
>NC_051404.1:22224965-22225326 GCF_015228065.2 Penaeus monodon
TCCATATAGAAAAAAAACAACAACTATGTACATGACAAAATACTAATTTTCCAACAATAACAAAAAAACAATATTTAAAGATAAAAAACAAAACTTACAATAAAAAAAAAATACTTAACAAAACACCCAAACACACATACCCCACATACACAAAACAATATTCAGCCTTAAACAACAAATATTATCAGAAATCTAAACTTTTTGTTTTTACATAATTTCGCTTATTTTTTCTTTTTTTCCCCTTAAAAAAATTACCCACCCCCCCCGACAACACAACACACCACATCTGTTTTCTCTTTCAACAACCCCTTTTTTTATAATTATGGGTTTTAATCCCTAAAAACAAAATTTACATAAATTT
>NC_051404.1:22225362-22225704 GCF_015228065.2 Penaeus monodon
TTATTTACTTTTAAAATTAAATAATTAAATTTTAATATTATCTTCATATTTACAACACAGAGAACTCACAAACCCTTTATTTGCCCAAGTAGAAAACCCCCGTCCTCCAACGGTTTTTTTTAAAACATTATTATTATTTTTTCTGTAAAAATATACAAATAGTTCCTTAATGGGATTCTTTGTTTATTTTTTACCCTTACATATAATTTATAATATATTATCTAAAATTTAATAAAATTATATAAAATATTTTTACATATTGGTGGGTTTCATTAAATATATATTATATTATGAAACTTTAATTTTCATCCTATTTTATATTTTCTCCCCTTTCATAAAATA
>NC_051404.1:22225839-22226271 GCF_015228065.2 Penaeus monodon
TTTATATAAATAATTTAATAATCATAATAATTTTATATATATATTTAACCTTGTTTAAAAATTTAATTTATAAGATATATGGGATAAAAAATTAAACATATTATTATATAATGATAAAAAAATTTTTATAAAGATAAAGGAATAATAGAAGGGTGGAATTGAATATAATGTTTCATACATAAAAATTATTTAAAAATAAAAATAATATAATGATTTAAATTTTCAATTAAAAAAAATGTAAAACTAAGGCGTCTGTTCCGGGAAAGACGATCTTGCAGAATCCCTTTTGGGGAACCATTGTTCTACTGTATTCTCTTCTCCCCCTGTAGTTTTTTCAACTTTCTTCATTCTGCATTTTATTAACCTTTTATAAAAACTAATTCCCGCTCTCTCCCCCAAACCCCCCCACTTTCTCTGCACTGTCTTTTTCCC
>NC_051404.1:22226415-22226718 GCF_015228065.2 Penaeus monodon
AGGAATGAACTGAGTTTGAAAAGGAAAATTTTTAACTGCTGTTTCAAAAGTTTTGGCTTTTGGGGTATCTTTTGGATTGTTTCTTTTTTTCAGGTAACGATAGGGGAGAGATATATACAATGCATTTTAAATTGGAAATACAGTCTGCAGTGTCTTGCTGGTCGCCGAATAAAACTCAAGAAAACTGTCACCCAAAAGAAATTAACATTTTAAAAATTTTTTTGATCTTGGGAAGACGGAAGTTATTTCCAAAAACAAAAAGAATCATTTCGTATTGATAAAAAATGTTAGGGCGGAGGCAAA
>NC_051404.1:22226825-22227853 GCF_015228065.2 Penaeus monodon
CAATAATAAAATAGATTAATAAATAGTAAAAAATTTAAAAGATTAAAAAAGGGGAAAGGGGACACATTTTTAATTTCACTTGAAAGAAATTTCGAAGTCTTATTAGCGGGCCCTTTTGACTGTTTGGGAGAGGCCCTTGGAAGACAAAGAAAAATGGAAGACGGAAGGAAGGAAATTTTAACACGAAAAGTAAAGAAGAGAGAGAGATTGGGGGCGAAAAAAAAGAAACCGGAGAAGAGAAAGACAAAACCCAAAACCCAAAAACAAACAAAAAATAGAAATTTTCAAAAAAAAAATAAGAATGGCAAAAAACTAAACAAAAAAACTTTTTCCTAGGCATGTAAAAACCCCGATTATTTTAAATGAAACCTTTCGAGTGGCAAAAGGGGGACGAAGCCAAAGACGGAGGGGGAGGGAGATTAAAAATCGGAGAATTTAAAAAGAAATACCTCATCCAAAAACCCAAATTCTATTTGGGAAACTTTCTGGAAGAAACGTAATAAGAGTTATAAAGGGAGGAGTAAAAATATTTTTGGAATTATGAAAGGGGATGATGGCTGGTATGATTTAAGAAATGGGTTGATGATGATGCTGTCCACCAATCCCCCTTATCACCCCCCCTTCCCTCCTATTCCCCCCTTTACCCCGTCCCCCCCCCCTTCCCCTTCCTTCCCCCTTACCCCCCCCTCCCTCCCCCCCCCCCAAACCCCACCCTCCTTTTTCGCCATTTCGAAAGACCCTATTGACAGGCGCCCTTGCATTCCGCCTCGCCCGCCCCCCCGGTGTCCGAGGGGCGGCGGCGTCCTGCCTCGGGGTCGCTGACGGAAGGACGTCCGTTATAGCGAGGTGATGAAGAGCGATTCGTTATCTAGCGAGGCGAGGCGAGGGAGCTGGAAACAATGGCTGGCCTCGCGCGATTCGGGTAATGAGGGGTCCGGGCGTCGCCGCGGCTCATTATGGGGCGCCGAGGGATTGTGCCCCGCTCCTTATTCGCTTACACGTTCACTCTAGGTGCCTTGTGTAGTCAG
>NC_051404.1:22228050-22228119 GCF_015228065.2 Penaeus monodon
CATAAACAACAAAAAAAAAAAAAACACAAAAAAAAAAACACCCCAAACAACACACACAAATAAAAAAAA
>NC_051404.1:22228154-22228232 GCF_015228065.2 Penaeus monodon
ATAAATAAAAAAAAAACAAAAAAAAAAACAAAAAACACACACACACACACACCACACAACACACATAAATAATATAAT
>NC_051404.1:22228444-22228616 GCF_015228065.2 Penaeus monodon
AATTATTTACATAATCATTATAAAAAAAAAAAAACCAAAAAAAAAAAAAAAAAAAAACCAAAAAACACCCAAACCCCCAAAAAAAAAAATAAAAACAAAAACACATGAAACAAAACATACATAATTTCCCCCTAAAAAAAACAAAATAAATAAAAAAAAAACCCCCCAAAAA
>NC_051404.1:22228758-22228911 GCF_015228065.2 Penaeus monodon
ATAATTTGTTAAGTTATATAAAACCACACACAACCACAGCCCAAAAAACACAACACAACAAAACCCACAAACACAAACACCCCCACCCCAAACAAAATCAACAATTAAAAAGGTCAGAAAAAAAAATTTTTTTACCAACCCACAAACAAACCC
>NC_051404.1:22230735-22230881 GCF_015228065.2 Penaeus monodon
GTATTTAAACACCCAACCACCAGCACACCTCCCCACAAAAATATACAAACATACTACAACATATAATAATTATTTTAATTTATTATTATATTTTAATATAATCATTAAACACACACCACCAAAAAACCACCAAAAACAAAAAAAAA
>NC_051404.1:22230916-22231005 GCF_015228065.2 Penaeus monodon
TAATTATTAAATATATTAATTATATTAAAATATAAAATAATTTTTATAATTTATATTATATACAAAAAATTAACTCAACACACACACCC
>NC_051404.1:22231263-22231850 GCF_015228065.2 Penaeus monodon
CAGGGGGCACTTTTTTTATAAATAAATAAAGTGGTGGGGTTTGGGGGAAAGGTTTGGCGCGCCACAGTCGGTTGGGTCAGGGTTTGAATTTTTTACATTGGGGGGGTTTCAGGTTTTTCCCCCCGACCTTTAATTACCAGCTGGGATAGGCGAAATGGTTCTTTCCAACCTAGGAGACGGTTTTTTCCCAAAAGTTTTCCTTTTCCCCCCTGGAGTTCAAATAGAGCCTTTTGAATTTAAGTTGATTTAAACTTGGGGGCTTTATTAGATATTATTGAAAAAAAAATTTTATTTTTTAATTTTTTTTTTAGGGTTTTGTTTTCCAAGGGGTAAATGATAATTTAATTTTCAAAAACCCCAAACCACCCACCCCCACAAAATCCTTTACCTTTTGGTTCACTTTTTAAACCCACCCCTAAATTCCCCCTCCTCACCAGGCTATTGGGTTCATTCCTTTTCCCAAAATAACCCCGGCCCCGTCTCCCACCCCTCCCTCTTTGTCCTTCGTTTCTTCTCATCTCCCCTTTTTTAAAATTTTCTGTCTTTTCCTTTCCCGGGGGTCAAAAAAAACCCCAACCGTTTTCCCC
>NC_051404.1:22232727-22233159 GCF_015228065.2 Penaeus monodon
TGATAAGAATGTGGTGATAAAATAATGATGAGGTGGTATGATAACACAAGCAGTAACACGACAATAATAAGATACGTCCGCTATTAATCTACTAAAGATAATAGATAAGCGACGAGAGCGAAGGAATGAAATACGTAAACATCGCAAGCATCGGCGCCACAGACCCCGATCTCGAATCAGAGATGCAAAACTTGGTTCTTGGACTAAATTCTAAGCTTTTCCCCGCGCGATCATTTTTTTTTCATTGCTGCACTCGGGAAAGAAGGAACTTCTGTTTTGCTCAGTTCTATATTTTGAATCTATTCCATGCCGAAGTTATGGATAGCTTTCAGACTGGTAGGCATGATGCTCGGTTTTACAAGAGATACACAGACAACTTGGAACAGTTGTGATAGGTATAGAGACTGATAGACGGTGGCTCACGTACGCGCC
>NC_051404.1:22233367-22234570 GCF_015228065.2 Penaeus monodon
TATGTTTAAGTTGTCCCTTGGAAATCACACGAAGGGAGGGGGTAAAAAAAATAATTACAATTTTCTCTGTCCAAAGGTCTAACTTTGAATGAGAAGGTATCTATGCGTTCAAATTATAATGGTCAGAGTGTCGTTCATTTTCTTTCAAATTTTAATTGTTTATCCCTAAAATCAAGATCACGATCAGAATTTGCATAAAGAAAGTAAAGGAGCAAGCAGGTGAAATGTGATATAAAGAAAATAACTGCCGAGAAATAAATCCAAAGGAGAAAAAGCTTAGTAACAAGGCTGAAAAGATAAGATATAAGCCTGTACTCACCTAATACAATAGACTGGTAAAGGGATAACCAGAATTCATAAATACATAATTCGTAATCAATTTGAATGCATTGGGAGGGGATCGAGGAAGCTTTCTTGATCCATTATTATGACAAGATCACGGAAATCTCCATATCCTCAGGTATCCTTCATTTCGGCTTCCTATTGTAACACACCAATTGGAACGACACTGTGCATATCATGATAAATTTCCTTTGGCATTACAAGTGTCTTTTCATGATGGATCCCTGATATTGTTTCTACACGTGTAAGCTCCTTCGAAGAGATCTGCTTAAATCAATTAAGGATGTTATCTGATACAGGCCGAGTGTTGGCGATGCTTCCTCCTCAATTCCCAAAGCAAGGCATTGGATGAGGAACCTACCAGACTAATCAGTTCGTTTTTTTTAAGACGAGAAAAGTGTATTGAAGATGTGTTAAGATACTAATGTTTATTATTGTTCTGAGTGTTTCTAAATGAGAAAATGATAAAGGTGTATATTCCTGAATTTTTAAAATGACTTTCATATTACGTTAGACTGTTAATGAAACTTACCTTCTCAAAATTGTTAAATCAGAGAGAAACTGTGATGAGCTATAGAACATAAAAGGAACAGGTTTTTCCCCCCCCCAAAAAAAAAATTTTTAAAAAGGGGGGTAATTTTTAAAAAAATTTATTTTCGAAAATTTGTTTGGTTTTCTAAAAAAAACAAACAAAACCCCCCTTAATTTTTAAAATATTTTTTAAAAATTTATTTTAAAAAAAATTTTTGAAAGGGGGAAAACCCCCAACCCAAAAAACAAAAAAAATTTTTTTTTAAAAATTTTATTTAATTAAATAAAAAATTTAAATTTTTTTATAAAATTTTTTTTTTTGGGGGGGGG
>NC_051404.1:22234590-22234700 GCF_015228065.2 Penaeus monodon
GGGGGGGGGGGTTTTTTTTTTTTTTGGGGGGGTTTGTAAAAACCCCCTTTTTCCCCCCCCTTTTCCCCCTTTCCCCCCTTTTAAAAATTCAAAATTTTTTCAAACCAAAA
>NC_051404.1:22234908-22235115 GCF_015228065.2 Penaeus monodon
ACCCCCAAAAGGAAAAAACCAAAACAAACCCCAAAAAACCCCCCACCAAACAAAACCCCCCAAAAAAAACCCCCCACCCCAACTTTGATTTAAAGCCCAGGGGGAAAACAAAACCCAAAAAATAATAAAAATAAACCCCAATTTTTCCCCCCTTTTGGAAAAAAAACGGGGAAATTAAAATTTCTTAAAATTTTTAAAAGGCAAAAA
>NC_051404.1:22235148-22235597 GCF_015228065.2 Penaeus monodon
AAAAATAAAAAAAAGTAGGAAAATTTTCAAAAAAAGGGGAAAACAAAAAAATTAAATTTTTAACGCCAAAAATTCCCCCCGGGAAAAAACCCCAAAAATAACAAAAAAGGGCCGATTTCCCAAACAATAGGGCTTAAAGGGCCGTTCTTCAACCGTTCAAAGGGGCAGGGGAGTTGGGGGGGGAAAGCCGATCCTTATTAAGCAAAACAGGAAACTAATTCCTCGGGGATTCCTTTTTTGGTTTTTTGTCCCCCCAAAATTTGGCGAATGTGCCTTAAAATTTTTTTTTGGTTTTTTAAATGGCTTTTTGTGGAATCCCTATATTTTTTAATTAATTTTTAAAAAATTTTTAAAATAATTAAAATTTTTAAAACAGGCCAGGTTTTTCCTCCTCTTTCCCCCTTTAAATTCCTCTTCTTTTTTTAAAAAAAAATTATTAAATTTAAATA
>NC_051404.1:22235634-22235769 GCF_015228065.2 Penaeus monodon
ATAAAAAAAACGGGCAACCCCAAAAAAAAAAACCCAAACAATTAACAAATTTTTCATAAATTAAACCCCCAACACAACGACGAAACAAAAGAAAACTGTTGACTCCACCTAAAAACCAAATAAACACATAACAAA
>NC_051404.1:22236298-22236730 GCF_015228065.2 Penaeus monodon
CACATCAACATACCATACCTAAATGCTGAGTTTCTGTTTATGCTGCTATGCTCTCAGGGTCGGGGTAGTCTAGTACGAGGGGAAATTCAAGAGCTCAAAAGTATAGGTTTTCTGAAATTGCTCTGCTCGTGTTCTCTGAATATCATCACACGGTATACTCGACTCTGTCTGTCTGCCTGTCTTTTCTTCAGTACGTTATGACTTCCTTTCTAAGATGTTTAAAAAACTATTTTGAAATATTGACACTGTACTTTCATCCTCGTTTCCTGAAGATTTGAGATAGACTTGTAGGATATAGTTGCATAGGCTAAGGTTATCTTAGGTTCGAAATACGTTTGTTGCTATCGTAAAAATATATATCATGCGACAACACACACTTACATTGATAAAATGTTATTTAAACTATTATGTATATATGTATATGTACGTGCA
>NC_051404.1:22237050-22237206 GCF_015228065.2 Penaeus monodon
TAACAGACAAGACACACAAATTACAAATTTGTACAAAACATAAATCATAAATGTGTGGAACGTACAAAAGAATGTAACTAACAAAGTGGCGTTTATGGAGTGGGCAGTTAGTGGGTAAACAAGGTAGTTGCTGTAGTTGCGTTTTTCAGTCTTTGT
>NC_051404.1:22238305-22238603 GCF_015228065.2 Penaeus monodon
TCACTATATTGACGGGCTTGGAAATGCTCTGCAGCTCTTCTTCCAGGGAGTGAAAGCAGCGCGCTAATTCCCCCGCTGCAGCACAAACACAATCACTCACACACGTACACACACTCAAAATACCAAAAAAATAGTCCATCATATAGGCACAGCCAGCCGGGGATAGCCGTCCCCGATGTGAAAATCCGGAGCGAACTGTGACGGTTATAGGGGGTGCCAGAAGAAACGGGTCCGCTTTCCATGATAGTAAAATGAATAGGGGGATATGTTGGATCCAGAAATCATGCAGTATTATGCT
>NC_051404.1:22238842-22238965 GCF_015228065.2 Penaeus monodon
AAAAAATAACAACTCAACCTTGTCTGGTTTGGTAATTACTATTGTGTTGTCATTTTTAAGAGTTTGTGAAGTGACAAGAAAATATCTGATCAAGACATTGTTTTACTATTTGGGGCGAGATTT
>NC_051404.1:22239703-22240142 GCF_015228065.2 Penaeus monodon
ATACGTAACTAACTAATGGAAAAAGTATAACACAATGATATTCACAGACAATACACGCAAATACAAAAAACTCAATACAAATATATACAAAACAATCACAAATGCGTTCACCGTATAAAAGGAATGTTAACCCAAGTGGGTGTTTATGGAGAAAAAAAAAACCCGGGGTGATGAGGTTTTAGTGGAGGAGTGAGAGGACATATACTAAAATATTATTTTCCAATTTCGCAAAATCCCATCGAAAGAAAAACCTTCTTTTGAATTAAAATATACATATTTAGGCATGTTTGGAAAGTAGAAAGTTCTGAGGAAAATATAAAATGAAGTCAACGGGCCAAAAGGTCACATATACAAAAATAAAACAGATAGTCTTAACATGCAAATATTCTGCTAAATTACTGAATGTAAAATGTCATTATTAAAGCGATCATGTTTTCCT
>NC_051404.1:22247072-22247157 GCF_015228065.2 Penaeus monodon
GTGGTGGGGTGGGTAGTTGCTGTGGTGTATATTATTTTTAAATATTTAAAAATCATACTTTTGAATGTGTGTGTGTGCGGTAGGC
>NC_051404.1:22247286-22248652 GCF_015228065.2 Penaeus monodon
CGGTGTGGGGGGTGTGTTTGTGTGTTGGTCCCCAAGACCCAAAGCCACTTTTTGTACGGCTTTCGGAGAATAATTTTTTTCGTCACCCAACACAATTTTTGAAAAAAAAGATCAAGCAATTTTAATTTCTTTGCGCCTTTAACGCCTTAATACTGAAAATCCGGGAACCACAGCGAAATTTCTTTTTTTCTCTCCTCTTCTCATCTGTCGGCCTTGCATCGTAAGCGGTATTTGTCTTAAAGCCTTTTTCAATTTAACTGTAAAGGAAGCTACTTTTCTTCTGTCAACTGGCCAAAAGTAGGAGGCCTAGAATAAAGTATAGGTGGGGTCGATGTTGCAGTTCAAGTCACGCCTTATATTATAGAAACAATTGTTGTGACAAACGATATACTGTAAGATTATTTTTAATATTAATTTATTTACTTCTCTGAAATTCTTCGTTTGAATAGAAAGTAAGATAAAAGTCCAAAGGCTATGGACAGCTAAGAATTCAAAACTACATAACTGTGATATATGACAGGAGAAGAAATGGCTGATGGTGATGTTTGAAATTTCTTCCGAATTCATGACAAGCCTCATATCTATAATATTGCTCATTAAAAAAAAAAACTTCTACACTTATTGCTTACTAATTTAAATAGTACATGAAATCAATAAAATAAGTATGATAAACCTAACAGTAACGGGCCCCCTACAGAATTGCAAAATGTTTCCACTACTTTTTCACATTTCCTGGACTTCTTGATTTCAGATATAATTTATATGTATTATCAAATAGATCAACTACCTCATCAGTGTATATTTACATCTAATGACTGTCCTACCCAAACTAGAAGATCACATTAAAGCGCCATGGGCAGAGGCAAAAACTGATACAGAATTTTCAGCAATTCTCCAAGAAACGTCTACCTAGTAAAGAAAGATCGGTCAGGGTCATTAAAACATATTCAGATGGCATATCATTCCTGCAAACCAATCACGATGCCAATAAAGAAGAAAATCACCGGGGCTAAACTTTTCAAGGACTAAAATTCAGCAGACTGGTCAAAGGTAAATATATCAAACATCTGTTTATTTTCTATTAGTTTCTGTCATAATGCAGCAAAAATAATATATGTGTATCTACTTGATGGTCGTTCTAAAAAATCTTTGAACAAGATGGAAATCAAGAGTTAAATATTCGTATTTATATTCATATAGACATGCTTCTCTGGTGATTCAGCACTAGAGGCATTTAACATACAATGAAAATGTTTAAGAACCAGCCTTGAGACAGATTATCCGACTCCCAGAAATGGTAAGTCAAGTTCCCAAACAAAGTAGTTCGTTTAGACTTCAAATTATGGGTAACAAGGCGCAAAAACAA
>NC_051404.1:22248719-22249564 GCF_015228065.2 Penaeus monodon
CTAATAACATCTGCCATTACAACTCGACTGAGCAATGTGTCATTAAGCCAAAAATGCATTACATCTGAGTTTGATGGTCTTCCTATCCCATGACTGACCTGGAAATTACCCTGATTAAGCCCTATACATAAATCATTAGAAGCTTCACACACAAATCTTACCAATGGCGAATGGATAATACGTTCATCAGTTTGTGTTAATTGGACTGGCAGTCTTGTAAATGTTTACTATCGGATTCCTCTGTGTAAATTATTAGAAGACGAATTTGCGAGAAGAGATTACCTTTGATGTTATGGTGGTTCAGTTCAACGTGTAATTCTTGTAATTTCATTAGCTTGATTCTGGGCTGCTGCAAAATTTAGATAAACTTGTAAAGCTACGAGATTAGTTTATCTGATTTAGTATGGTATAGCATATGACTTTGTATTTCTTTGTATTTGCAGGAAGTATGCAAATAAATTTTCTTTTCTTTAAACGATGCGATTTCTGGGTTGCATACATCTGATTTCCTTTAGGCAGATCAACTAAAGAGATACATGATGATATACTGCATAATGACAGTCATAGAATTCATACATGGTCCATTAACAGCAGTTACTATAAAGGCAGCATGTCTCCCGGCGATGCACCGGTGACCCAAGCCCATAGCTGCTGATCTCTTTTGATTAGTCATACTGTAGTCCTTACGAGTTTTCTTGCAATTTTATGTTAAGTATATTTATTTTCTTCGAAATGAAAACAGCGAAAGCATACTGCTGTTTACGGACCATTAACGGGGGGGGTATACTACAGATTAAGCAAAATGGTGTCCGTTCAGCCAAATGGCAATCATCGTAACAAAGTGT
>NC_051404.1:22250832-22251158 GCF_015228065.2 Penaeus monodon
CCTTAAGGTACATTTGCTTTTATGTTTTTAATCTTTATATACGCAATGGTAATGAAAGTAGTCACAATGAAGACTTCGCAAGGGAGGTTTCCCTAATCATCTTTGCCAGAAAGCGAATTAGAGCGATGGCTCTCTAATTATGACGAGGAAACTTCTGAAGGACTTTAAACACCTCTAAGGAAATATTCAGAGTTCTTGCGAAAGTTACAGAAAGACGTGTTTTCGCCAGAATGGAAGATTTTTTTTTTTAGATAGTACAGTGCATAATAAAACACATATCAAAAGACACATATATTTGGTCACATACTGCACATGTCTAAACACGC
>NC_051404.1:22251334-22251414 GCF_015228065.2 Penaeus monodon
CACACAACGCCACACATACATATGTGTATGTATTTAATTTACCTTCCCTAACAATATACTGATGGAGTACAATGTTTGTT
>NC_051404.1:22251511-22251702 GCF_015228065.2 Penaeus monodon
CAGAAAAAGAGCACCGACGAACACAAATTGAGTTGATCAGTCACTAAATACGTATATGCATATATATACTTACGGATGCTTACATCAGTACATGTATGTGCTCAAAGAACGTTTTTGCGTAAGGACATAAATTTGTAAGTCCTTGTGATAAGCAAAAGGAAAATATTTCAAAGGAATTTTCCTTCGAAAAT
>NC_051404.1:22252686-22252958 GCF_015228065.2 Penaeus monodon
GTAACTTATCTTTACTTTCCTTCATTCTCCATTTCCGCTCCATTCACCCCACATTTTAGCCATCCTTTCAAACGCTTCACAATTTCTTCGTGTTGTTTGCCTCTATGATACGACAAAATCGAAGCCGGGTTGTAAGGCAATGACATGCTTTCGGTGCCTGCGACAGCTTTGGGACTCCGCGCTGCCAAATGCGTGAGGGTTGTTATTGCAATTTATTCATGCACGGCGTTGCAATGTGTGGAGAGAACTTATTAAAAGAATGGAAGAATGCG
>NC_051404.1:22252995-22253131 GCF_015228065.2 Penaeus monodon
CTCGCTAATGAATAGCGGGATGGTAGTGAACATTGTGAGGAGGTTATGTCAAAAACATCTGTTACATCTGCCGAATTGAGAGTCTGACGTGGCAAACTTGCGCTTCACCAATGCGTCACGTACGCTGCGGAACAGG
>NC_051404.1:22253465-22254217 GCF_015228065.2 Penaeus monodon
ATGAAATATCGGTCACGTCACTTCCGCTACTTTTCCTTTGAGGAAAGATAATATGCATTTAAGAAATGGCTGTTCAAGGGCGCCCCCCTTGGTGTAGATTACGCCCTCATAATGATAATGTATATGTGTGTGTACATACATATTATCATTATGCAAGACAGTTAGTGGGTAATTGTCTTGCATGATATAGAATAGAAACATGTGAATAATTTAGGTACCAGCCTTGCTGAACTTGATAATAAATTGCATAGGGAATGGATCTAAATATCACCCACACCCCTGACTTCGGTGCTCGACACACTTTTGCTACACATTCCCTCTCCCTCCTTGGAACATCCTGGATCCGCTGTTGCATTCATGAGTGTTCAGATTAAGGTATCTGTGTTCTTTGTGTGTAAGAGATGAAAAAAGAACGAGAGAGAGATCATGTCTGCATGGCTCTATGTATCGATAGACAACCTAGCGTCTTGAACGTATGAAAAAGACTAAGAAAAACAAAGTAAAATTCGTGGAATCAATATCAAGCAAACTGCAGAGCCAAGAGGTAACGGGAGACAAATATTTTCTTCAATTAGGAAAGTTTTTTTCACATAATTAGTAATAGCTTCAGTGACGAACTTGGGACGTCGGGCGGCTTTGATTAATTGCATCCTTTACATCATTACGAGAGCAAATACCCTTCCTTTCTTTAGTTTTTCTTTCAATGTTTTCATTTTGTTTCCCGTGTTCAAAGTTTCATAGATTTTTTTTTG
>NC_051404.1:22254302-22254528 GCF_015228065.2 Penaeus monodon
CTAAAACATCCTCGTGTTTCCGGTGTGGAGTGGAGAAGTGCCGTGCCACGTCACAAGTGCGCCCGTACGATCATTATTGCAAAGATTTGTGTGTTTATGATTGATTGCTTTTATGTTTGATCTACTGGCAGTTTCGTTGCACCCAAAAAGATCATAAGGTCTAGATTCAGTATAGTTTATATACGCATGCTTACCTTCATATATATGGATACTAAACTCTCTCTCT
>NC_051404.1:22254709-22255344 GCF_015228065.2 Penaeus monodon
CCAGGAAGAACATTCTTTAGAGGTTGACAACATACTATGGCACAAAACTTCTGCCGTTTAGATGCAAGACAAAATTTCTTCAGACGTTTCAGGTCAAGTTCACATATCATCAGTAAATCAAAACTGTAAATATCAACCAACATTATATCTATAATTGCTAATGAGATCGGCCAATTAACCATTAACAAAGTTATAAAATTCATACAATATGACAAGAAATTTAGTAATCATTTTGTAGTTAAACATTCTTAAAATTAAAAGATATCATAGTTTGAATTATGAAATCACAATAGAATACCAATACCACAAAACACAAGTCATCAGTACATTCTCTAATTTTAAATTACAACATCACTAATAATATTGAATGTTGTGATATGCGATACTTTCCCTTTAACAATATATTGAATAGAATGACTAATAGGATACATAAAAACGAATAGTTTAATTGAGAAACTATAAGTTATATTCGAATGATGTATATCTGTAATTATAATAGGAACTATATTGCTATATGATTATCAACACAAATATTAAGGTTACATGAAATATTAATTATACTACACTTATAAGACTAGGACGGAAAAGTGATTTTGACAGAGCATCATCCCTGAGGGAGCTGGCTACATTTATCT
>NC_051404.1:22255405-22255471 GCF_015228065.2 Penaeus monodon
TAATAATTTCATACTGAATAGACTTATTAAATGTCTTTTTTTTTTGTAGCATTTCCGAAATCCCAA
>NC_051404.1:22256431-22256685 GCF_015228065.2 Penaeus monodon
TATGATTTAGTCTGGTTCAGCAGAAAACGGCCCTCTACTTCACGTGCCTCCTTGCTGCGCTCTTTTCAGCAAAGTCTAATGTTTGTTTATTAGGTTGTTAACAATCAGTTCATATTTCTCTGATAATGAGAACCTTCATATATGCATTCGAACACAATAATTGCCTATCTAAAATTAGGTTCTCAGTTTTATGTCAAATATGTTGCCTACTCCCTTAGGGATGATGCTCTGTCAAAATCACTTTTCCGTCCTCG
>NC_051404.1:22256751-22257047 GCF_015228065.2 Penaeus monodon
GTTCCTATCTTGATTACAGATGTCATACATTGCTCGAACTGATCTGATAATTTCTCAATTAAACTTCCAGTTTCATGTATCCAATAACTTACTAAATGTATTGCATATCAGAAAATTAAATATTTTCACAATGTATTGCTTTGAAATTAGATTGATTGATCTGTGTTTTGTATCACTAATACTGTTATGATTTCATATTTCAAATAATGTTATCTCTCACTTACGGAAAGTTCTTCCTGACCACGTTAGTTATCAAGTTTTTATTATTCCAGTCATGGAAGTTCAGCAGCTTCAGT
>NC_051404.1:22257197-22257379 GCF_015228065.2 Penaeus monodon
ATGGGCATCTTAGTTCCCGCCTGCGTTGGCAAAGATTACATACCAAAAGATAGGAAAGCTCCTATCCTTGCCGATTTAAAAAATGTACGGTGATCGCCATGTCCCTTACGAGGAAGTTTATGGACCGCTCGTGTAACACGCCTTTACTTAACCCTGAAATGCGATACTTCAGGGTTGTGTAA
>NC_051404.1:22257749-22257887 GCF_015228065.2 Penaeus monodon
CATAAATGAATGGGATGACGAATATTACCAGTAAAGATATGATTGATATCCGCAATATGGACTAAGTTTCGTAAATTTGTATTCCATTTTATAGAATAGAATAGGTAAAAAAAGGTATACAATAAACACACTGATGAG
>NC_051404.1:22257912-22258262 GCF_015228065.2 Penaeus monodon
AATACATCTCTACTATATGACAGACATTCTACAAGTAAATATCGGCATATGCGTCGAAATAATTTTAGAAATCCAGCATAATGAGTTCACTTGTGAACATGACTAAGCATAAAGTTAAGATTGTCAACATGCATAGCTTTTGTTAGCAGTTTAGGGAACAATCATGCAACAGCCACGCATAAAACACACAAATAAACGTGCTAATGCAGCACAGAACGAATGAAACTTACAATGAAGAAATGAAGAAAATATATACAGACATTACTGCTACAACACATGAACTATTATACTACTATAGTACATTAAACAGAAAAAATGCAGAAAAAATAAACATGATTACCAGTGATTTC
>NC_051404.1:22258322-22258667 GCF_015228065.2 Penaeus monodon
GTAGCCCTTATAAATGACATGTTTTGAGTAATTTCATTTCATTTTAGTGTAAATAGTTATATCTTTTTGTATTTCTTTACACAGAACTGTGTTAAGCACTCTTATTTCTGGTAGATCATTTTTATATGAATGCAAAATATTACCTCTGTATTTCTTTTCATATTAGCATTAAAAAACTTTTCCAAATCTTTTTATCATATCATAGACTTACTTGGATGAAATAAATATTTATTACTCTATTTCTTTCATGTATGTCAGAATATTTTACATTATCTGAGTCTATTTCTTTCCCCTCTCTCCTAAAGTCATCACATTTATGACTCTTCAGTACAGTTCTACCTGCCA
>NC_051404.1:22258902-22259318 GCF_015228065.2 Penaeus monodon
AACTACGTGCCATGCATGATATAACGTTCTCCTTATCTGTGATGGCTTTTCATTAAATCGAGGATCAGACTTTATATAAATAGATATATTAAATCTCTGCTTGATCCAGAAACTGATATCATTTTCATGCTCTTTTTAATCCTCACTTTAAAAGTCTATTAAATGTATATGACATGTTCTTGTTCTGCATAATACTCTCTTCATTATATATATGTTTCTTTGAAATTTTGTCCAACTTTTAAACACTCAAGAAATGTTGTGGCATCACTAAGGCAATTATTGGACATAAATTTATCTGAATTTTGTTGTAAGAACTCCCTTCAAAGAGCTTACAAATTGGAGTGCTGTGGGAGCATCAATATTGCCACCTGCACGAGTAGGATAAATTTTGGTTTTGAAGTCACTATTGTTTAACG
>NC_051404.1:22259864-22261020 GCF_015228065.2 Penaeus monodon
CTAGCTTATGTATAAATACCAGCATCAACACTCGTGAATACCTGTGCTGAAAGGCATACCCGCATTTTCTCAATAGTGATTTGGCATGTGTTTATCACTTAATTTAGCTGCTAAACGAATATCCATGGAATGATCTTTTTCAAAGGAGCCCTTTATATACCGTCATTTTATGCAATTACCATTTATTTCTGTGTTATATTTAGTTAAATTATTTCTGGTACTTTTTAGAAGGTTTCGTGTATCATAGACTTTATCACCACTATTGTCAATATAAGGAGAGTCTTCGTCCACATTCAAGCTGTTTATCATACTTCTGTTGCAAAAATCTTGGTCACAAACAATGATTTTAGGGACCAAGCATGTCTTTCAGTTTATTTAGGCAGTCTAACCATTTTTTTATGTATTTGGTGAAATAGTAATACGATAAAAATAGGCCAGTGTCTGTTTCCATTTTTACTTAATCCCTTTGCCACGAAAATCATTGCATACTATGCAGGTTTTTCCGGATCTTCCACACTTGCCTAGATCTCCAATGCCATCTATCTGGTCTTTGGCAAAATTATGATAAAGCCCTGACTTTCTAGAAACTGCATCAAAGACTACACCCCTGACTCTATCTTTAGCCCCCATTTTCAGATATCTTATTTATTACATCAAATAATATGTCCGGATGCAAAGTCATTCTAGTTAGCCAGTATCTGAGCAAAAATTTTGGAGAAGAGAGATTATATGCCCTGCACTTTTGAAGTATTGACTTAATGCAAAGCCCTCTGTCTATTACAGTACCATTTTTTTTTTAAGCATATCAAAATGTGGTAAAGGAGTAAAGAATACCTTATAACAATAAAGCACATAGAGACTAATATAATGCTTAGTACATATAGTTTATATATTGAAAAACTCTAAAGGACAATATTTGCTTATCTGTTACGTTGTGCGTCAAAGGAATCAGAGTGAAGAAATGGTAAAGAGATGTATTGGACAGGTGTGATATCTAAATTTCTGTTACACCAATTCGGTAAAAGATCCTTGTTTATGAAATTAATTATAAAACTTCGATAGTAATATAAGTAACAATGGTAAAATTAATTGTAATATAAGAAATATTATCCTCTTAATCATATATAAATCATATGTACATTCACAAATAATTGAT
>NC_051404.1:22261051-22261172 GCF_015228065.2 Penaeus monodon
CTAATAATATATTCAATAATGTATCATTTTATGAACCATAATAATAATTTTGTCAATATATGCTGTAACACATGTGTTCAGTCAAGATACTATATTATCATACCTGGATCAGAAGTTTATA
>NC_051404.1:22261232-22262077 GCF_015228065.2 Penaeus monodon
GAAGTTTATGACTGTTTGATATTAGATTTATCTCCTCCAATAGATGGATTGATACGTGTGTGGGTGTCCTGGAATTCAATATGTTAATTGTATATATTTTAGCACTTAATGCTTATTGCACTTATTTATCATAAAATGATTTTAATAAATCAATAGGCCTTCGGTGATGTCCTCTTCCGAAAAAGGGGTGTTTTCTTCATAAGTTACAGCCTAGGGTTTTAGTTATATATCGGATGAATCAGTTAACGTTTATTCAATATACTGTCTGAAATACAGCTATTAGCTATGACGCAATGTACAACGAACGTTTGAAAGTACACAGACACTAAAAAAGGTCAAAAAAGAATAAATGTATACTTTGGTAAACAGTGTACCATGAACTGTTGCTATTACTAGTAGTATTATGATGCTGCTGGTGTTTCTTCTGTTAAATATATAAATTTAGTATAATAATTTGGCATTTTAAGAAAATAACCTACTATAAAATGCTATTTTTATTTCACTTTAAATATACCAGAGGTCTAACATGCATTACTCTAGCACTTCTACTTATCCAGTTACAGTGACTTAATAACAAATATTTGTTGAAGAAATTATCCTCTACTTGGCATTCATTTTCTATTCATAATGAGCTTGAATGATTATGATTAAGTAGCCTTGGTGTTAATCATGTTATCATACTGATATGTCACAACGTATTATGTTAAAATCACTGGTCTGGGGTAGCTTCTTTAAGCAATTTCTTTCTTCGTTTTTTTCTGTAAAGAAAAGTTGCAGATCCTGTAGGCCCTGTTTAATTGTGCTGGACCAGCAATGTCTTTGACAGCCTGTATAATTCTATAGTG
>NC_051404.1:22262672-22262967 GCF_015228065.2 Penaeus monodon
CACTATATATATCTGCAATGCTGAACTGTTTATGCTCTTACCAATAATAATTAATTTCGGATTTTCCATACTTTTTCTATAACAAAGAAAGTAACTCGTGATGTTTGACATGTCAAATGTGCCAAATGCCGTGTTATTAGTGTAAACAAACAGGCGACATGAGAATCTCGTACGCACATTGCTACCGCCACCTACTGAGTCAATTTCAGGGAACATTCGCGATCCTATCTTTCGGTATAGAATCCTTGGCGCTGGTTTTGGCACCAACGTGGAGCCTAATTTAGCTTCTGGATTG
>NC_051404.1:22263075-22263858 GCF_015228065.2 Penaeus monodon
AGAGAGAGAGTGTGAGTGAGATTGTGTACAAAGAGAGATAAGTATGTAAAAGATAGACAGAATGATAATTGGGCAGATAGAGATGGTATTCATGTTATTTAGACATCCTGAGCTTCAACGACCTTTGATGCCCTGATGCACGAGATTTCTTGTTCATCTTCCGAGCGCTCCCACGGATGCTTCCTCGCAGCCAGAACTTGATGTCTTGTTTCACGTCCTTGGCTCCAGTTTTACACTATGCTGCTATGTTATTGCCAAATGCGACCTCCCTCTTCATTTTCTCTATCGAGAGTAAATGATAAGAGCCTAATTTGAGCTTTGATATCATGCAAAGGGTTCATAATCGCTTCACCATTACCTTGCAACAACAGGCTCTTTCGTGAGAACAAAGCACTTATGATATGGTATCACTTTACAGCTCGGAAGACGCACTCAAGGGAGCACTTTGTGATTAATGAGCGAGTGGTTAGCCTCTTTCCTTTTGCTTATTCAACGAGATAATTAGATAAATAAAGTAAGATATGAATAGATAGGCAATTCCTAAGGCTTGAAGACATTTAGAAAAAGTCACGAATGATTACAGCTATTCTCATTATGTTGAGGATTACAAATTACAAAAAAAATATTTTCTGTTTTCGATTTACAGGTTGCATCATCATTTGACTGATCTGCATATTCTTTTACCCATATGTATATTTTGATTTGAGGATACAAACGAAAGTTTGTCATGCTTTATCAGTTCTGTCCAGTATCAAACATTTAATTTTAAAGAAAATAAAGGGA
>NC_051404.1:22263937-22264023 GCF_015228065.2 Penaeus monodon
TATTATTGCGACTCCTAATGAAGTGATTGAGTTTCCGCGCTAACGTTTTTTAACATTACTCGTAATGGTTTTGGATGTTTTCTTTT
>NC_051404.1:22264081-22264200 GCF_015228065.2 Penaeus monodon
ATTGTCTTACACCAGAAAATTTGTTGAGGCAATGATTATGGAATTATAATGAATTATCGTGTTTGTAATTTAAAAGTTCTTTTACTATGTTATAAACCACAAATCATAAGTGAAAGTTT
>NC_051404.1:22264291-22264570 GCF_015228065.2 Penaeus monodon
GAGGGGGGGGGTACATGCGTGTGTTCTCATACGTGAATACAATACATGACTTCCTTTCACCTTTACCTTCCATCCTACTCCTTTCCCTGGAAGCTGCCACCTCGCCTTCCAGCCGTGAACAGTTGACTTCGTCTAGCCTTCTTATCGCATCCGTTCTCAGATCACATCTCTGGCCGCCCCTGATTTTCCTCGCAGGAGTGATTTTTTGCGAATAAAGAAAGGTGCATAGAAAAGTGCATTCGCTCATTATGCTTACGCGCGCGCCTACGCATAAGGAGC
>NC_051404.1:22265268-22265576 GCF_015228065.2 Penaeus monodon
GTTGCAATGTTTACCGAGGTCCAGAAACTGCTAAAACTGATTTCAACAGTACCAATATAAACCGCAACACCTGAACGGTTTTTTTCTATGCTCCGACGTGTGAAAAATTACTTGCGTTCAACCATGACACAGCAAAGATTGAACAATGTAATGCTTCTACACGCCCACAAAGAAATAACTGACTCACTTGACCTAACAACTATTGCAAGGCAGTTTGCGTCCGTAAACGACAGCAGGCTGATTTTTTTTGGACATTTTTGAATATGAGTTCGACACATAATTTCGCATTTGCTTTTTTAGAATAATAG
>NC_051404.1:22269833-22270026 GCF_015228065.2 Penaeus monodon
TAATTTTCGAAGGAAAATTCCTTTGAAATATTTTCCTTTTGCTTATCACAAGGACTTACAAATTTATGTCCTTACGCAAAAACGTTCTTTGAGCACATACATGTACTGATGTAAGCATCCGTAAGTATATATATGCATATACGTATTTAGTGACTGATCAACTCAATTTGTGTTCGTCGGTGCTCTTTTTCTG
>NC_051404.1:22270130-22270206 GCF_015228065.2 Penaeus monodon
GCATTGTACTCCATCAGTATATTGTTAGGGAAGGTAAATTAAATACATACACATATGTATGTGTGGCGTTTGTGTG
>NC_051404.1:22270460-22270667 GCF_015228065.2 Penaeus monodon
AAAAAAAAAATCTTCCATTCTGGCGAAAACACGTCTTTCTGTAACTTTCGCAAGAACTCTGAATATTTCCTTAGAGGGTTTAAAGTCCTTCAGAAGTTTCCTCGTCATAATTAGAGAGCCATCGCTCTAATTCGCTTTCTGGCAAAGATGATTAGGGAAACCTCCCTTGCGGAAGTCTTCATTGTGACTACTTTCATTACCATTGCG
>NC_051404.1:22271977-22272777 GCF_015228065.2 Penaeus monodon
TTAATCTGTAGTATACCCCCCCGTTAATGGTCCGTAAACAGCAGTATGCTTTCGCTGTTTTCATTTCGAAGAAAATAAATATACTTAACATAAAATTGCAAGAAACTCGTAAGGACTACAGTATGACTAAATCAAAAGAGATCAGCAGCTATGGGCTTGGGTCACCGGTGCATCGCCGGGAGACATGCTGCCTTTATAGTATACTGCTGTTAATGGACCATGTATGAATTCTATGACTGTCATTATGCAGTATATCATCATGTATCTCTTTAGTTGATCTGCCTAAAGGAAATCAGATGTATGCAACCCAGAAATCGCATCGTTTAAAGAAAAGAAAATTTATTTTGCATACTTCCTGCAAATACAAAGAAATACAAAGTCATATGCTATACCATACTAAATCAGATAAACTAATCTCGTAGCTTTACAAGTTTATCTAAATTTTGCAGCAGCCCAGAATCAAGCTAATGAAAATTACAAGAATTACACGTTGAACTGAACCACCATAACATCAAAGGTAATCTCTTCTCGCAAATTCGTCTTCTAATAATTTACACAGAGGAATCCGATAGTAAACATTTACAAGACTGCCAGTCCAATTAACACAAACTGATGAACGTATTATCCATTCGCCATTGGTAAGATTTTTGTGTGAAGCTTCTAATGATTTATGTATAGGGCTTAAATCAGGGTAATTTCCAGGTCAGTCATGGGATAGGAAGACCATCAAACTCAGATGTAATGCATTTTTGGCTTAATGACACATTGCTCAGTCGAGTTGTAATGGCAGATGTTATTAG
>NC_051404.1:22272844-22274007 GCF_015228065.2 Penaeus monodon
TTGTTTTTGCGCCTTGTACCCATAATTTGAAGTCTAAACGAACTACTTTGTTTGGGAACTTGACTTACCATTTCTGGGAGTCGGGATAATCTGTCTCAAGGCTGGTTCTTAAACATTTTCAATTGTATGTTAAATGCCTCTAGTGCTGAATCACCAGAGAAGCATGTCTATATGAATATAAATACGAATATTTAACTCTTGATTTCCATCTTGTTCAAAAGATTTTTTTAGAACGACCATCCAAGTAGATACACATATATTAGTTTTTGCTGCATTATGACAGAAACTAATAGAAAATAAACAGATGTTTGATATATTTACCTTTGACCAGTCTGCTGAATTTTAGTCCTTGAAAAGTTTAGCCCCGGTGATTTTCTTTTTTATTGGCATCGTGATTGGTTTGCAGGAATGATATGCCATCTGAATTGTTTTGATGACCCTGACCGATCTTTCTTTACTAGGTAGACGTTTCTTGGAGAATTGCTGAAAATTCTGTATCAGTTTTTGCCTCTGCCCATGGCGCTTTAATGTGATCTTCTAGTTTGGGTAGGACAGTCATTAGATGTAAATATACACTGATGAGGTAGTTGATCTATTTGATAATACATATAAATTATATCTGAAATCAAGAAGTCCAGGAAATGTGAAAAAGTAGTGGAAACATTTTGCAATTCTGTAGGGGGCCCGGCACTGTTAGGTTTATCATACTTATTTTATTGATTTCATGTACTATTTAAATTAGTAAGCAATAAGTGTAGAAGTTTTTTTTTTTAATGAGCAATATTATAGATATGAGGCTTGTCATGAATTCGGAAGAAATTTCAAACATCACCATCAGCCATTTCTTCTCCTGTCATATATCACAGTTATGTAGTTTGAATTCTTAGCTGTCCATAGCCTTTGGACTTTTATCTTACTGCTATTCAAACGAAGAATTTCAGAGAAGTAAATAAAATATAATATTAAGATAATCTTACAGTATATCGTTTGTCACAACAATTGTTTCTATAATATAAGGCGTGACTTGAACTGCAACATCGACCCCACCTATACTTTTATTCTAGGCCTCCATACTTTTGGCCAGTTGACAGAAGAAAAGTAGCTTCCTTTACAGTTAAATTGATAAAGGCTTTAAGACTAATACCGCTTACGATGCAAGAGCC
>NC_051404.1:22274030-22274199 GCF_015228065.2 Penaeus monodon
AAAAAAAGAAATTTCGCTGTGGGTTGCCGGAGTTTCACGTAGTAAGGCAGTTGACAGGCAGACAAAGAAAATTCAAATCATGCATTGATCTGTTTTTCGAAATTGATGTTCGGTGACGCAAAATTATTCTCCGAAAGCCGTACTAATAGATGGCTATTGGGTCATTGGG
>NC_051404.1:22282143-22282357 GCF_015228065.2 Penaeus monodon
CGTGATCGCTTTAATAATGACACTTACATTCAGTAATTTAGCAGAATATTTGCATGTTAAGACTATCTGTTTTATTTTGTATATGTGACCATTTGCCCCGTTGACTTCATATATATTTTCCTCAGAACTTTCTTACTTTTCCAAACATGCCTAAATATGTATATATAATTCAAAAGAAGGTTTGCTTTCGATGCATTTTGCGAAATTGGAAAAT
>NC_051404.1:22282412-22282599 GCF_015228065.2 Penaeus monodon
TTTTTTCTCTCCATAAACACCCACTTGGGTTAACATTCCTTTTATACGGTGAACGCATTTGTGATTTGTTTTGTATATATTTGTATTGAGTTTATGTAATTTGCGTGTATTGTCTGTGAATATCATTGTGTTATACTTTTTCCATTAGTTAGTTACGTATTATTAGGAAAAACAAAACCACATCTGT
>NC_051404.1:22283712-22283850 GCF_015228065.2 Penaeus monodon
TCATATACTATCATGGAAAGCGGACCCGTTCTTCTGGGCACGCCTATAACCGTCACAGTTCGCTCCGGACTTCACATCGGGGACGGCTATCCCCGGCATGGCTGTGCCTATATGATGGACTATTTTTTTTGAGTATTT
>NC_051404.1:22283886-22283967 GCF_015228065.2 Penaeus monodon
CTGCAGCGGGGGAATTAGCGCGCTGCTTTCACTCCCTGGAAGAAGAGCTGCAGAGCATTTCCAAGCCCGTCAATATAGTGA
>NC_051404.1:22285116-22285235 GCF_015228065.2 Penaeus monodon
AACTACCTTGTTTACCCACTAAACTGCCCCACTCCATAAACGCCCACTTTGGTTAGTTTAACATTCTTTTTGTACGTTCCACACATTTATGATTTATGTTTTGTACAAAATTTGTAATT
>NC_051404.1:22285728-22287189 GCF_015228065.2 Penaeus monodon
TTCGAACCTAAATGAATAATCCTTAGCCTATGCAACTATATCCCTACAAGTCTGTATCATCAATATGCCTTTCAGGAGAACGACTGTAGATGAAAGTACCAGTGTCAATATTTTCAAATATAGTTTATTTAAACATCTATTAAGAGAAAGGTAAGTTCATTAACAGTTAACTGAAGATAAGAGACAGGCAGACAGACAGAGATCGAGTATACACGCTGTTGATGATATTTCAGAGAACACGAGCAGAAGCAAATTTCAGACAACCCTATACTTTTGAGCTACTCCTTGAACTATCTCCTCGTACTTAAGACTACCCCTGACTCCCTGATGCAGCTATAGCAAGCACTAAAACAGAAACTCAGCATTTAGGTATGGTATGGTTGATGTGGTTATTTTGTCTCTCATAGCGTTCGAGTGCAACAGCTTTCTCTCTTGCATGATTCTGAACTGAATGTTTGAGAGGTCAAGTTCTCAATGATATTGTCTAAACGTAATTCCATGAATGATCAGTTTTAAAACTTGCTAGGGCAATATGACACCGTATCATTTGTTATAGAAACTCTCTATAATTTATACGGAACCCATCTCAGACTAACCAATAATAAACATACGTGTCTAACACATCTTCAATACACTTTTCTCGTCTTAAAAAAAACGAACTGATATCTGAGACTTCCACTCATCCAATTGCCTTTGCTTTGGGAATGGAGGAGGAAGCATCGCCAACACTCGGCCTCGTATCAGAATAACATATTCCTTAATTGATCATTAAGCAGATCTCTTCGAAGGAGCTTACACGTGTAGAAACAATATCATGGGATTCCATTCATGGAAAAGACCACTTGTAATGCCAAAGGAAATATTTATCATTGATATGCATCAGTGTCGATTCCAAGTTGGTGTGTTACAATTAGGAAGCCGAAATGAAAGGAATTACGCCTGAGTGATATTGGAGATTTCCGTGATCTTGTCATTAATAATTGGATCAAGAAAGCATTTCATCTCGGATCCCCCTCCCAACTGCATTCCAAAATTGATTACGAATATAATGTATTTATGAATTTCTGGTTATCCCTTTCACCAGTCTATTGCTATTAGGTGAGATACAGAGCTTATATTCTTATCTTTTTCAGCCTTAGTTACTAAGCGTTTATTACTCCTTGTTGTGATTTATTTCTTCGGCAGTTATTTTCTTTTATATTCATTACATTTCACCTTGACCTTTGCCTCCTTTACTTTCCTTTTATGCAAATTTCTGATCGTGATCTTTTGACTTTTATGGAGATAAACAATTAAAATTTGAAAGAAAATAGAACGCACACTTCTTGACCATTATAATTTTGAACGCAATACGACTATACCCATTTCCGTCATTCAAAAGTTACGACCTTTGGACAGGAAGAAAATTGTAATTATTTTTTTTAATCCCCCCTCCCCCCTTCGTGTTGATATTCCAGTAAG
>NC_051404.1:22287434-22287745 GCF_015228065.2 Penaeus monodon
CAACTGTATCCAAAGTTGTCTGTGTATCTCTTTGTAAACCTAGATGCATCATGCCTACATCCCTACCAGTCTGCAAAGCCTTATCCATCTAAACCTTCGGCATGGTAATAGTATATCAAAATATATAGGACCCTGAGGCGAAAACAGAAGTTCCTTCTTTTCCTCGAGTGCCAGCGAATGAAAAAAAAAATGATCGCGCCGGGGAAAACAGGCTTAGAAATTTAGTCCAAGAACCAAAGTTTTTGCATCTCTTGAGTGTCGAGATCGGTGGTCTGTGGCGCCGATTGCTTGGTCGATGCTCTTACGCTCAT
>NC_051404.1:22289044-22289379 GCF_015228065.2 Penaeus monodon
CTTTATTCTTCGGGGCAAGACCACTGCAGGTAGTTAGGTAGGTTGAGGTAGTTAGACCGCGGAGGAGAGAGGGGGAGAGGGAGAAAGGGAGGAGAAGGGGTTTGAAAGAGAAAGGGGAGATGGAGAAAAAGAAACGAAGGAACTTAAAGAGGAAGAGGGGATGGGGAAGGAAAACTGGAATAGAGAGGCGAAGGAGTGGGGGAGTTTAAGGAGGAAGAGGAGGGAAGTGGGAGGGAGCAGATGTAGCGCTGAAAGTGGAGGGAGGAGGGAATTTAAGGAAGGTATAGGAGAGGGTGTGGCACAGTGGGAACGGGCAAGGTAAAGTGTATGTGAGT
>NC_051404.1:22289422-22289897 GCF_015228065.2 Penaeus monodon
ACATTAATATATTTATACTCAAATTAATCACTCAATAGATACCAAAAATCCCATATTACAATAGAAATTTTAAGAAACTGACAAACTTTCTTGTCTTTCACATAAGTACTCGTACCTAACAGCTACCAAACAACGCATATTAAAATCAAAATCTAAAAATACTCATAAAGGCCTCTTATTGAACTCCAGGTTGTAGAGAGAGAGAAAAAGGAAAACTCTCCTTGCATTTAAGAGCAAAGTCTTCCATTCAGCGTAATAGCAAGGAACTTCATTGTGCTCGCCCTAATCGACTCAGCTGTGAGTGAGTTCCAAAGTCCGCGGGGGAACAGCCTGTGTCCCCGACCTACTGTGTGTTCCAACGTGTATAGATATGTCACCAGCAGCCCTGAACCCGGACCGACTGTGTGCTCGCTGTCTGGTTACCTTTCGTCCGCTTGGGACCGTTTGTACTGTCATCGTTTTAAGGCTTTCTTCT
>NC_051404.1:22294601-22294940 GCF_015228065.2 Penaeus monodon
TATATACTGACTACACACGGCACCTAGAGGAACGTGTAAGCGAATAAGGAGCGCGGCACAATCCCTCGGCGCCCCATAATGAGCCGCGGCGACGCCCGGACCCCTCATTACCCGAATCGCGCGAGGCAGCCATTGTTTCCAGCTCCCTCGCCTCGCATCGCTAGATAACGAATCGCTCTTCATCACCTCGCTATAACGGACGTCCATTCGTCAGCGACCGCGGTGCAGGACGCCGCCGCCCCTCGGACACCGGGAGGCGGGCGAGGCGGAATGCAAGGGCGTCCTGATCAATACGCGTCTTTCGAAATGGCGAAAAAGGACGGGTGGGGTTGTGGGTGC
>NC_051404.1:22295155-22295374 GCF_015228065.2 Penaeus monodon
CGTTTGCTTCCAGAAAGCTGTCCAATAGAATTTGGTGGTGATGAGGTATATTCATTTAGAATTCTCCGAGTTTATCTCCCTCTCCCTCCGTCCTTTGGGCTTCGTCCCCCCATTTGCCAGCTCGAAAGGGCTCACTTAAATAATCTGGTTTACATGCCTAGGATGATAGCTTTTTGTTTAGTTATTGCCATTCATTATATTTCTTTGTAATTTCTAGTT
>NC_051404.1:22295405-22295601 GCF_015228065.2 Penaeus monodon
CTCTTCATCGGTTTCTTTTTTTCGCCCAATCTCTCTCTCTTCTTTACATGTTTTTTGTTAAATAGTTTCCTTCCTTCATCGTCTTCCATCTTCTTCGTCTTCCCAAGGGCCATCTGCCAACAGTCAAAATGGCCGCTAACTAAGAGCTTCTGAAATGTCTTTCAAAGTGCAATTAATAAATGTGTCTGCCTTTGCC
>NC_051404.1:22295839-22296090 GCF_015228065.2 Penaeus monodon
GGAAGTAACTTCCGTCTTCTCCAAGATCAATAAATTCAACATGTTAATTTCTTTTGGGTGACGAGTTTCTTGAGTTGATGTCGGCGATCCAGCAGAGGACACTGCAGTAGCTGTATTTTCCAATTAAGATGCATTGTATATATCTCTCACTCATCGTCTACACTGAAAACAAAGAAACAATCCAACAGTATACCAAAATGCCAAAACTTTTGAAACAGCATGTATAAAACTTTTCCTTTCAAACTCATGTT
>NC_051404.1:22296326-22296751 GCF_015228065.2 Penaeus monodon
ATATAAAATGCAGAGATGAATGAAAGTTGAAGAACTACAGGGAGAGAAGTAGAGATACGAGTAGAACAATGATTCCCAACAGGGATTCTGCAAGTACTACGTCATTTCCTGGAACAGACAGCCTTAGTTTACATTTTAGGGTCACTGAAAAATGTGATCACTGCCACTCTGTCAATAAGTCGGGTTTAGTTGGAAAAAACTAGCAGACTATGCTGTGGATGCGAGAATTCTCTTCTTTCCAGTCCCCTTTTTATTTTATTTTTCCGTTTTTTGCCTCCTTCCACATGAGAACAGTCTTCGAGTGCCATTCTACCATTTTTTCTCTGCCTTCTACCTGACCCTTTTGAATGTTCACAAACACAGTTAAAGAATTCAGAAATTTACCGAACCCGCTAGGTCGACACTTAACCGCTAATAATCAGCCT
>NC_051404.1:22298228-22298335 GCF_015228065.2 Penaeus monodon
CGTTAGTAAGGATTGATGGCATGTCATTTCCCCTTTTATTTTGTTGTTATTAGATTATTTTGTTTAATCAAATAAATTTTTAATTTTTTAGAATCTTATTCGAAAAG
>NC_051404.1:22298468-22298575 GCF_015228065.2 Penaeus monodon
AATCCTCTATTATAACGGGATAGTAGATCACCTATTAATTATCCTTTTCATTTATTATTGCTATTGTCGTCATCAATATTGTTTATCCTTATGTTACAACAAACCAC
>NC_051404.1:22298848-22298975 GCF_015228065.2 Penaeus monodon
CACCCCACCACACACACACCCCCTATGTATTTATTATTCTTTCTTAACTATCTCTACATCTCACTATATCGTCTTTTCCCCTATATCCTACATATATACAATCCCTATCTTCTTATTCTCTAATCTA
>NC_051404.1:22301982-22302379 GCF_015228065.2 Penaeus monodon
TTCTTATACTGTCACTTATGCCGAGATTTGGGTGTTATGAATGTCTCAAAAGGGTTTTGTATAAACCTTTAGTCCATCGTTTAAAGCGCGTACCGAACCATGGTCCCTGAGTACTTGGATATCAACGCTACTCAAAGCTACTCCTCATGAATTCAAAAAACAGAACGTGTAAGGGTGAGTAGCTGAAGTGGGAGATGGGCCATTACGTAGGGACATGATTGCGAGTCCCAGAGCAATGGAGAATAGGTACTGCGCGGTTTAAATTTTAGTCGGTAATAATGAGACCTTTTTAAATAATGCTGAGAGAGGTTTTCAATAGGTATTAATTTGATCGCATTTTATCGCAAAGACATAATTTGAGCATTTTTAACATTATTTTATCTGATTTTGCTAATAA
>NC_051404.1:22305703-22305872 GCF_015228065.2 Penaeus monodon
GGCTTGTCTTTGACAATATTCCCCATAATTTCGTTCCTACCTTACACTCTCTTATTTATTTTATTGCTTTCTCATTACTGAATGCCCCATTTCTGAGCCTGACTATGAAGTTGCTTATTTCTATTTGTAGAATTTCTTTTTTATCGGATCCATGTTTGAGGTTTAATGT
>NC_051404.1:22306142-22306244 GCF_015228065.2 Penaeus monodon
GCTTCGTAGTCAGATGCCCATCATATCCAAGACTTTACCGAATGGGAAGGTAGGTCAGTGACAACTGGGTCCAATGATAACCCCAAGCGATGTGTTGGAAAG